>NC_134137.1:104239469-104542500 GCF_033958435.1 Carettochelys insculpta | reverse complement strand
CAGCGTGAGTGAGCCACTCCGTTGACAGAGAGAGGCTGGACTGTCCAGCTGCTCTCTTGGCAAAACAGACACATGGAAGTACAGCTGACAGTGCTGCCCAGTGTCCGGGAAGCCCTGTCTGCTGACAGTGGGCCTCCTGGAACATCCAGACTGGCTTTCTGTCGACAGAATCTGTTAACAGAGGTGTTCTGCCTCATGGGGAAACAGCAGAATTCTGTCGACAGAAGTGCTGCACTCAGGCAACTTACTGTCAACAGAATGCCTTGGCAATGTGGACGCTCCATAGGTTTTGTTGACAAGATGTCAGCTTTGTTGACCAAACTTTCTAGCATAGACATAGCTCAAGAGGTGTAGTGTCAGCCAGACTAACTCTCTGGGAGCTTTCGGGGCAAGATGCTACACTTAAGTAGATAGTGGTGTAAATTGTCAGAAAAATGTATTAAGTGGCTATGCTCTGTAAAGCATGATAATGTAAGCTGCACTTATCTGAGGCCAGGCCAATTGACACCAGCTGAGGAGGTGACCCTTGGTTGTTACGGGATATATAGAACACAAATGTAACTTACATGCTGACTATGCAAAAGGGGAGATATAGCAACAAAACCAATTAAGAGGAAGGTGTAAGAGCAACCACTTGGCACCGCCATAAGTGCCAACTTGTTACAATTTAATGTGCTTGTGCCTCTTGCATGCAACATTTAAATTACACCATCAGTTTATGCTAGTTTGGAGTTTGGTTCATATTATTTTGAGGTAAAAGATCAGACAACTTCTCTTCAGTACTAGTCAGACCAACACACCCAGACTCTTTCTCATACACACACAACACATTTGCAATGATACAGAGATGATATAATAATGGGTATCTTGAGTATAGATTTATGTACATACAACCTGACTATGCAAGTCATGTATTATGTAGTGAAGAGCACATCCTATGGTGATTGAATGGTAAAGGAGGGAGAAAGTGCAGATCGTTATGACTGGATTTGTACTATGTCCCATAAGCTGAAGACTGTCCATGAATTTCATACATTGATTTTGACTTCATGTTCATTGGGGATTTAATAGGAAAGCTTTCTAAGACTAATGTCTTGCAATTTTGCTTACAGCAACATATTCAGTATCCTTTTGGCATGTACAATGGATCTGAATAGTTATTATGTTTGTGGCTATCATTTTTGTGTGTTATTAGGTACAAGAATATCATGCTGAATGTTTAAAATGTATTACTGGTGAATATTTTCAGTGACAATTTTTCACTAGCCATGTAAATGTACCCAATAAAATATATATATGTCCTTTTTCCTTTGCTTTCATCCAACTTCATTCCCACCAGCTTGGCTCAAATAAACTATTGATCTTATGATCCATCTGACTGTTAATGTGCACAGCCCGTGGTAGCATTTCTGTCAACAGCTATGACTGAATGAGAGAACTTTTAATTATAGCCTTTTATTTTTGTTGTTTTCCCAAGATTACTGAGCATTGTTTAAGGCTGCCTTCTGGCTGACTCCCATTGCTTCCTCACACAAAACTGTCATCTTCTTTAGTAATGAACTAGCAACTTCTTCTATTTGAATTTTCCAGTGATGTCAGATGACAGTGACCTTGGTCACTCATGCAAAGTGTTTAATTTTAATAGAAATTAGATTCCTGAGAGTCTGAACCAGTTAAACAAAGGTTTGTAAATACTCCCCAATTAGCACAAATGGAGGTCAGTTTTTGTATTGTGTCATGATTGCTACAGGAACTCATTACAACTACTATTTATCTTATACAGTATAATGATGACAGTGAAAAGAATTAGTAAAAGATCGTCCCCTTAAAAACTATACACTGCAAAAAATCAGAGAAAAAGTGCATAGTTTTTGAGGAAGGAAGAGTCTGTGAGGTAGCCTTAAAAACACAATGAGTTGAGGACAACTTAGGTTGTTCTGTCTGGGTAATTTTCATATGCTAAATATATATAAATATTTCTAAATAAAATACACTCAAAAGCCAAGTGGTTGCTCAACCACACACTTAATTGTGAATTATTTGCACCCTTTAAAAAAATGTAACTGTATATCAGATTGATCCTGGAGGGTTTATAAATCACAGGCTGGCAGATTGCCTGTTGTTACAGCTGTGTGCGTTCATGTGTGCAGGTGGCCCTCTTTTGTGCTCATGAGCCTTGGAATTACCATGAGATGGCACTATTGGGCAGCCTTTCCCCCTTTCTTATAACCAGATGCTACATACAAATTATTTCACTCAAAGTAAAATCATAGATTGTTCCACTGCATATAAAACTGACAACACTGTTATTTTAAACTTGAAACTGACAGGCTGTTATTTTAATGAGCTAAGCCAGTGCCAAGGTTAACCAAAGCTTTATTTCCCTAAAAAATATTAAGGCCATGGCTCTAAAAAAGGGGCTGTGAACTTTTATGGTTGTTGATACTTTCACAGCATGCCTGAACTCTAAGAATTTCATCAGGCTGCCTGTGCAACAAACACTTTGATTTTTAAATGACTGACTTTGTAACATTAGGAAGTCTAAATTCTTCCGATAATTCCCTTATTATGATTTCATATTTCTTCCGAGAAAAGGAGATGACAGCTCTTCTAATCAAGGCAAAATGGTAAATCGGTTTTAAAGCACAAATAGACACTTTGGTAATTTATAAAAACAAAACTAATGAGCTAGGAGACATTCTAAAGCAAGAATGCTCTCCCCTTAGTATTTTAAAATGAAATGAAGTGAAGGGAATTTGATCTCTGAGAAAAACTCATATTTTCTGACAAGTAAAACTTAGGGACAGATTCTGCTCCTTTAACTGTAGTAGTAGAACAATATTTGACTACTGGTCCTGTTGATTTCATATATCCTCAAAGGTGAAGGTATTTAGGTTCCTAACCTCCACTTATTTCAATTGTTATTACTCTGCATAAATAAGGACGCAGAATCCCAAAGCAGAGATGGGCCAGCAGTGTTAAACGTGGTTCAACACCCAAACGCTTCAAACTCTTCACATTCAGATAACCAACTTTGGCCTATTTCTATTAGAAAGAGAAGGGTTTTAAAGCAGGAGATGGAGCTTGTTATATGGTTTCAAATAAAATGATTTCCAGGTAGGTATGGTTACAATTTCACTTTTTATGCTGAGCAGGACAGATTTCTTGCAGCCTTCTGTAGGCTAACAAATGCTTGTGTCCAGCATTATGTGCGTATTTCAGTGCTTGTGCAGATGTTAGCTTGCCAGCCCTGGAGCCTAAAGTCATCTACCTAGTGACAGGACAGAGACAGCATTGGTAGTGGTAGCACGAGTTGGCTTGCAAATGCCCTGTTGATGTGTCTTAACCCCACCTGGGAAGCACTACATCTAATGAAGAGATGGTAGTACAATCCTTCTTCCTCATCTAAGCCCTGGGACCCTCTGTCAGGGGTACCACAGGTTGTCAAAAGGAGCCAGTTTTTTTATAGGAACACTTGTTCGCTGAAAAAATGGATTTAGACCACCAATCATAGAATTCATAGAATCATGGAAGAGTAGGACTGGAAGGGACCTCAAGAGGCCATCGAGTCCAGCCCCCTGCCCTCATGACAGGACCAAGCACTTTCTAGACCATCTCTGAAAGCCATCTATCTAACCTCTTCTTAAATATCTCCAGTGATGGAGATTCTACCACCTCCCTTGGCAATTCGTTCCAGTGTTTGATCACCCTGACAGTTAGGAACTTTTTCCTAATGTCCAACCTGAACCTCCCCTGCTGCAGTTTAAGCCCATTGCCTCTTGTTCTATCCTCAGAGTCAAGGAAGAACAAGTTCCCTCCCTCTGCCTTATGACACCCTTTTAGATACCTGAAAACTGCTATCATGTCCCCCCTCAATCTTCTCTTTTCCAAACTAAACAAGCCCATTTCTGTCAGCCTTTCTTCATAGGTCATGTTCTCTAGACCTTTGATCATTCTTGTTGCTCTCCTCTGGACCCTCTCCAATTTCTCCACATCCTTCCTGAACTGCAGTGCCCAGAAGTGGACACAATACTCCAGCTGAGGCCTAACCAATGCAGAGTAGAGTGGGAGAATGACTTCTCGTGTCTTATTCAAAACATACCTGTTAATGCATCCTAGAATCATGTTTGCTTTTTTTGCAACAGCATCACACTGTTGACTCATATTTAGCTTGTGGTCCACTATAACCCCTAGATCCCTTTCTGCTGTACTCGTTCCGAGGCAGTCCTTTCCCATTCTGTATGTGTGACACTGATTGTTCCTTCCTAAGTGGAGCACTTTGCATTTGTCCTTATTAAACTTCATCCTGTTTACCTCAGCCCATTTCTCCAGTTTATCCAGATCCTTTTGAATTATGACCCTATCCTCCAAAGAAGTTGCAACCCCTCCCAGCTTGGTATCATCTACAAACTTAATAAGTGTACTTTCTATGTCAATATCTAAATCGTTAATGAAGATATTGACCAGAACCGGTCCTAAAACAGACCCCTGCGGAACCCCACTAGTTATACTTTTCCAGCAGGATTGAAAACCATTAATAACTACTCTTTGGGTACAGTTATCCAGCCAGTTGTTCACTCACCTTATAGTAGCCCCACCTAAGTTGTATTTGCGTAGTTTATTGATAAATATATTATGCGAGACCGTGTCAAATGCTTTACTGAAGTCTAGGTATACCACATCCACCGCTTCTCCCTTATCCACAAGGCTCGTTATTCTATCAAAGAAAGATAGTAGATTGGTTTGACATGATCTGTTTTTAACAAAACCATGCTGGCTGTTCCCTATCGCCTTACCACCTTCCAAATGCTTGCAGATGATTTCTTTAATTACCTGCTCCATTATCTTTCCTGGCACAGAATTTAAGCTGACTGGCCTGTAGTTTCCTGGGTTATTCTTGTTCCCCTTTTTATAAATGGGTACTATATTTGTCTTTTTCCAGTCTTCTGGAATCTCTCCTGTCTCCCACGATTTTCCAAAAACGATTGCTAAAGGCTCAGATACCTCTTCTATCAGCTCCTTGAGGATTCTAGGATGCATTTCATCAGGACCTGGTGATTTGCAAACATCTAATTTTTCTAAGTACATTTTAATTTGTTCTTTTCTTATTTCAACTTCTAAACCTACCCCTTTTTCACTAGCATTCTCTATGTCAGGCATTCCTTCAGATTTCTCAGTGAAGACCGAAACAAAGAAATCATTAAACATCTCTGCCATTTCCACATTCCCTGTTACTGTTTCTCTCTCCTCACTGACCAATGGCCCTACCCTCTCCTTGGTCTTCCTCTTGTTACCAATGTATTTGTAAAAAGCCTTCTTGTTTCCCTTTATGCTTGTAGCTAGTTTGAGCTCATTTTGTGCCTTAGCCTTTCTAATCTTGCTCCTGCATGCTCATGTTGTTTGCCTAAATTCGTCCTTTGTAATTTGTCTTAGTTTCCATTTCTTATACGATTCCTTTTTTATTTTGAGATCATGCAAGATCTCCTGGTTAAGCCAAGGCAGTCTTTTGCCATGTTTTCTATCTTTCCTATGAAGCAGGATAGCTTGCTTTTGGGCCCTTAATAATGTCCCTTTGAAAAACTTCCAACTCTCCTCAGCCGTTTTTCCCCTCAGTTTAGCTTCCCATGGGACCTTACCTACCAGCTGTCTGAATTTACCAAAATCTGCCTTCCTGAAATCCATTATCTCTATTGTACTGTTTTCCCTTCTACCCTTCCTTAGAATTGTGAACTCTATGATTTCATTGATCACTTTCACCCAAGCATCCTTCCACTTTCAAATTCTCAATAATTTCCTCCCTATTTGTTAAAATTAAATCTAGAACAGCTTCAGCCCGGTAGCTTTTTCAACCTTTTGGAATAAAAAGTTGTCTGCAATGCAATCCAAGAATTTATTGGACAGTCTGTCCCCTGCTGTATTAGTTTTCCGACATATACCTGGATAGTTGAAGTCCCCCATCACCACCAAATTCTGGGCCCTGGATGATTTTGTTAGCTGTTTAAAGAAAGCCTCATCCACCTCTTCCACCTGGCTAGGGGGCCTGTAGTAGACTCCTAGTAGGACCTCATCCTTGTTTTTTACTCCTCTGAGTCTAACCCAGAGACTTTGAATTGCAGAATTCAAAGAGACCTCAGGAGGTCATTGAATCCAACACTTACCGTTAACAGCAGGGCCAACCCCATCCAAATCATCCCAGCCAGGGCTTTGTCAAGCTGGGACTCAAAAACCTCTAGGGATGGAGATTCCACCACATCCCTAGGTAATCGATTCCAGTGCTCTGCTGCCCTCCGTGAAATAGTTTTTTCTAATGTCAAAGTTGGACCTCCCATACTGAAACTCGAGACCATTGCTCCTTGTTCTGTCATCTGTCACCACTGAGAACCGCCTCTCTCCATTCTCTTTAGAGTCCCACTTCAGGTAGCTAAAGGCTACTACCAAAGCTCCCCTCACTCTTTTGTACATTAAATAAGCCCAAATCCCTCAGCCTGTCTTCATAAGCTCCTTGTTCTAGCTCCCAAATAATTATGTTGCCTTCCACTGAACTGCCTCCAGTGCTTCCGCATCCTTTTTGTAATGGGGTCCCAACAACTGGACTCAATACTCCAGACGTGGCCTCACTAGTGCTGAATATAGGGGCATAGTCACTTCCCTGGGTCTGCGGGCAATGCTCCTACTAATGTACTCCAATATGTCATGAGCCTTCTTGTCTACACTGTTGACTCATAACCATAGGGTTCCCATATTTCCCTATGATGAAAACAGGACACCAAGCCAATCTGGGGGAGGAGGGTGTTGGGTGAAGTGCCATTTGACATTGACCTCAAGCTCAAAGGGGGCCTCAGATTTAGACACTTGTTAATTTTTTTGGCATTTGATAGGCTAGAAATGCATTTGTTAAATATAAAAGGGATTCCAATTCTGTCTCACTCGTTTTCGGAACCTTACTTTGTTTTCATGTATTATCTATTTTTTAATTTGTATGATGAGGGCCCTCAAAAGCTGGGAGTTGTCCAGCCCCCATATGCTTTAAAACCTCCAGACCCCAGCCACGGAGTAGGGCACAAAGGTCTGGGCAGAGGGGAGTCTCAGATATAGGTGTAGTGTGACTTCTAGTTTGGGGCAGGGCTCAACAGGCTCAAGCCAGCTCCATATGACAGGGCTAGGGAAGCAGTGCCACCTCCACCCCATTCGCATTAGCAGCCACCCACCCTGGCTTGGCTGTGGTAGTGCAGGGAGGCTCAGCTCAAAAAGTGAAAACAGTTCAGGTTGCAGAGAGGGGTAACTCAGGGTGTGGAAAGAGGAGTGGCCAGGGGCCGTGTGTGGGCAGGAGCTAGCTAGGGGATGTGTGCGGGACGCTCAAAATTCAGGAAAGGACAGCTGGGGCCTGGGTGCGTACAGGCAGCTAGCTCAGGGTACAGGCAGATGTAGCTTAGAACGAAGGCAGGAGATAGCTCAGGGAACAGGCAGAGGGTAGCGTGGGGCTATATGTGACTGGAGGTAGCTCAGGGTGCAAGGTAACTAGGGGCGGTGTGGGTGCCCATGATGAAGGGAAGGGGTAGCTAGGGGCTGTGTGCGCAGCAGGGAGTAGCTCAGAGTGCAGGCAGGAAGTAGCTAGGGGCTGTGGGCAGTCAGGTGTATGAGCAGGACTGGGATGGGAATAGCTTGGGGGCAGGGACAGGGTAACTAGAGTCTGTGTGCCAGGAGGGCTCCCTTGCAGGCCCTGCTCTCTGAGGGCTCTGCCAGCTATGAAGCCCAGTTCCCCACCCCTGGAGCTCTGACTGGCTAGGTGAGGAAAGGGGGCAGGGAGCTGGCCCGAGGCAGGGAGAGAGGAGGAGCGGGTCTGTCCCTGGGACGGTGCTGCACTTTTACTTACGTTTTGAGGGGGCACACAGAGGTCGCCAGGGCTTGGGCATTCAGTCCTGCAGCTCCCAGTTTCATTGGCAGGAGAGAGGGCAAACAACAGGGATGAGGGCTTCAGGCTGGGGGAGCAGCATGCTGGGGATAGGGGGTCCAGCCTGGGGGTGGGGAGGAAAGGTGCATTGCGGAGCAGGGCTTCAGCCTGGGGGGAGGGGCACACCGGGGATCAGAGCTTCAGCCCTCAGGTCCTGTCCTCAGCCCTGTGGGGTCACCAGCTTGAGCATTCAGCTCTGCAGCTCGCAGCCTTCATGGGGGGCGGAGGGGTGCCAGGGATCGGGGCTTCAGCCCCACAGCCTGAAGGGCTGGCAGACTCCACCCCCTGAGAAATGCTGCTTTAGGGTGCACACGGGGAGGGGTGACACCCCACACCCTAACCCTCCATTGCATACAGGCTGCCTCTCCCGGTGGCTTCATGTGCGTGTCTGTCTGAGCCCAGCTTGACAGCGCCTGCTGCCGGCCTCTCCCTGCCCGGCATTCTCCTGCCACCAGCAACAGCTGCACTGACGGTGGCGGCCCAGCAGGGGGAGCGCTGGAGCTGAAAATATAGGACAATCCCTTAAAAAATAAATAAATAAAAACCTCTGGACAGTTGCTTATATCCGGGACTGTCCCGGCCAAAACCGGACAGATCCAACTTCTCATCTAATATAATCCCCAGGTACTTTCCTGCGGAACTGCTGCTTAACCAGTCGGCTGTAACAGTGCTTGGGATTCTTCCTTCCCAAGTACAGGACTCTGCACTTGTCCTTACTGAACCTACAGATTTCCGATTTCTTTTGACCCAATCCTCCAGTTTATTTAAGTCACTCTGAACCCTGTCCTTACCCTCCAATGTTTCTACCTCTCTCCTAATTTAGTGTCATCTGAAAACTTGCGGAGGATGAAATCCATTCCCTCATCTAGGTCATTAATAAAGGTGTTGAATAAAACCTTCCCTAGAAGCAACCCTTGAGAAACTCTGCTTGATGCTAACAAATCAAAACAGTAGAAATGTAGCACTTTAAAGCCTAACAAGATGATTCATTCGGTGATGAGCTTACATGGGACGACAGACCCACTTCATACTGACTGCCACCCAGACATATAGCCACTAATCACATATAGCCACACTGTTGAGTCTGATGATGTAGCCAGCTTTCTAGCCTCCTTACAGTCCATTTGTCCAGTCCATACTTCTTTACCTTGCTGACAAGAATACTGTGGGGGACCATATCCATTCCACAAAACCCACCAGCTGGTAATGGCTTTACAATCATCAGTGACTTAGTGTGGATTTGAACTTAGGATGCAGAAGGAAAAAATTTTCTGACTCACCTAAGAACTTAATTGTGACAAACTGAACAAACTTTAAAGTGAACTCTACTGGATTAAGCAAAATCATATTGAATTAGGGGTAATATATTTGTAGTCTATTGCGTTAAACATGGAATTGCGTATGTGTTATTGAGATACTGTATGTATTTCCATAGGAAGAGTAAACAGGAGAACAGAAAGAAATGAAAAGGGAAATTCACTCAGGTATACCTCCAGACAACCTGCTCCTCTCTCCCCTGCAAAACATGCACAGATATTAGTGCAGATTGAAGTCTTCAGGGACCATCAGCTCTGGACAGATCCAAGAGTTTGTGGGACTCAGGATGGAATGCCAATAGTGGGGCCCTGGAGGCACGGGACCCAAGGCAACCACCTTGCTCACGTTGCCCTGGGGCTGGGCCTACCTCAGACAAATAACTGATTTTTGGATAAATAACTGGTTTTAAATTGGTTCAAGACCTGCTTTTGGATCCCACAAATGGACAGGACTTGTGGTCCAAAATGGGTCCCAATCCTTAAGGAAGTAAGAGTTTATCACCCACAGAACACTTACCAGAGTGAGGTGGGAATCAGATACGCTTATTAGCATGTATGGGTTCTTTGATGGTTTTTAATGTTTTCCATGTAGTGTTTTGACCTTAAGAATAAAACAGACAGAAAAAGATGTGTGGTACCTATCACTGCAGGTAGCCACAGTGTTAATGGCCTCTGAAGGGAAACGAAACCAGGGTGCTTGGACAGCCTGTCTCAGCTGGAAATTAGAGAGTGAAGGCAGCCTGAAAATTCCCCTTTCAGAAGGGAGGGAGGGAGACTCAGGTCTCTATGCAAGAAAGGAAATGGGCGGGGAACTGAAAGCCTGAATGTGGGTCCCTGTGTAGGCCACTGAGGGGGAATGCAGGTGCCAGTGCCTTGATCTGTGACATCCATTTCTAAAATTATTTTCATTTGCAGACTTGGTCAATAGCAGTAGGAGATTTCCTCAACTTCCAGCCTATATAATCATCTTAGTAGTTCTTGTAATAATAACAACAATTATTAACGACAGCAATGAATGTTTCTTTTAACCAGTATTAGTGTTATAGAAAGTGGTTCCTTTACTTTAGGGTACTAGAAAAGTAAATTAAAGACTCTTATGAAAGGAGTCCTGTCACACCTGAGAGACTAACAAGTGTATTAGGTCATGAGCTTTCATGGCTAAAACCCGCTCCATGAGAGGAACCTAATAAATGTGTTAGTCTCTAAGGTGTCACAGGACTGCCTGTTACTTGTGAAGCTACAGACTAATATGGCTACCCCTGTGGCCCTTATGCAAGACAGTGAAAAGAAATCTAAAGATGGGAGAAACTTCTAGCAAATTTGGTGTGCTTTAAAATAAAACATTATTTGCTCTGGGGTGGAGGGATCCTTTCAACTGATGGAACAGCACGGGCTAAGTCTACAGCTTGGAAGGGGGTTGTATGCCCTGAACCCCAGTTCTGAATTTAGGCCTGCCCACTTAAATATCTATCTCTGACCAAACTGTGCTGTGTACGATGGTAAGGAAGACCCCCTCACCCCACCTTTTGTCAAATGGAATCTGCTGTTAGGAAAAGAAAAGAAATTCAATCTCCTGACATGGGTATCTGAAGGGACCTGTAAAAGCTTTCCTTATAACAACTGGGGACTGTGTTAAAAACCTGGACTGTAAATCTGATTCAAACAAATACAAAGCACTCAGAAGAATCAGCTTTTTATTGCAGATAAGTACAAAAACTGCACTGGAAGCACACTGGAATCTTAAAGATAAAGTGCCAGGGGCTTTTCTACGACACGACTTTGCAGCTAAGCGTGGATACTTCAAGAACCAGCCTTCAGCTCTCCAAGAAGAAAGCTAATGCAAAATAGTATTTCCTGTAAACAGTCTATAAAAACGTAATTCTTATTCTTCAATTTCTTTTCATTTTCAGCTACTCCAAAAATGCTCATCTGATATTGGTGATGTAATGGGTCATAATTTCGATGCACTGAGATGAGATAGGGCTATATTTCTGGTTTTGAGACAGAGAATTACACACATAATTACCAGCTGAGATTATGGGAGTGGTGCGCAAATCCCTTGTCACAGAGGTGTGTTTGTTATTCACAAGTGTTTTGTGGGGAAGCGCAAGTTAGACTCACACATTTGGATTTTGGATCATGCCCATTTGTCTAACTCTAAAAATGTGGAGCTGTGGAGTGAGAGATGAGAGAAATACTGACATATCTCATTTATTTTAGTCACTAGCCCTTAGTACAACTGCATTGCAATTCTGATGATATAAGATCTTAGGTGGCACCCATAACCTTCTTTAAAGGTCTCAGGGGAAACCACATAACCAGGGTTAAGAAACACAGAAAGGAAGCCAGATCAATGTGCTTTACAGTTTGTACTTCTACCCCCTTTTTCCACAACCACCTGCAGTACATGTTTTCAAGCTTATGGCCCTGGAGAGGATCCTATAATCATGGGACCCATAAAACAGTGAAGAGGACAAAGTCAGCCAGCTTGTCTTAATGCAACACAGGAGGATGTAACTGGAAATTTTGATTAAAGAGCGTTCTTAGAGTTTTGTATTGTTGCCTACCACTGCAGTATTTGAGATATCTTCCATGCAGCATGGATATGTACAGCAGAGTCCCAGCAGACATCAAGGAGTCTCTGGCATTTCTCCCCTTCTGAGATCAAAACTCTGCTTTGGGTATGGTGTTTGGTTTTCATTTATTGATTTTTTTGGTAGCGGGTTAAGGACAGAAGGGGCTGTTAATGTTGTGCCATTCTTATGGAATAAAGGATTTTTCAAAGAGATCAATCAATCAATCAATCAATCAATCAACGCACAACAATTTTTAATTAAATAAATTAATTAACATAATTTTAAATGTTGCAGATACATGTTTTCACCACCCTCCCCACATCTGTAGACACACTTGGTTTACTTTGAGAATGAAGGGCCCACTAGATCCTTCTGGCAGAGATACACATTGTTAACTTCAGACAGAGCCCTGCAAATCCATGGATAATCCTCATCCGTGGAGATATCCTCATCCGTGGATGTCAAAGTGGATATCCATGGCTCATTTTTGCAAATGTGGATGCAAATAAAAATTTTGCATCCATGAAGGTCTCTAACTGTGGCAGTCTTCTCTCTCTTTGTTAACATCTTTTGGCCTAAGAATGTTTCTTTGGAAATGAGAAACTCACCTTTGTACTTTCAGAAATTCACGTGAAATTCAGACAGGATTCTTGACCTAGGAGCATGGGCTTTGTGATGGGAATGTAGTCCAACTTTAAAATGATGCCTGTCCTGTACGGTACATAGGTGTTTTATGAAAGCTTCAGCCATTTCCTAATAAACTGGTCCCAGACTGAATATCTTAACCCTGCCCTTTGTAAAACCTGTGTGGATTAGTCGGTGGTTACATGGGTTAATCACATTTCTCACCATAAAGAAAGCAAAATGATTTAATTAAGGGCCTGGAGAGTTATTTCCCAACTAACTAAGGGGGTAACAGATGGGTGGGGGAATAGCATCTATGACAGTATGAAGAGGCCTGGGTGTGTAGTTACCACAGAGGAGGTTTACTGAGAAATGGCTGACAAAGGGAGAGACATTAGGGAGGAACCAGAAGACAGGGACCAGGCAAAAATGAAAGAGGAGAAACGAGAAGCAGGGAAGGCAGGTATAGGTCAGGTGGGCAAGAGAAGATACTTAATGACCGACTGCCCTCTGAGATGTCTGCATCATGGCACCAGCTCTGTGAAATCATACGAAAGCAATGAGAGCAACAGAAACCCTCTGATTGTAGGGCAGTTATGTCTTGGTGGCCCCTAGTCTCAAAAGCAGCTATAGAAGCTCTGTGCCTTGTTCCCACCCTGACACCACCTCTGCAACTCCAATTGTCCTGGAACCAGCTTCAGGGGTGGCCCTGGTAGACACAACACAGAGCTGCACGCACTGCACAGAGCCGTCTGGCTGTGTGCCCTATTAGCTGGCCATACCAGTAATTTCTGGGAGTAGTGTGGAGCCAGGGCAGACAGGAGCCTGCCTTAGTCCCACTGTGTCACTGGCTGGGAGCTGCCTGAGGTAAGCACTGCCTGGAGCCTGAACCCCCACCCACATCTCAATTTCTGTCTCCATATGAGAACCCCACCCTACCCGGCATTACATCTTCCAGGTTTCTGCCTCTCAGTGGTTTGATCCTGCAGAACTGAGCCCATGGGAGTTTCACCACTGACATCAATGTGTAGGATCTGTCCCACTGACTTTTACATTTTGTGTTCTGGATTATTTCCCCCTAAGTAAACGAAGCTGCATTTATCAAATGATTGTGGGGGGGGGGAAGTCAGGAAGGAATTAAAAATTAACACAGAGTCTTTTTAGTATTGTATGAACTGATCCTGCTGACACAGAAACTTATTATGTTACTTTGGGTGAAACTTTTTCTCCAGAATCCTCAGGGAAGAGGGATCATTTCCTTTTCATGGTGGGCCTGAGGAGCAGAGAGGACACAAGTTCTTGAATGACATCAGACTCAAATATCATTTATTGAAACATCTAATTCCAAAAAAGATAGTTGCACAGAACTTGGATTAAAGATAACAAGAGCATTTTCTGAGGCAGAATGAAAGGTTCAGATATGCTGTCACTGGCTTGTAAGCTTCAGTTCTGTAGAGAGTGAATTCCAAATATAATACTCACAGCAGGAGAAGGTCTTGGCAGGGAAACAACTTGGACCCAGAGGGAAATAGACTTATACTGCATATCCACCACATGACATACTGGCGACCTTTTTGCATACCTTGCAACAGCAGAAAAGGGAAGGGTGTCTTCCTGTATACTCACATATATGAGATGCTCTCTAATGATCGCTTATGCTGCAGTTAAGAGCTCTAGGTAAACAGAGAACTGCTCTTGTCTCAAGTCCTTGACCAAAGTCTTGAAAGTTGAATACAATGCCTCTGCACCTCTGCCCCACAGTAAGAAGCAGCAATATATATCTACTATACATTCTAGACAGGACCTGTCTGTCTGTCTATGGTACATTTGTTCAAGAAGTCCTCTTAAACTGTAAGAGCTACAACCACAAAATTTGGTGTGCAGCTTCCTCTTTCCTCAAACTAAACCATGGTCAGGATTTGGTTGTGCCTGGAAAGTGGGAAATGCCTGAAATCCCAAGATTTCCCAGACAATGTGAAGGGAGGGGCACCAAAAGGAGGGATGACATACTTCAGACTCACCACTGGCGGGGGGGGGAGAAGCAAGTGCAGGGAACAGCAATATGATAGAGTGACCACTGGGAGCAGCCACAGCAGAAAAACAGTGGCCACATGGAGACAGGGCTCTTCACCTTGCCGGGAGAGGTAAATGTCTCTCCACCTCAACACCCACCCCCGCCACTCCTACACAATTAGCCCCTAGTCATTTGCATAAACCCTTTTCCTTTTGTTTTCCAAACAGAAAAAAACCCCCAGAAACCTAAGTTCACTTAAATACCCAAGCAACGTGGGGTCAGTTTGCTAGTTTTCCAGAAAAAAGATTTGATTTTTATGTGAATATTTCCAAACCCTGTAACCTTTGCTTTGCTTATCCTAATCCTTCTGAATTTCATGGATGATTTTATTCACTCCATCTGGAATTTCCCTGTAAGGCCTGCTGCTGTTTCAAAATGAGATACAGTCACCTGACTGATGAAAGGAGCTGATCCCATTTATCCAGTGTAGTTAAAAGTCTATTTAACTTGCATTAATGTGCAACAGAAGAGGAGGACAGAGAAAACAATGGAATGTAGCTTACTGGATCTTAAACCCTACCCCTGAGTCAGACTCAAACTCTGAAGGCAAAAGTTAATTTGGACCCAGACCTTAACAGTAACAGCTTTGCCCATCTCTGGCAAACAAACTGTGTGTGGTCCATACTGGTCCATATGATTGTACCAAAATGGCAAGAACTATTCTTATTTGATTTCAACTACACAAATGGCAAGTAACTTGTGAGATTAGTTTATCTGCTGTTTCATGAGATTTCAGTGAGTCTGGATTGAAGTCCCCTGGAATCACACCTGTTTACAAGATTGCAGCAGGATCTAAACCAGAATTAAGAAACAATTCTCTTCTAGATTTTGATTAATTCTGAAACTGAAACCACTGGGGCTGGTCCATATGTGGGGATTTGAGTTGGGAGTCTAGAAATCTGAAATTTTGAATCCAAGCTTTACATTTTGTCTTATTCATAAATATAGTGCAAGTTGCACAACATTCTTCAAATCCTAATTGGGAAAAAACTGAAGGGCAAGTGCCACTGAAAAATTCTATTTGGAAAAGAGCAGGTGTTGCTTCTGGTGTAAACTCCATAGGTATAGTGACTAACCCTATCCGAGTCACATATCCTAGCTGTCTAGACCCACCCATTATTCCGTTTCCATTATTATTTGTATTATGGTAGTACCCAGAGGCCTCAACAAAGCTCATGGCCCCCTGCTTCTAGGTGTTATACAAACATAGAGTGACAGTTCCTGCTCCAAGGAGTCTGTAGGCTAAACAGAAAAGACAGATCATTTTTATTTTTTCAGATTAAGTAACTCAGGCACAGAGGGATTTACCCAAAGTCACACAGCCAGGGCCCTGAGAGGCAGAATCTGAATTCACACCTTCACAGGACCAGCCCACTACCCTAGCCACAAGATCACGGTGGGTTTACTTTCCCAGACAAGCTGGTCCCCACCGCTCTAAAGGAATGTGACATTTTAGGCAACCAGACCAAAAACGATTCAGGCGAGATTTTGTATAAACTGTCATCACATTTAGACTCATCTAGCAGAACCTTTCAGATTGGCCTGGGAAGTATGGCTTGTACTGATTGCCCTCTTAAATTAAAAAAACCAATATCTATCTATCTCCGCACCGCAAGTTCTGTGCTCTATCTGTGTGCTTTAAGGTTCAAAAAAAGTAAAGTAATTTTTTTTCTTTGCTTTAAATTTTTCCAGAACTTTGCATTTCAAGTCTTCATCTGGGAAAGCAAAACCAAGATGCACAACTGACTAATCAAACACAGGTTGAACCTCCCTGGTCTGGCATTCTCTGAAGCTAACCAGACCCGAATGAGGAAATTTGCCGGACCACTTCCAGCTGGACCAGCACCCTGCCCCTGGCCCCAGCTAGGCTGACTGGCAGGCTGCCCCAGCTCCCAGCCCTCCCACAGCCACCACAGTCCAGGCTCACTACCCTCCCCAGCTGCAGCTCTCCAGCTCACTGGCTGTGGCTTCCCAGCTGCTGCCAGGCTGCCATTCCCTGGCCTCAGTGGCTGATGTGGGGCCACTGCTCCGCAGTCACAGTGGCCATGACTCCCATCACTCCCCTGCCTTAGCAGCAGCTGCCCATGACACTGTTGGGCTGCTGCTCCCTTGCCCCAGCAGTGGGTCTCTGGCTGCAGCTTCCCAGCCGTGGCCATGCTCCCGCCTCCAACTTACCCCTGCTCCAAGTCACCAGATCTCTGGTCCAGAAACACCTGTGGTCCAGAGAGTACTAATTTCAGAGGTGCAATCTATGGTAATTGTCCAATTTTGCAGATGCAGAAAGCTTGGATATGTACACAAACTTTACAGGCAGCACTCTGAGCCAAGCTTCAGAACTTTATATGCACGGACGCACTATTCTGCCTAGGCAATTGTGCTGAAAAGGGTAGTAAGTGGGTACATCTGCCCAACCCTGACCTTCTTCTACCGTGCAAAACAATCTAACAAGCACAACAGTGCATTGTGAACCACAGCACCATCTGTGGTTGGCTAAAAGCAGCTGTCATCTCACCTTTCTGCACAGCTGCTGGCCACCTGTCAGTGGAAAACAGCGAGAGAATTCCAAGTCGCTCCCTGCGTGCAGGCTGCTCAGAAGGAGGGGTGGTCACCACCAGTGGTGCCAGCAGCCCTACACACAGTGCATCCCATTGGCGAGGATGAAGAGGACCAGGGTCAACCCTTGCATTGCCCATTCAGGTTTGGACCTGGTGGCTCTCCACTGTGATGAGAGGACAGCAGGACCAAAACCGAGTGAGGAGTGTTTTGATCTGGGGCAAGGGAGTTGCTGCCGCACTCAAGGAGAAGTTGCAACATCAGACCTGAGTGGGGCCGTGACTCTATAGTTGCTGACTTTCCAAATGCAGAAAACTGAACACCATGATCTGCCCAGCTGCCCCGTCTCCAGAGCCCACCCTACCCCACCTCTTTTCTGAGTCTCCAGCCCAAGCCTCTCTATTCCCCCATTTTGCCATCACTCGCTCACTCATTTTACTAGGCTGGGCAGGAGGGTTGGGTGTGGGCTCCAAGCTGGGGCCAGAAAGAAGGATTTTGGATTGTGATGGGGTACAGACAGTGGCAGGGGGGGAGGATATAAGAGGGGCATAGTCTCTAGGTTGATTGGGGTAGGGGGGGACTCTGGAGCTGGGACTTCAATGTGTGTGGTGGCTCCAGGCTGTGATAGGTTGTAGGACTGCAGGGGACAGTGAGGGCTCTGGGAGGAGGGCATGGGTTCCAGAGTGGGGTTGGTGATGAGGGACGAGGGAAGAGAGATGTGGGGTCTTGGCTGAGGCTTATGGGTTCAGAGTGCAGGAGGGGATGTGGGCTCCATGAGGGAGTTTGGGTATCAGAGGGGATGCTGGGCTGAGGCAGAGGGTGGCGTGCAGGAGAGGGTGTGAGGTGAGAGGAAAGAGTGAATACTGACAAACACAAATGTGAACTTTGGCAATGCAAGGTGGACTCCCACCTGAAACCTCTCCTCAAGGTTTTAGGAGTTAAACAGAAAGGCAAACAACACAATGTGGGGACTCATACAAATGATAAATTCAATTCATGGTTTTAGTCATCCAATTGTTCAGCAGCAGTGATTATGCTATAATTTATACCTCATTTTTTAGTCACTGCAAATTTACTTCAGTCTTCCCTGAAAATTCCCTGACAGTAATTTATGCAATCAAAAGACATGTTCTGTCAAACTCGTCTGAGCCTATCACACTTCATTTGTCCATCAAAGCCAACAACACTATAGACAGGAATTTGGGGGGGTGGGGAGGTGGCGGGGGAAGGATTGTACAGCATCATAATTGCTTAAAACCAATGAGAAAAATGCTTGGGATGGAAAAGATATTGGAATGGGCTTTAAACATATAATTTCATTGAGATCCTGTAGAATGGCAGAACTGTAATTTCTGGCCAGTTACCTTTTGACTCTGTCAAACATACAGCAAGCTCTTAAAATTGACCTGGTGTGTGAGGAGAAAGGAAAACATAATGTACAGTCAGCATAAAAGCTCAGCAAGTTGTTGTTCTGAACAAAGGCCCCATGAAATACACATGTCTAATATCCACCTTCTAATCTTTGATCACAGGGTACAGTGCAAGAAATCACATAAAGCAAACTTGGTGTTCAAGGAGACCAAACACGGAAAACTGTCCTTATTACTGTGTTTTTTGTTCTGCGCTATTAACTTCTTATCATTGTACAAAAAGCTGCCACCAGGAAGAATAATATGGATGAACTGGGTAGACTCTGATGAGAATTTCCACCCATATAAAATGCTCGGCTGCCTTAATGTTCGTTTGGCATGCCTCTCACTGTGAGCCAGAGTAGTGATAAGGGACCAGATTTCAGATGAGATGGAAAAACAAACTACTGAACATTGGCACTAGCACTTTTCACAAGAATGCGCGTTAGCTCCGGTGTGGCTAAGCTGTAAACCAAACCATTACATTTTGCCTATTTACATCACCTCTCAAAATTCAAATGACTATAATTTAATGCTCTAGCTGGCCTACAGGGCATAGGAAGGTATGAGAGGCCACATTGGGTCAGACCATTGGTCCATTTAGCCAAGCATCCTGTCTTATGACAGCGGCCCATGTCAGGTGCTTCAAAGGGAATGAAGCGAATAAGTTAACTATCAAGTGATCCCACCCTTGTCCCAGGATCAGGTGATTAGAGGACTTTGAGGGAGGGGTCCTGACCTGAAGCTTAATTAGTAAGACTGCTGAAGGCAAGTGGGAAAAATTGCTTGAATCTGATATAGTTTGTTAAGTTAGGGATTAGTTAGCATTTTACCTCTATATTATAGTACCACGTCTGATTGTTATGCAGTACCATTACCTGGCGTCACTTAATATCCATCTCTTTGCCGTTAACAAACCTGTTTTATGTAATCAAGTGTGTTTTAAGTAAAGCATTCGAATAACTATTTGAGATAAGAAACTGCCATATTATCCATTAAGCATTTCATATTAATACTTAAATAACAGACTTACAGTGTTTTTTTTACACAACAGAGGAGGGCAGTGCAGTACAGGATATATATTTCTGGGAGAATCTAAGACTGGGGGTGAACTGGGGTTCCCTGCAGCGTAACCAGGGCCAGGCAGCATGTAACGTGAGTGTGGATGTCAAGTAAAAGTTGCACAGAGACATTGAGGAGTGGCTTGCATGCTGGAATGCTGTTTGTCAGCAGTTCAACAGTGACAGCTACTCCAGTAAGATATTGGAAGGCACCTAAGGGCGGGGCCTGGGTGACATAGGCAACACCCCACTGGTCTGAACTGTTTCTTGGTATGTCACTGATGTACATTTAATTTGAGCCTCAGTTATGGTGTTCTTAATAAGGTTCCATGCAGCTTGCAGGCATTTAACCCTTGTGACTTTGTTTCCATTTCTACTTAACTGCCTTCCTCATTTTTGTGTAGCTCCTCTTTCTGAAGTTCTATGCTATTGTGGTGGGCTTCTTTGGTATGATGTGTGGCTGTTCCTTCCCAACAAGAACATTAAATTGATTTACATTAAGGTTGCTAATATTGAGCTGTTCAGTTATCTTCACCTCTTGGCCCAAATACTGTGCTTCACTTAGAACTAAGTCAAGAATTCTTCTGCCCTTCTGGGTTCCAGGACTAACTGCTCCATGTGAAGTCATGAACGGCAACTAGAAACTTAATCTCTGCATCCTGTCCTGAGGTGACATGTACCCAGTCAATATGGGGATAGCTGAAATCTCCCATTATTATTGAATTTTCTATGTTTATAACCTTTCTAATCTCCCTGAGCATTTCATCATCACCATCCTTGTGAAGTGATTAGTTGCATATTCCTACTGAAACATCCTTATTACTCAGGCATGGAATTTCAATTCACAGAGATTCTGCAGTACAATTTAGTTCATTTAAAATTTTTATTATATTTAACTGCATGCCTTCTTTCTCATACAGTTCCACTTCCCCACCAGTATGATCTACCTTGTCATTCCCATATCTTTTATACTCAGGTATCACTATGTCCCATTGATTGTCATCATTCCACCAAGTTTCTGTAATGTCTATTACAAAAATATACGTAGTCGGTATGCAACACTGGACTTCACCCATCTTACTCTTTAGACTTCCAGAATTTGCACAGAAGCATTTTTCAGATGTGTCACTTTTTGTCTGCTTTCATGTGATGACAGCGTCCACTTTACATTTCACTGTTCCTCTTCAGTTTTCACTTGTATTTTATCAACCTCTTGCTTTTCCTCATGATGGGATTCCCATCAACAGAGCCACCCTCTAGCACTATTGTGTGCTTCTAAACCAGCTGTAGTTTTTCACCCCACAAGCTCTCTGTATTTCAGCAGCTGGTGATACGATGCCTATGCATTAGTTGGTACTTCACAGGAATGCTGTTAATTCATTAAGATATGAGATCCTTGGATGAAAAACTGCCATAAAATGCAATGCATAAGTTATTTTTAATTCTTCCTTCAAAAAGTTCAGTTTTGTTTCTTTTCCAGCTAACCTCTGTCAATGGCCATTTCCCCACTCATTTAGTATTAAAGCTTCTTCTGTTTAACTGATGTTGTTGTGCTATTCTCTTAGCAATATGTTTCAACAAAACATCCATTCACTTTTAGTAAAAGGGCATAATAGATCTGGGAGAGCTAACCAGAGAAATTAATTTCCTGAACAGGCTTGTATGAGAATTCAGCATGCAAGAGGTTAAAGTACACTAAAAAGAAAGTTTCAGGAAACATTTTCCTAGAAACTAATGTAGCCTGCAGTCACAAAACAGATGTACCTCTTTAGAGTAGCTATAAATCCTACGAGTACCCTAGTAAATAGTCTACACATTCACTGGAACAATATGCCTGGTGGATTTACACTGCATCATATCAGTTCTTCCGGAAAATAATTATAAAAACCTATTAGATGCTATATTTGGGATTTTCTGACTAACACACACTTCTGCTTTCCCCTCCCCAGACAGATATTCTGTCATGAAAAACGTGTACACTGACAGCCTGATTTTCTCCCAAAAGAAAAAAAAAACCTATGAGTCTGCACTAGAGCCCTAGTTATAGCATGAATCAAGATGTCCTTGAGTGTGAATTGGAGATAAGGGCATAGGATTATTTTTTTACTATTCAAGGAGCATCACAGACCTTTATGCATAAAGTACATTATCAAAAATGTCTCTGCTGATTTCAATCCACAGGAGGAACAATTTAGATTTATGGGAAATGGGTGGAACAATAGCTTCTGAACCCCCCACTCAAACTTGTCCTGTTAATGGCTTTCTGAAACACTGCTGACTCTACAGCTTTGCCTGTTGGAGACCTTTCTGAGAGCTCCTTTATGCAGCCCAAACCCAAGTGAAACCTGTGTGCTTCCAGATTTCATTTCAGACCTTTTTTTTCCAGCCAGGTTCACTGAAGTTGCATAGATTGGGCCAAATTTTCAGGTAGTTGGGAGGCATGTATTGGTTTCTTCCGAAATCAGATACTATTAAGATGTTTGGGCTGATTTTTAGGGTTGTATTTCAGCTTGGAGTTCAAACCAAACTAGATGCATTCACATCATCAGTTCTTGGTCCTACATTTTTATTAATGATCTGGAAGAAAATATAAACCAATATTGACGAAGTTAGTAGGAACTGTAAATCATGAAGAGGAAGGTCGTTGAGTACAGAACAATGTGGATTGCTTAGTAAGCTGGGTGCAAGCAAAGAGTATGTGTGTTAATCTGGCTAAATGTGAAATGTATTCTTTTAGCAACTAAGAATGTAGGCCACATCCAGGATGGGCCACTCTGTGCTGAGAAGCAGTGACTCTGAAGAAAGATTTGGGGAGTGCGGTGGATTATTACTTGAAGATGAGTTGTGTGATGCTGTGGCCACAAGCGCTAAGCCATTCTGTGGTTGTATAAACAGGGCAACTTTGAGAAGGAGCAGAGAGGTCATTTTACCCATGTTATTGGCACTGCTGTAATACTTTGTCCAGTTCTGGTGTCCACAGAATGATATTTGATAAAGTAGATAAGATTCAGAGAAAAGCCGTGAGAATGCTGAAAAGATTAGAAAACCTGCCCTATCATGACTGAGTTCCTTCCATCGATTTAATTTAAGAAAGAAAAGGCTAAGGAGTAACTAGCTTATAAGGCTGTACGTATCCATGAGAAGAAATATTTAATCATGGGAAATATTTAATACTAATCTATCAGAGAAACTGAACCTAAACAAATTCAGACTGGAGATAGGGCATATAGGTATTATAGTGAGAGTGAACAACCCCTGGAATAATTAATCATGGCTCATTTGCTATCACTGACAATTTTAAAATCAAGATTGCATGCTTTTCTAAAAGTTCTGCTCTAGGAGTATTCTTGGGGAAGTTTTTGGGCCTGTGTTACACAGGCACTCAGACTAGATGATCATGTTGGTTCCTTTCGTCCTTGTAATCTGTGAATCTTAGATTTTTGTAGTAAGAAAACATTTAGTCATTAAAATGATCAAGCAACTGAGGTACTTCAATCTTAAATGCATAGAGATTGGTCTTCTCATGCTATATACCCATATACAAAGCATAAGATGGATTCCAGCATATTCAATATAAAATATACCAAAATCTTTCTACCTTTAAGAAAGTTTACCTTTCTTAGTTTCCTGTGATTTAATGTATTTAAAATATTATATATGGCACAAACACATTTTTAACCACATCACTGCTAAATGTCACTTTCAGGAACATTGTGGGCCTGATTCTTATTTATACAAAAGCTTCGTTACTTGGCACAGTGGAAAAACTCATCGGTGGAGCATAAATGGAGTTCATATTTTACCAGAATTACACAAAGCGCTTAAGCATAAATAAGAAACAGAGCTCTACATCTTTAGCTAGACAGCCCTGGATTTTTAACAGGTTTTAATCCTATAAGAGATGCAAGAAGAACTAAAATGGAAGCAAGCTTAATTACATTGAAAAAGCAAAAGACAGCATGCTGTCGCAGGAAATCAGATGTCAAGTGTATAGTAAAATGGACCTGCAAGCTTCCTTGAATATATTTGTTTAATTTTTCTAGCATTTTAAAATGTATGGTATGCTGGTCATAAACTATGTTCTACAGACGTTGTCTCTGCATATTTTGGGGCTGCAGAAACTAATTAGGTGTACAACTTTTAGAGACATGAAACAGTAAGATGTATGGAACTTCTGTGTAACAACTGGGAAAACTGTATTAAAACTTAATTGTAGCAACCTTTTAAATGGAAAGCTTTCTAAAGGATGGTGTGTGTATGTGTGTGTGTGTTGGGGAGTGGGGAGGGAGGGATAAATGTGAATTGAATATATGACCCTAGAGAGGCAGTTCCACCTCAGAAAGATTCTTGTTTGTAATGACATTCAGATTTAGTTTCCTGGTTCAGATCTACCACTTTGAAGCCTTCGCACCTAAAGAGACGTAATTAACAGTAAGCTACAAAACACAGTGGCCGTGGCTATGCTAGCCCCCCACCTTTCAAAAGGGGGATGCTAATGAATATGCAGCACCTCATTAGCATAATGACAGCTATGTGCGTTTTGAAAGTGCAGTTTTTGAGACGTATGCTGCTCATGTAGACAGAAGCCTTTCAAAAGGACCCCCTGATTTTGAGACCCACTTCTTCCCATTTGGTTTTGGGAAGAAGGGGTTATTGAAATCAGGGGGTCCTTTTGAAAGGCTCCCTTCTACACGAGCAGTGTGCACTTCGAAAGCGGCACTTTCAAAACGCACGCAGCCACCATTATGCTAATGAGGTACTGCATATTCACAGCAGCACCTCATTAGTATCTGCTGAAGTGGCTCATTAACATCCCCCTTACGAAAGGCAGGGGGTAGTGTAGCCACGGCCAGTGAAATAAATGGAAAGACTCTGACTGACTTCACCAAGCTTTGGATCAGGCTTTATATTATTCAGTATGATTGGCCTTGAGAAAATCACTATTCAGTGATTGATGGTAATCTGAAGATTGATTTCTGAGTATTATGGCCAAAATTGCTTAAAAATGGGTGCCTATGATTTGTATCCTACATCCATCTTGATATTCCTGAATAAGAAGTGACCTTATTTTCAAAAGAACTGGCACCCCGCAGCTTCCAATGAAGTCAACAAAAGCATCTGTGTGCTCAAAACTTTTGAAACTTGGGCCACATGTTGAGGTATCTAAATATGGACTTAGTTCCCTTTATTTTGGGCACCCATTTTGAAAAATGTTGGCTGGTATTTATCTGATACAGAGTTTGTTAATTTGGTGATACTAACACCAAACTGAGCTTACTATATTTCAAATGGGACTATAGAAAATCCAATGGAAAAACACTCAAGCTTGTGGAGATGAAGAACAAAGGCCTGACTTACACACACCAGGTTTACACAAGTGTAACTGCATTGATTTCAATGGAATTTGCCTCCAAGTGACATGAGAATGAAGCTCAGGGACTGGATCTAAGAAAATTACATATGTATTATTAGAGGCAGGCAGGAAGGAGAATGCACATCTGGCCTCACTGTTAGAAAACAGCAGGCCATTCTTTTTTACAGAAAGCCATTTATAGTTCAGGGTTTCTCATGGCGCGTTAAATGCTGTAAATCCATATGAGTGATGACACAACACTAGAATCAATAATAATCTAAATGACCTTAACTTGACTTGCCCACAAAATGGATGTTTTTCAAGATGACAGACTTGCTATAATCCAATTCAGCAAAAATGAAAATTATTTTTGCTGCTCTTATGTAGCTTTTCTATTTTAATCAGCTTTAATAGGTCAGAAGACATTGACAACCTAGTCACAGTTATCTAACATGTCATAACTGTTTCCACTTCTGTAGCGCCAAACAATGCCCTCTCTCCAAAAGAGTTAACATCCTTTATTTATTAAACTAATCACTATTTCAAAGGAGCAGGCAAAAATTGTTTTATTGGTGGTCCAACGAGGTCCTTCCATGGGAGATGGAAAGGCTGGCAGAAGTAGAAGGAGCCTTGGGTTTCACTTAGAGACAAAGAGGAGAACTACACCAGAAATCTTGAGGTAAGTGTAGAATGACAAACCATTTGGATCCAGAACTCTTAAGATTAGATCAAAGAAAGGAACCCTTTCTCCCTGTAAGTATATGTTGCTACCTGAATCCATCAAGGAACTGAAATTTCAATAATTCACTGTTGTCTATGTACAGAGCCCTGCATATCCACAGATAGTGGAGGAGGCACCCATGGAGGGCTCTTTCGCACTTCTCTATCCCACTGCCAAGCAGGGTTGAGGAGTGCCAGGGCAGGCCACTGCACTGCTGCCAGGGAAGGGATGCAAAAATCTTCTAAATCTCCCTGCAGGAGGAGGCTGAGTACTGGCCCTGCCCAGCCCCCTTCCCTCCCCACCTGGTGAGCACTGACCTGCAGGAGCCCCAGGTCCAGCTAAGGGATGCATGCCACCCACCCCACATGCTGTTCTGTGCTGCTGGCTAATGCATGCATAGGAGAGGCATCTCAGGTGGAGGAGGAAGGCTCCCAGCAAAGTAGCGAGCTGCCATTCTCAGAGGGGAGAGGGCCCTGCTCTGTGGGGCTGGGGCTGATGCTGCCCCTTTTCGCTATCCCCAAACTCCACTCCTGTGCTGCCCCTGACACTCCCTGCTTTCATGAGGCCTGCCTCTTACTTGCATAACTTGCTCAACTGTGCTCCTTCCCCCCTCACCTCCAGGTGGTTTGCTGTGGGGATGCAAGTAAAATCCGGAATGTGGATTTTGGATCAGATGATGCGTTGAGCCTGGAAGACACAGATAGGCTGTGGATCCAGCTACTTGTACGCAGGCAGGACTCTATATTATTCTACAGGACCAAGTATATGATGAAAATACTGAGTTTTGATTGATTGGATTTCACTTATACTGTGTATGGGTAATATAATTAGTTCCACACAGTCTGATCAGTGTGGGCCCAGAGGGTAGTGATCAACGGCTCGATGTTGGCATGGTGGTCGGTTTCTAGTGGAGTGCCCCAAGGTTCGGTTCTGGGTCCTGTTCTGTTCAACATATTTATCAATGACCTGGATGAGGGGTTGGATTGCACCCTCAGCAAGTTTGAGGACAAAACTAAGCTAGGGGGAGAGGTAGATATGCTGGAGGGTAGGGAGAGGGTCCACTGACTTAGACAAATTGGAAGACTGAGTTGCAAGAAATCTGATGAGGTTCAATAAGGGCAAGTGCAGAGTCCTGCACTGGGGCCAGAAGAATCCCAAGCATTGTTACAGGCTGGGGTCCGACCGGCTCAGTAGTAGTTTTGGAGAAAAGGATCTGGGAGTTGTAGTGGACGAGAAGCTGGACATGAGAGTCTCTGGGTTAGACTAAGAGGGGTAAAAAACAAGCGTGATGTCCTGCTAGGCGTCTACTACAGGCCGTCTAGCCAGGTGGAAGAGGTGGATGAGGCTTTTTTTAAACAACTAACAAAGTCAAGCAGGGCCCCAGATTTGGTGGTGATGGGGGACTTCAGCTATCCAGATATATGTTGGGAAACTAATACAGTGAAGCGAACGAATCCTAATACAGTGAAAACTAATACAGTGGAGCGAAAGAATCCTCGTGGCTGGATGTGCACCTTCCTACACACGAGCAAGTGGTCAGTGTCACAGTCTGCGCTGTGGTAGTTACGTGTCACCCTGACATTACCTAAACGGCTGCATTTGGTGAGGACGAGGTTAAGCTGGTGCTAATGTTTCGATCTAGGGTGTTGCCATGAAATTTTGTGCTGGGGTTTGACGTTGAAGAAGGTATTGGTTACGTAGAGGTCATGTTGGGAGCAGAGTTCAAGGAGGTGCTGTCCGTTTTCATTCATCTTCCCTGTTCCAAACTGTCCCAGACAGGATGGCCAGCTGTGGTGGTCGCTGCCAACTCTGGCGTTGAAGTCACCAAGGATGAATAGCGGCTCATGGGAAGGTACCTCACTGATGACAATGCTAATTTCATCATAGAACTTGTCCTTAACTTCCTGGGCAGAAATTAAAGTGGGCGCATAGACGCTGAAGATGTTGACCATGCACACTGTTGTTTAAAGCTGGATTTTCAGCACTCTCTCAGTTCCCACATTTGGTGGTATGACTGAGCCAACTTGGCTGTTTCTGATTGCGAAGCCAACATCGTGTTCCCTGGTGTCTTCTGGAGGCTTCCCGTGCCAGAAAAAGGAAAAGTCCTTCTCCCTGAGACATCCAGAGGATGATAGCCTTGTTTCCTGGAGGGCCACGATGTCCATCCGCAGTCTTCTCAGCTCGTTGTTAATGATTGCTGTCTTCTGGGGGTTACTAATGCTCTGTAGGTCTTCTATAAGGCCTGGAGTCATGGTCCTTACAGTCCATGTGCCCAGCCTGAAGGCTGGATTATTTTGTTGCTTGTTTATTGTGCCTGGTGTAAGGTTAACGATCCACCTGTCGGTGATTCCCTAAGCCTAGAGACCTTTAAAACCTATCAAAAATGGTTGAAAGAATTGGGCTTGTTTAGTTTGGAAAAGAGAAGATTGAGGGGAGACATGATAGCAGTTTTCAGATATCTAAAAGGGAGTCATAAGGAGGAAGGAGAAAACTTGTTCTTCTTGGCCTCTGAGGATAGAACAAGAGGTAATGGGCTTAAACTGCAGCAAGGGAGGTTCAGGGTGGACATTAGGAAAAAGTTCCTAACTGTCAGGGAGGTCAAACAGTGGAATAAATTGCCAAGGGAGGTTGTGGCATCTCCATCGCTGGAGATATTTAAGAACAGGTTAGATAGATATCTATCAGGGATTGTTTAGATAGTACTTGGTCCCGCCACTGGGGCAGGGGGCTGGACTTGATGGCCTCTCAAGAGCCCTTCCAGTCCTAGTGTTCTATGATTCTATGAGTCAACAGTGTGCCATTGTAGCCAAGAAACCTAATGGCATATTAGGTTGCATCAAGAGGAGCGTTGCCAGTAGATCCAGAGAAGTGATTATTCCTCTTTATATGGCTTTGATGAGGCTGCATCTGGAGTACTGTGTCCAGTTCTGGGCCCCCATTTATAGGCAGGGTGTGGATACACTGGAAAGGGTCCAGCGGAGGGCGACCAAAATAATTAGGGGGCTGGAGCATATGACTTATGAAGAAAGGTTGAGGGAATTGAGACTGTTTAGTCTGCAGAAGAGAAGACTGAGGGGGAACTTGATAACAGCCTTCAACTTACTGAAGGGAGGTTGCAAAGAGGCTGGAAAGAGGCTGTTCACAGTGGTCATGGATGGCAGAACATGGAACGATGGTCTCAAGTTGTGTTTGGAAAGGTCCAGGTTGAACATTAGGAAAACCTTTTTCACTAGGAGGGTGGTGAAGCATTGGAATGGTCTACCCAGGGAAGTAGTGGAGTCTCCATCCCTGGAGGTGTTTAAGTCTTGCCTCGACAAAGCCCTGGCGGGGCTGATTTGATGGGTTTGGTCCTGCTGAGAGCAGGGGGCTGGACTCGATGGCTTTTTTAGGTCTCTTCCAGCTCTATTGTTCTATGATTCTATGATCTCAGAAGACTTAAGGATGGAACAAATTACTGTGTTCCGCTGTTAAGGCCCTCTAGAGAAGAGTCAGAACTGGTGGTAGAACAGGGCTGGGGTCCAATTTTCAGCAATTAGAACATTGGCAACCCCATACTGGACACATCTGTTAACTTCCCATCCCAAAGATCACCCAGACTGGTAGCACCAGCTTTAAAGGCCCACAGTTTTTAAAAATACCTTTTCCTGGTTATCCACTCAGGCAGGCACACCTCTATCTGCTCTCAGTTGTGTGTGTAGCTGCCCACCAGACCCTGCTGGCTATAGGCTCTAGCTGCACTGCTGCCTGGAGGACACAGGAGATATTACAACTCTTAAAGCTGTGGGGACAAGATGCTGGGCAGACACAGCTAGGGTCAGCCACAGAAATGCTGATGCCTATAAACAGATTGCTTGATGGCTGCAGGAGAAGGGGTGCAAAAGGAACCAACAGCAGCGCTGAGTGACAGCTGAGGAACTGCAGCAAGCACACAGCAAGGCCAGGAAGTGTCGGCAGCAGGTATCATAGGCAGGAGGAAGATGAGCTTGGTGTGATCTCACCCATACTCCACTCCCAGTAGTGTCCTGAGTTCCCATCCTTTCATGGTCCTGCAGAGCAGGTGTGAACGGGGCTGTGGCTGGACAGCCTACAGCCACGACTTGGAGCAGCTAGGGCTGAAGCCCTGTCTACCATCCTGTCTGGTGCACCAGTTGAGGTAGTGCAGAAGTGCAACCTACCTGGTGCTCCAGAGCTGGGGTCAGGGGCATTGCAGGCCCCATGCTCTGGGGCTGGGACTGGGAGGCCAGTAGCAGAGAGGGTGTGCTCTGGGCTCCAGCAGGATATAGAAGGGGAAGGCACAGGATGAGGCCTTGGGTGGGAGGGCAGGATCTGGGGGACAGGGAGGAGCTAGCCTCCTCTAACTGCTGGTTCATCTGCCAGCCAGGCTAGGAAAGCCAACAATTGATCTGGAGCCAAGTTACCAAGCTACTATTTTTTTTATACAAAGAGCTGCATCCCATACTTGGCACAGCTCTGCCTCCTCCTGTACATTACCATGGCTACCTATGAGGTGCCTAAATCATAGGCCCATGCCATGAACAGTTAGGAGGAGGAAGAAAAGGAGGTACATGGGTGAGACTGTGGAAAGGGAGGGAGGCTTGAATAAGAATGTAAATAAATTTTGCATTACAGTGGTGGCTCCCCCAGCTAGACAGCACACAGTGATTGACTTTTCATTAATTTCTTCACAGCACGTGAGTTAGTGATAAAACACAGAGAGGTAGAATTGCTGCTTGTTTTTCATTCTCATATCGAAGTAGGCAGTTGGGGCCATATGGGGCAGATTACTTATGTGCACAGCAGTGGCTCCTGAATCAGCCTGAGGGATCTCAATGAAACTCCCATGTAGATATACTGCTATCATCTGCTGAAGGCTTTTAGGTATTGCAGACTTATTTCTTCCTCTGTGGTAGGAAACTTTCCTACGCCAGTCAGTGGTAACTTTTGGAGGCACTACTGCGTTGAACAGGCTAGCAGCATCTGGACCTTGGTGGCTCTGGGACAGCTGTGCTTTCTGTGCCTTTGTTATTGTTAGCTATGAGATATCAGCTAAAACTACCAGCATGTAAGGAAAATAGCATCAGTATTCAATGTCACTGCCCTGTATACAGAATTTCTTGCAAGTGAGCAACCTCCTCTATATTTTCCTCACCCCTGGTGGGTCCTACTCACCATGGTTTGAGCTGAGAGTGGCAACTGGTGTGGTTCTTGTGGCCCTGAGGTGTGCCCCTTCCACTTCAGTGCAATTCTTGACCGCTTAGGAGGAGAAAAAGAGGGCACATTTTGTGAGATTCCTCCAAGCTAGTGCTGCATCTGACCTTGAACAGAGGGCCTAGAGGGTGAACACTGCAGACTGAAAGAGTGGACAGGAGAACAGTGCAGGGAAAAGAGAGGGAGATGCACCAGGACATAATAGCTGTGTCTACACGTGCACGCTACTTCGAAGTAGCGGCACTAACTTCGAAATAGCGCCCGTCGCGGCTACATGCGTCGGGCGCTATTTCGAAGTTAACTTCGACGTTAGGCGGTGAGACGTCGAAGTCGCTAACCTCATGAGGGGATCGGAATAGCGCCCTACTTTGACGTTCAACGTCGAAGTAGGGACCGTGTAGACGATCCGCGTCCCGCAACATCGAAATTGCCGGGTCCTCCATGGCGGCCATCAGCTGGGGGGTTGAGAGATGCTCTCTCTCCAGCCCCTGCGGGGCTCTATGGTCACCGTGGGCAGCAGCCCTTAGCCCAGGGCTTCTGGCTGCTGCTGCCGCAGCTGGGGATCCATGCTGCATGCACAGGGTCTGCAACCAGTTGTCAGCTCTGTGGATCTTGTGGTGTTTAGTGCAACTGTGTCTGGGAGGGGCCCTTTAAGGGAGCGGCTTGCTGTTGAGTCCGCCCTGTGACCCTGTCTGCAGCTGTGCCTGGCACCCTTATTTCGATGTGTGCTACTTTGGCGTGTAGACGTACCCTCGCAGCGCCTATTTCGATGTGGTGCTGCGCAACGTCGAAGTTGAACATCGACGTTGCCAGCCCTGGAGGACGTGTAGACGTTATTCATCGAAATAGCCTATTTCGATGTTGCTACATCGAAATAAGCTATTTCGATGTTGGCTTCATGTGTAGACGTAGCCAATGAGGCTTCTCCATCAGCAAACTCAGATGTTGCAGACTCTTGCGGGCCTTCATGTTCAACAGTCCTGGACTTGACTCCCATTGCAGTCAGGGAGAATAGCTGCAGAGCACCTTTGTCCATGCCCCCTCCTTCAGCATTCAACTTGACCTCAGGGCTGGCTGGTGTAACTTTATCACTCCACATCCAAGCATGAGCAACCACAGCTTTACATGACTGATCTATGAGAGGCATGGCTGATATACATGTTGCTACAATGGAGACCAATGTTTCTTCAATCTTCTTTATTATAGTTACTGAATTTGTTATAGTCAAAATGTGTTTACTTCTGAGTTCCTCAGATTTCTATGGAGCTCTTTTTGGAAGTGAATAAAACACCTGTGTTTTGCAAGTTATTAATTTCTGTTGGTTTACAGCACATGGTGCACAATGCCTGCTGGCAGTGAAAATAGTGGTCTTGTGCACCCACAACCCTTAGGCTTGGTGGCAAACAGCATAGTCACCATCAGTGTACAGCCAGCATCCCAACATCAGTGAGTGTCCTGACACTGATGGATGTACAGCTGAGCATCAAGCACCATCCAGTTCCTAACAGGCCCCCAAGCTACAGTGTCAGGTTGAGCACAGCACAACACCACACATGCTGGTGGCTTGCTGCTGAAGTTGTCTTCCATAGTCTCCCTACACCGTATAGCTCCTCCTTCAGCTCATTAAATAGCTCTGGTGTCTGGCTGTTCAAACTCTGTAAACAGCGACGCTGACTCCATCCCTACGGCAAGTGTTTCCCTTTTGCTTCACAAACATTATGCAGGACACTACAGACAGCTATAACAATGTCAGTGCCCTTTCAATCTACCAAAACCACATTCAGCTCTCATTCTGCACCTCCTGAGCCTGCAGGTAAATCTTTCCCTGGTGCTGGCAAGGCAGCTGATGTAGAGACCCAGGAGTAAAGCTGGAGCCTCCAGGATCACTACTGGCATTTTGACATCACCAATGATTACCCACCAATCAGGAAAGAAGATTCCTACTTACACCTTTATGAACAATCTTAAAGGTGTGTGCATGATGAACCATCCCTGACCAGCCCACACTGATGTGAGTGAAGCATTCCCACGATCCACCAGCACTAGCATAACCATGGAACAGGAGCCCTTCCTGTTGATACTCTCTGTGACAAGATGATCTGGGGCCAAAACAGGGAGGTGCGCGCCACTGTTGTTTCACTGCAGTTCATGAACCCCATCGCTGGAAAGCCATCCACCACGTCCTGCACTCTGGCTAGAGTCACAGCCTTGCACGCTTACAAGACAATGGCTCCCCACAATGGATTTTCCTACTTCAAGATGGCTTCCCAGTGACCACAACAGTCTGGGGCTGCAAGTTTCCACATTGCGATCACCATTCTCTTACACACTGTCAGCGTAGCTCTGTTCAGTGTCTGTGCTTTGGAGGGCGGAAGAGAGCTTGTCACAGATATCCAGGAATGTGGTTTTCTGCATCTAAAAGTTCTGCAACCACTGCTCTTCACCCCAAATCTTCATGACAGTGTGATTCCACCAGTTACTGCTAGTTTCTCCGTCTTGAAGTGATGCTCCACCATTTGCTGCTGGCCTGTGAATCCCACCAACCACCTCAAATTAGTTCACACTACATCTCACAGTAACCAACTTCCAGAAATTGTTATCTTCCCCATGGTTCTTCTTGTGGCTTTGCAGACACCAGAGGATGGTGCATCCTGTGCTTGCGGTGTTCATGACATAATGCAGAATGCTGCAGACGCCATACTGCTGTCAGAGATGGCAGACAGCCGCAAGTGCCACAAGGGTTTGTGGGAAATTGAAAATTAGGCATGAAATTATGGACTAGAAATGTTACTAGGGGTGGAGAAAAGTGCATTATGGGAAATTGACCTCTTTTTCCGTGTGACCCCCGTTTCTCCTCTGATTTGCCCAAACTACCCACTGAATGGTGGCAGATTGCATACGAGCATACCAAGCCATGTCGCACTGTGCTGTGAACTGACACAAACACGCCTGGCATGCACAGAATCCTAGGCCTGGATGGGACCTCTGAAGGTCATTGATTCCAGCCCCCTGCCCAAAATAAGATCAACCCCCAACTAAGTCATCCCAGCCAGGACTTTGTCAAGCCAGGACTTAAAAACCTCTGGGGATGGAGATTCCAGCACCTCTCTAGGTTACACATTCCAGTGCTTCAACACTCTCTTTGTGAAACAGTTTCTACTAATATACAACTTACATCTCCCCCACTGTAACTTGAGACCATTGCTCCTTGTTCTGCCATCCTTCACTACTAAGAAAAGACTCTCTCGACCGTGTCAGCTCTGGACCTCCCCTTGAGTGAGACTCCCTCTTTAAATCCTCACTGAACCCCCGCAGCTCATGTATCTGAGGAAGTAGGTCTTTGCCCATAAAAGTTTTTGCTCCAAAATATCTGTTAGTCTATAAGGTGCCACAGGACTTCTTGTTGTTTTTGAAGATTCAGACTATCTCCGCTATCTCTCTGATACTTGCCTCCATCTGCTTTAGAACCCCACCTTCAAGAAGTTGAAGGCTGGTATCAAATCATCCCTACTCTTCTCTTCTGCAAACTAAATAAGTCCATATTCCTCAGCTTTTCCTCATAGGTCATGTGCTCCAGCCCCTAATCATTTTTGTTTCCCTATGCTGGACCCTCTCCAATGCATCCACATCACTTCTGCAGTGCAGGAGGACAGAACTGGATGCAATACTCCAGATGTGGCCTCACCAGTGCCAAAAAAAGGGGATGATTTCTCTAGATCTGCCGGACATGCTCCGCATAATTCATCCTAATATTCCATCAACCTTGTTGGCTACAAGGGCACACGGTTGACTCATATCCAGCTTCTTATCCACTGTAATCCCCAAGTCCTTTTTCTGCTGAACTGCTGCTTAGCTAGTCAGTCTCCAGCCTGTAACAGTGTTTGGGATTCTTCCATGCAAAGTGCAGGACTCTGCACTTGTCCTTGTTGAACCCCAACAGATATCTTTGACCCAGTCCTCCAATTTGTTTAGGCCATGCTGAACTCTAAAGTATGCACAGAGCCAATGCAAGGTTCAAAGTATGCATGCGCACAAGCAATATACAAACTATGATGGCATAATTAGCTATTGATGCTTAACTTCTGTGCAATTTACACGTGTTTGTGCTTCTCCTTACTAGTTCATCTTTGAATCTGCAATTTCCCCATTACGTAAACTCTTCTTTTACTTTTGCCCCAAGAAGATCTGCCCACTGGGTGGAGGGTGTATCCTAAAATGAACTGATAACTGGGGGCTGTTCTCACATCTTTGGGGGTGGAAAACCAGAGGGGAAAAGTCCAAATATCATGTGGTTAAGAATGTGAGGTATTGGGATTTGGGGAAACAGGGATCAGAAAGACTAGGAAGGTCACTCTGCAAGGAGTAAGTAAGCTGGCTGTAGCTAGACTGAGACCCGAGTATCTATTGGTGTCAGGCCTTGAGTCACAGCATCATAACATTAACAAATGCTAGGTTAGAAAGAGGGTGGTGAGAGTAGCACTTACTGAGCTTTGTGTTTCCTAATGAATCACAGAAACATCAGCAAAATGCCTATGTGGCTTGATCACTAAATTGGCCTCATTGTCTTTATCTGTATAAATCTTTTTCACGCTCTCAGTTTTTTTTCCAAAAGTCTTTAAAAAAAAACAGATTTGAATATTCAATAGAAAAAAATAACAGGTTAAAGCCAGAGGCAGATGGCAGTGGGGCGGAGACATCTGAATGGCTTGAACTCTATGTTTGTTTCTTTCTGTGAAACAGCAAAAGACTGAGAAAATAGCTCCTCTGGCATCTTTCATCTCAGTATGAAAAGAGACCATTGAGGTGATAACTAATAGTTGGAATCCTTTAAACAGCTCTGTCAGGCATGCTTGAGCTAGCTGACTGATTTTTATTCTGGCTCTTTGACTTCTCTTGTCCATAATGTTTTGCTTTCTGCATACAGGATGAACGTGATGCTCAGTTAGGGCTCAATCATGCAATTTGCTGACAGCCTTTATTTCTCACTGACTTTAATTTGATCTTGCAGAATCAGGCCCTTAAAGAAAAAATATACTGGTATTCTTTTAAAATATTAATGTATTTTAGTCCAGGAACAGGAGGAACAGAGGTAGAAATAGAAACACACGCATGTTTGAGACTATTTTACTTCACAAATAGCTATGCTGCTCATACGTCTCAAATCTCTAAGTTTCTGTATTAGCAAACCCTCCTCTTAATTTTTTTGAAACCAATGAACTTTAAAAAGCAGAATGGAATTTGGCTATATCTGGTTAGTGATTGAGCTTGCCAGTTAGAATCAAGTTCTTTTATAAACTGTACTTAGAGGCCCAGGCCAGAACTTGTGGTCTGAGAGAAGCTGCTCTGGGCTGCTGGAGAATCTGTGATATAATTCATGGGTCCATGTTGCACAATGGGATGCAGGACCCTGATTCAGAGTTTACAAAAAGGAGCTCAGATACCAGCCTCATGTCTGTCTGTCGTACTTAGAGGTCGAACCCCTCTTGTCTGGCATCCTTGTGACCTGACAAGTGCCAGATGAGAGTTTGCTGGACCACTGGAGGCCAATATTGTCTTGCACATAACCAACACTTCCACTGCTTACTGGGCTCTTAGAAGACAATCAGGGGTAAATTACAGCTAACTAACAGCACAGAACATTGAGAGCCAGGGCTGGTGGCCGTAATAAAACTTTATGGACCCACAGGAAACTTGTCCAGACCCACGATAAGTGGTCATCCAGCTACCTAAAATCATGTGGGATCACAGATGTCGCCCAAAGAATGAGTTCTGGATTAGTAGTAGTAGTAGTAGTAGTAGTAGCATCCTTCAGTCTACGTAGACTATGGATCGCGCCCTTTGTAGTTCCGTTTGGCATCCTCATTTGCAGCATTGACTGTGACTGTGAAGACCCACACGAGAGTGACAGTCCTTGCTGCATCTGTTGCATACGTAATGGGTGTCTGGCAGGTCCTTGCTGTGCTTTCTGTGGGCTCGCTTCTCCTTTGCTAGCTGTCTGATCCTCAACTCACCCTTCTGAAGGCCCTTGTATAGTTCCTGCCTCCATCTGCTGCGATCGTCTGCCAGCTCCTCCCAGCTGTCTGGCTTGATGTCTACTTCCCTGAGGTCTCTCTTGCAAACATCTTTGTAGCGCAGCTGGGGGCGTCCAGGAGGTCTTTTGCCAGAGGCTAGTTCACCATACAGGATGTCTTTTGGGATCCTTCTGGATTAGAGAGGTTCAATCTGTACTGGCACTGGGAGGATCCTCTCCCACCTAGATATGGGGAATTTAAAGTCTTTTTTTCCTGCCCTGATACTGACTCAGCGTAAAAGGGCGAGGACAGGAATGAGGCTCTTCCCCTATAGATCTTTTCTGGTTACAAATTTGATAAACATTACTTAGATGTTATATGTTACTAAATAGTTTTTCATTATCAAAGCATGAGACATATTGTTATCTGACCATAATCTTGAGAAAAGGGACAGAACAGAAAATATCGCATTCCCAAAATAAACCTATGCTCCTTCATAAGCTGTCTTCTTTCCCCTAAATTGTTTGAAGATGCAGCTTTCTTTGGTTATCCTCCTGCTAATGGAAAATGCTCTGGATTTCACTCTTTTATTCCTAATTTTTGTATGAGAGTGAAGAGAGATGATGACCTTCACTTCTTGGATGACCATTATATAAACACCGAGTCTTCATTCATATTTCATGGGAAGTTTTTCATCTAGCACTGCAACAAATCAAAAACCTGCACTAAAGTGCAGATATTTTACAGTCAATCCAGCAAGACTCTGCAGTTTTCATACTGAGCAGTAATATATGATCTAGACAAGAGCCAGACAAGGGCTTGTGAGAAAGACTGCACAGCTTTAAATTATTATTTTGAACATAGGAAAGAAATATGGGCAATCACTGGCATCCTCTGACCCATGATAGTCTTCTTGGGGATAAGTATACAATGGGAAACAAAGAACACATGAAATTTGGCAGCTTTTGCAACTAGTTCATACTACTTTAATCTGAGATTTCAACAGATGTGTGTATAAAGGCTTCTCTCATGGTCCTGGGAAAAAGAACTTTGTCCTCCCTTTTGGAAACATGAAATTTAAGTATTGTTAGGAGAGAAGTGTATGTTGAAGCTATTTCATGCCATTTTACTAGTTTGAGAGACTCTATTTTTAAGTCATTTTGACCTTAATACTAATAACAGGGTACTAGCAACGAAGGGTCCTGTGGCACCTTATAGACTAACAGAAAAGTTTTGAGCATGAGCTTTCGTGAGCACAAACTCACTTCTTCAGATGCTCTGAAGAAGCGAGTCTGTGCTCACGAAAGCTCATGCTCAAAACTTTTCTATTAGTCTATGAGGTGCCACAGGACCCTTTGTTGCTGTTACAGATCCAGACTAACACGGCTACCCCTCCAGTACTTAACAGGGTACTAGACAGTTTCATCATATGGGTCTTCAAGTACACTTTAACCATGGCAAATTTACCTTGAGACCTAGATCTTGTAAGTCCTTGTACAGAGCGATACAGAGCGTGGAAGGCTTTTTCATTGCAGAACAAGTGTGATGGGAGGCAGAGCAAAGGCTCAGGAAAGTTGACTACGTATATTACTCCAACATGAGTGGCGGGATGTCTTATGCCCCTGCACATTCAAAAAGGGGGAACTGATGGGCGAAGGCTGGGTATACCTGAGAAGGAATGATCTTCAGCATGATACCCGATGCGGGACTGAGGCATTGAGCTATGCATTCCCCTCTTAGACACCACTGTGCAAAAATAACTCGATGACCACACAGACAGGCTCTCATTTCAGTAGTATTGCTGTTTTGTGCTTGATTCGTCACTCTTAGGCTATGTCGACACTAGCAAGCTTACACAGCAGCATCACTGTAAGGATCCACACGTTCATAATGAAACTACCCCTTTCCCATGAGTGGCAGCAGCTACATCATCAGGAGAAGCTCTCCTGCCAAGAGCACACGCTGCACATGACTGCTTATGTCAGTACAATTTATGTCACTCACAACTTTGGTTTTTCACACCCTTGAGTGACATTAGTTTTAGCAGCATAAGCGGTAATGCAGAAATGTGCTTGCCTTAGTTTCGGCTTGTATTCAGCCACAATATCTGAGCTGCAGGACATCAGGCTGCAAATGCAGCTGCACTCTGAAAAGTGACTCTATAATAGAGGCATCATGAGGTTCATATGCATCTCAATGGTTTTCAGCTCTAATTTGCTGTCTTTAAAAGTAAAGAGGTGGTGGGAAATGTATGTAGGGAGTGGGGTTTCCTAATCACAAATTTCTTGTATATTCATCTTGGCACCTGGAAGTCCAGCCATGCTCCTTCTGGCCTATGAATTATAATACTAATCAACTGAAACTAGAGCTACATTTAGTTATAGTACTATTGAAGTGTACAGTCAATGCCGCTAGAAGCAGGAAGGTTAGTTAGGCCTGCTCTTCTTCCTGGGTTTCCCCATGTCAGTCATTTGACTCTGCACCTTCCTCTGAGCAGGTACACCTGCAATCTTTCCCCAAACCAAAGGCACCCCTCTGATTCTACAGAGTGTCTCTATGCTCTCCTTCATTGCCAAATATGCTCTGATTCTGCCTTTGCCTGCCCTGGAGCATGTCCATCTCTCTTAGCTACCAGCACACAGACCTCCAGGAATCCAGGGATTGGGGGTTAAGATAGATAGAGTAAATAAAGCAAACATGGAGTGCACGTGCAAATCTATGCTGGAATAGCAGCAAGAAACCCACTTAGAAAATTTCAGGCAAAGGAAAGATGGGAGTGAAGGGCAAGGACTGCACTGCAAATACTGCAGCAGTGAGCTGAGTGCTAGTTCTGGCACAACAGAAGAGCATGTTCAAAGCAAGCAACACAAAAAGCTTACAGAATGAAGCGAGTTTTGGGATAAACAGCCAATATCTGGAGCTCTTACCCTTTCTCCTGGGCTTTAAATGAAAGAGCACACACAGCAAAATTGTGTCGTGGAATTTTGTGTGTGTTCCTTGCTTTGTTGGACGAGCTATGCTAATAGCAGGCAGGCCTACGGTGACTTTCTGTGACAATACTGTCCAGCAGCATAAATCCTTCTGAATGAATACAGCCACACTTTTAAGTACGTGAAAGACAATTGCAATGCTTTAGTATCTACACTGATGGAACGAATTGACAGAAATGTAACACCTAATCTGATTTTTGGCAAGTCTCCTGGTGCTTTAGATTGTCCAGTTCTTGGCTTTTTGTTTTTGTTATTTGATTGAAAGTGAATAGATCCGTATTGTTTTGTGCTGATGTAACATTCAACCCCTCTGCTGACAGATATATTGTTGATGCAGCAATAACACATAAGTTTGAGATGTACCAGGCTAACTTGGGAAAAAGGTGGTCAAAACTAACCCATTCTGCTTCCTGAAGGCCAAGTTTGTGTAGGAGATTAAATTCAATCAGAAATCAGAGCTGCTGCGTATTATCTGTCCTGCTCATCTGATTAACATTGCAGTGTCAGCAGCTACAGAAGAAATGAAAGACATGAAATCTTTTATCGTTGGATTTGGGGCAGTTTTCATGCATGCAAACAAGTTGAAGGCTTTATTTTAGACAGTGTAAGATGAGTGGAAAGCCAACTGATGATTACCTACCACTGTTGTGTCATGTTGGTTGATGAGGTTGTATTTCACAGCCTGTCATTTAAATAATGGATGGGCTGTGCTAATGCATCTCCTAGATCATCCTCAGTTGATCAGCAGAAACTCTGAAGAGATTGGCAAATGATCAAAATGACAATCAGCTATTGCACCTGAACGTAACTTGTGCTGTTGAAAAGTTGGAATCAACAGCGTGACATGTAAAAAACACTGAAAAATCTGAAGTGAGCACAAAAGCTGCCTGAGAAACATATGAGCTACATCTACACACAGTGCTCTTTCGAAAGGTGATTGTCCCGACGATATCCTCTGGAAGTTCATCTTTCAAAGGAGTGCACGCACACACAAAAAGCAGATCACCCTTTCGATCTGCTCTTTCAAAAGACTGGCTGGTTCTTTCAAAAGACAATATCCACACAGCCCCATGTGCACTTTTGAAAGGATGGGCTGGAAAACACCGAGGATGGGATCACATAGCTGACAAGTCCTTCTGGGGCTGCAGCCAGCCGCTCCCTTAAAGGGCCCCTCCCCAACACCCTCACCCTGCACATACTGAGGCCTGCAGAGCTGACACAAGTTCCAAAGAGCCAGTGCACAGACTGGATGTTTTTTGCACAGCCAGGTGGACCCACACCAGCAACTAATGGTGGCCATTGTGAAAGCTGTGGTTGCCCTGCTAGCCATGGCGGTCACAGCTGCCCTCAACCTCTTCCTGGGGGCAAGACCCCCTGCTAGGGCTGCGGAAACCCTCCATCTGGGACTCTGCTGGCACTCCCCTCCCTGGATGACCCACCAACTCTGGAACCACCCCAGTAGCGCCGACTGATGGGAGTGGCTGGCGATGGGGGAGTGGGACAATGCCAGGTGGCTGCAAAACTTTCATATGAGCAAGCAGACTTTCCTGGAGCTTTGCCAGTGGCTCACCCCAGCCCTCAGACACCAGGATGCAGCCCACCCTCCCCCTCAAAAAGAGAGTCACCATAGCTATCTAGAAGCTGGCCACCCCAGACAGCTAACGCTCTGTCAGGCACCAGCTCGGGGTTGGCAAGGCCACCGTTGGGGCCATCCTCATGAAGGTACAGCATACTCAGGCCACACATCCACCAGTGGGAGGGGGCTCCCAGGAGAGGGGGACCCTCGGGGACTGGGGGCTGGGAGGGGTCGTGGGGGACTGGGGTCTGGGGCATGGGAGACATGGGGGCTGGGCCCACCCCACCAAGCCCTCACAACTACACATGCCCTCCATCCCATGCAGGTTGTCTGGGCCATTAATGGCATGCTCCGGCAGAAGGTCATCCACATGGGTGACCTGAACACAGCCATTGCCAGCTTTGCAGCACGCAGGTTCCAGAATTGCTTTGGCACCCTGGTGGGGGCCTTCATCACCCAGCGGAAGCTTGTCCTCGAAGACGCCACCATGCCTCTCTGCATGGTAGTGGATGCTGCCCTATCCCCTCCAGCCCTGGCTTATGCAGCCCTATACTGGCCACACTGATCTCACTCAGGAGGTCTTCAACACGCATCTCAACCATGCCTGAAACACAGTTGAGCGTGTCTTTGGGCGCTTGAAGGGTCAGTTCCACTACCTCCTGGCGCATCTCAAGACGGGGCTGTGGCATTTCCCCAAGTGGTGGATGCCTGCTGTGCCCTCCATAATATCACGGAAAGGAAAGGTGAGGCATTTCACCAGGGGTGGGCAGCCAAGTCTGGCCGGGGATATGAACAACCAGCCACCACCCCTAGCTGCCATACCCAGTAGGACAGGATCCGTGTCCAGGAGGCTCTCTGTGAGCACTTTGCTTGCTAGCCCCACTAACCACTCTCTGGCCACTCCCCATAGGTCCTCTCTCTCACTCACCCCCACCGCCACCCCCGCTGCACAGCCACCCCTCACAGCCCCCCCACCACCATGCACACAGCTCATGGGGATGGCGAACAAATGAACCCTTTTAATGCATGAAAGAACATGTGGATTGGTGCAGAACATGCTAAAAACTATTTACAGGGGGGACTTACTATGTACATTGGGGGCAGGGGACCCTCAACTGTTGGAGAGATGGGGGGCATCTCAACTGGTGATGGGGAGGAGGTTACCTCAGCTGGGGGACATTAGCCCAGGGCAGGGATAGAGGGCCTGGAGCCCCATCAGCCTCAGGATCTCCTCCTGCTCCATATTCGAGATCACCAGCAGGGCTGGGATGGGACAGGGAGGATGGGGAGGCAGGGCCATAGGAGGACCTCAGTGTGGTTGGACTCAGCTTGGGAGGTGGCTGGGGTGGGGGGAAGCTGGGCCAGGAGTTCCCAGAGAGTGGCCGCCACATCTCTCAGGGTGCCCATAAGCTCCTCCCAGGCTGTCTGCCGCCAGGCCGGTTCCTCCTCCTCCAGTTGGAGAAGCCACTCAGCCACCTCCGCCTGGCATCAGACAGCAGCGGTGTGGAGGGCATTATCCGCGGACCACCTCGGGGCCCTCCTGGTGTGGGTCTGCCCCAGTGCAAGTGGGAGGGTGCTCAGTCCCCATCCTCCACTGCTGGTGGGCTGCCCAGCACAACTGAGGGGAGTGGGTCTTTCCCGGCCCTCTGACAGCACAGCTGTAGAGACGGAAAGGGAGAGACAGTCCTGCACCATTGTCCCGGGGTTGTGCCCCTGCCCCCTGTGGGCAACAGTCCCCCATCCCGTGGCAGGATGGTCATGGGGGATCACAGGCACTGACTGGGTCCCCAACCCCATGGGACCAGCCACATGTGAGGTCCAGCCCCACCCAAGCCCTCCCCATTTGAGTAGCTCATGGTGCTGTCTGTGGGATCAGGTACTGAGTGTCACCAGTGGATGTTGCAGCATGTTGGGGTCCACAGCCAGCTGGGCTCTGTCCAGCCTGGGTCTGCTGGATGTGTGGGTGGTCCCCTGGTGGCTGTAGTGCCCCCGCCCTGTGAGCCGGGGTGTGCGCCCTGCCAGGTACTTACGAGAGGGTCCCTTGTTGGCAATGCCCAGCTGGCTGTCACCTAGCTGGAAAACTGGAAGGGAAGGTCAATTACCACATCTCCCTCCTTGCTGGACAACTCTGTGGGTGGCTCGGTGTTGGGCTGAATGGTGCTGCCTGGGGGTCTGCAACTCCACATCCCTGGAGTGCAGCTTGTCCACCATGATGTCCAGTACAGCATGTGGGGTGGGGAGCTGCCCCTGGGCCCCAGGAGGGTTTGGAGCTCCCAGTAGAAGGGCAGGAGGCAAGCCTTGCCCCTGAGCAGCCAGTGGAGTCGTGGGCCCAGGCATAGCCCTGCTGCAACTCCTTTACCTTGCTCCGCACTTGGGCAGGGTTGGAGGCAGGGTGTCCCCAGGTGGTTGTCTTGGTGCTGAGATGGGACAAGGTGGCTGCCTTGCGGAACTTGCCCCCCATCTCCCAGAGGACCTCCTCCTCCACCCAAAGGCCCAGGAGGAGGAAGTCCCTGAGCTCCAGCTCCAGCCAGGAGGGAGCCCATTTCTTGAGGGCCTCTGTGGGCCCCTCTGAGAGCTTTGAGGGGGAGCTGGCTGCTGGCCATAGCATTCTTTCAAAGTTAAGGGGGTGGCCATGAGTCTGTGCTGGCTGCAGCTTGTGCCTTTGCTGCTAACATAATCTCAGCTTCCTGCCATGAGGTTTCTGGGTCCCTGGATCTTCAAAGGCAGTCAGATGCAAGAAGCATAGAGCCCTGCTGCTGCTGGCCAGGGCGTATCTGTGCCCCAGCTGGCCAGCACCTTGGAGGACTCCTTTTTCAAAAGAGTGGCCTGTGGACCGTCTACACGTGTTCCTTCGAAAGACTTTTTTGTAAGGGGCTGCTCTTCCTGCCTCAGGATCACAGGAGACATGGCACCATGTTCTTTTGATTTCCTTTCAAAAGGGTGCATTTTGCGTGTAGACACTCGGCATGCTCTTTTGAAAATGCCCCCGATTTTGATTTCCCTTTTGAAAGACCATGCTAGTGTAAATGCAGCTATGGGGACAAACAAACAAACAAACAAACAAACAAACACCCCCTCCCCCAAACAGCTGTTTCTGGCAACCCTTTTGACACCAAAACATGAGAAAACAGAAGAACTGTTCAAGAATGTTCAACACAATGTTCCACGAGAAATGAGAGATGAACATGGCCAATAATCTGAACCCCAAAGAGTTTGGTGCCAAACATTCATTCTGAAATGTCAGCCAGATGTTGCATCCCTTGCTCAGGGTGGATTTTGCAGCAGACTATGACTGTCATGCTAGAGGGTTTCAACTCTTGCCACTAAAGATGAAATCTGAAAGGGGAAGTTACTACAGTACTTACATGGACTTGCCTAACCCTGACAATGTGAAATTGGATGTGCAAAACTGGAACAGTCAACAAGACACACTTCTGACTGTTGGCAAAGTAGAATGGTGAACTTTGGGTGAACCCCCTGGGATGTACTGCATATTTTCTGAGTTGGAATACCTCCAGGACAAGAAAAAGTCCAATAGGAATAAATAAATTTATATAGACATACGTAAACTGGGCTTTCTGGAAATACTCCTAGCTCTGGGAGAGAAAAAAATACATCTTCATACAGTAAAAAAGTTTCAATTATACTGTAGTAAAATGTGTAAAGTAGAAACATTTTTCTTTTTCATTTCCCTCTCTGAGTTTTTACTTTATTTTTAGCCTCATTTCATTCCAGTTTTAATGTTTGCAAAATAAGCACTGAAAAATTGGATTTTTTAAATGAATAGAAACTGAAAACAGAATACTGAGCATCACTGATAGGGTTGCCAGTCCTCCAGGTTTGTCCTGGAGTCTCCAAGAATTAAATATTAATCTTTAATTAAAGACTACGACTTGTGATGAAACCTCCAGGAAATCACGCAACTAAGACTAGCAACCCTAGTAAGAGATGAGAAAAAGACGACAATTTTAGAGAAAGTACCAGAAGTTACAGCTGTTGCACAATTTAACTATTCTTATCAAACCAGCAAATAACCCTTCCTAGTGCTTGTTTTACAGCCACATCATCCTCAGTCAATGCCACTCTTGGGTTGCTTCATTTTGCAGACCATGCACTAATATGACGCTTAATTCATCATTTAAACTCTCTCCAAATTGGAAAACCAAAAAGCAGTCATGTAACATTTTAAATACTAACAAATAATTTATTAGGCGATGAGCTTTTGTGGGCAAGACCCACTTCTTCAGGTCTGGAGATAGAGCTGTACTAAAAATGATGCTGAAAGTGAATGGGTGCTTTGTCATGACCGTTTTATAACAGAGAGATACAAACAAAAAACTGAAATAAAAACTGACAAATCAGATACATAGGACAGAAGGTGTGGGGGGCAAAGAGTGTGATCTGTCAGCTTTCATTTCAATTTTTTTTTGTTCATATCTCTCTGTTATGTAATCGTCATGCTGATTCACTTTCCGCACTATTTCCAGTACAGCACTGCCTCCTGATCTGAAGAAGTGTCTGTCTGTCCCACAGAAGTCCATCACCTAATAAATTATTTTGTTCATCTTTGAAGTGCTACAAGACTGCTTTTTTGTTCTGTTAGGATACAGACTAACAGGGCTACCTCCCTCTGACTTCTCACCAAATACAGAACCAATGACCATAAATGCAGGAAACTGAGACACAGAGCTTGTCACCACAGCTTCTTTTTTCTGAAGCAAAAAAAAAACAAACAAAAAAAAAACACCAACAACCCTTTTTCTGAGGAAAAACAAACAAAAAACACCCCAGAGCATTCACACAGCCAAACAGGATAATTTGAGATAAAAGGGCATTTCCCTGCAAATAATTACTCCACCTCTGCCACCCCCCACCTTTCAAGTTTGAAAAGGAGTTTTGTGAACAAAGCACAGCTATTATCTGCTATGTGAAGGATCCTTTTCCAATGCTGTGGCTGTGTGAATGCAATTTTCTGACATTACTTATTTAGACATTAGAACATCAAAATAAATAAGGCAAAAAAAAAAACCACTCTAGCGTAGACATACCCACAGAGTCCTGTATACGCTCAGGCTATGTCTACACTAGCACACTGAAATAGGCTACTTCGACGCGTGTCATCTAAACATCCTTTGGGAATGGTGCTGTTGACGTTCAATGTTGAAGTAGCGACGGGGAACGTTGAAAGGAGCCTCCCCCGAAGGAAATGTGGAGCATCCACACACACAAGCACTCCCCATCAAAATAAGGGGCCAGCAAAGACTGTGCACAGGGTCACAGGCTGGACTGGACCTTCTGGGGCAACAGCAAGCTGCTCCCTTAAAGGGCCCCTCCCAGACACACTCGGCCTGCACAGCACGAGGTCCACAGAGCCGACAACTGGTTGCAGACCCAGTGCATACCGCATGGACTCCCAGCTGCAGCAGCAGCAGCAGCAGCAGCCAGAAGCCCTGGGCTAAGGGCTGCTGCACGCGGCGACCATAGAGCCACGCAGGGGCTGGACAGAGCGTCTCTCAACCCCTAAGCTGATGACCACCATGGAGGACCCCGCTGTTTCAATGTAGTGGGATGCAGATCATCTACACACACCCTACTTCAACATTGAACGTCAAAGTAGGGTGCTATTCCCATCTTCAGATAGGAATAGTGATTTTGACATCTCACCGCCTGTTGATTTCAAAGTCAAAGTAGCTCACATAGTGCCAGCTAGTTCGAAGTAGCTGGCTAGTGTAGACACACCCTCAGAAAGGAATAATTGTACGTCCAACAAAGAAGGAAAGAAAGAAAGAAACTTTTGACCATTTTAATCAGTTAATTGTTTAAACAGATGATGTTCTATGGTCTACTGATGTTTAGAAGTGTAACATGGGAGGTTTAAAATACCTCTGAAAAAGCAGATTACTGTTTTAGGAGCCGAACTTCAGGCACCAAGTTTGAAACATTCATCCTAAAACAAGTTTATTTATTTAGATTTACTTATACACACACTTATTTGAAAAAGACACCCATCCAGATGCCTACCTGCTCGTGATATAACTTAAAAATGCTCATAAAAATAATTCTCCAATGTAAATTAAGTGTAGAATATAGTAGTAGTAGTAGTAGGCATCCTTCAGTCTGCATAGACTATGGATCGCGCCCTTTAAAGTTTCAATTGAGGACTTCATTTACAGCATCTATTGTGACTATGAAGACCCACACGAGAGTGACCGTCCTTGCTGCATCTCTTGCAGATGTAGTGGGTGTCTGGCAAGTCCTTATTGTGCTTTCTGTGCGCTCCCTTCTCCTCTGCTAGCTGTCTGATCTTCATCTTGCCCTTCTGAAGGCCCTTGTGTAACCCCTGCCTCCATCTGCTGCGGTCATCTGCTAGTTCTTCCCAGTTGTCCAGCTCGATGTCTACCTCTCTGAGGTCTCTCTTGCAGACATCTTTGTAGTGCAACTGGGGGCGTCCCGGAGGTCTTTTGCCAGAGGCTAGCTCACCATACAGGATGTCTTTTGGAATCCTTCCATCATTCATCCTGTGGACGTGGCCAAACTAGCGGAGTCGACGCTGCCTGAGGAGGGTGTGCATGGTTGGGATTCCAGCTTGCTCGAGGACGGCGGTGTTGGTCACTCTGTCCTTCCATGATATTCCAAGGATGCGCCTGAGGCAGCGCAAGCGGAAGACGTTCAGCCTCTTTTCCTGGCGGGCATACAGGGTCCAAGTCTCGCTGCCATAAAGGAGGGTGCTGAGGATGCAGGCTCTGTAGACTTGCATTTTGGTGTGAGTGTACAGCTTGTTGTTATTCCACACTCTCTTGCTGAGTCTGGACAGAGTTGTGGCCGCTTTTCCGATCCTCCTATTTAGCTCAGTGTCCAACGACAGGGTGTCAGTGATGGTGGACCCGAGGTAAATGAACTCGTGGACGACCTCTAACGTATAGTTGTCAATGCTGATTGATGGGGATTCAGCAACATCCTTAACGGGTACGTTTGTCTTCTTTAGGCTGATGGTAAGCCCAAAGTCCTTGCACGCTTTGGAGAACTGATCCAGCAGTTTTTGAAGCTGGTCTTCTGTCTGAGACACTACAGCAGCACTGTCTGTGAACAGCATGTCTCTGATGAGGACTTCCCGCACCTTAGACTTAGCTGTCAGCCTTGCAAGGTTAAACAGTTTCCCATCAGATCTTGTGTGCAGCAAGATGCCCTCTGTTGAAGATCCAAAGGCATGCTTCAGGAGGAGTGTGAAGAAGATCCCGAACAATGTCGGAGGAAGCACACATCGTTGTTTGATGCCGCTCCTGATTCTGAAAGCATCCGATAATGCGCCGTCATATTGGATAGTTCCTCTCATGTCTTCGTGGAACGACTGGATCATCTTGAGTAACCATGGAGGACAGCCTATCTTGTGGAGCAGTTTGAACAGACCATCCCTGCTGACCAAGTCAAAGGCCTTGGTCAGGTTGATGAAGGCTATGTAGAGTGGCTTTCTCTGCTCCCTGCACTTCTCCTGCAGCTGCCTTAGAGAGAAGACCATGTCAACGGTAGACCTCTCTGCGCGGAATCCGCACTGAGATTCGGGGTACACCCTCTCAGCAATCTTCTGGAGTCTGCCAAGGATGACGTGAGCGAACAGTTTACCAGTGACGCTTAGGAGGGAGATTCCACGGTAGTTGTTGCAGTCGCTTCTGTCTCCTTTGTTCTTATACAACGTTACAATGTTAGCGTCGCGCATATCCTGTGGAACCTCACCCTCTTTCCAGCACAGGCACAGTAGCTCATGTAGGGGTTCCAGGAGTGTGTCCGCAGCACATTTTATTACCTCTGGTGGTATACCATCCTGGCCAGGGGCCTTTCCTGCTGCAGTGCTGTTGATGGTTCTCTTCAGTTCATCCACAGTCGGTTCTTGATCCAGTTCTTCCATTACTGGTAGGAGCTCAACGGCATTGAGGGCTGCATCAACCACAACGTTCTCGCGTGAGTACAGCTCGGAGTAGTGCTCGACCCAGCGCTCCATCTGTTTGGCTTTGTCAGCAATGACTTCACCAGATTTGGATTTCAAAGGTGCCATCTTGTTCTGGGTGGGTCCTAATGCCTTCCTCATACCCTCGTACTTTCCTCTGAGATTACCAAAGTCGGCACAGGTCTGGATGCTGCTGCATAGCTCAAGCCAGTGGTTGTTGGCACAGCGCCTGGCTGTCTGCTGTACTGTTCTTCTGGCCTCTCTAAGTGCTTCCTGGGTACTCTGGCTTGGTGAGCGTTTGTACTCCAGGAGTGCAGCGTGCTTCTTTTCAATGACTGGAATCATCTCATGGGAGTTAGCTTCAAACCAGTCGTTCGTGTTTCTAGCTCTTCTTCCAAACACCGACAAGGCCGTGTTGTAAACTGTATCCCTCAGATGTTGCCATTTGGATGTCGCATTGGCACCCCAAGGCCACTGTGCAGATTTTCCTGGAGGCTCTCTCTGAACTTTTCAGCTTTCTCCGAGTTTGCCGTCTTTCTGGCGTCAATGTGGGGCCTTCCAGCAGGTTTAGAGCGGTACAGCTTCTTGGGTCTCAGCTTGAGCTTGGAGCAAACTAGCGAGTGATCTGTATCACAGTCAGCACTATGATAGCTGCATGTCAGAAGGACGTTTTTGAGGTTATTACGCCTAGTGATGACCACATCTAGTTGATGCCAGTGCTTTGAGCGTGGGTGTCTCCACGACACTCTGTGCTGTGGGTTCGTTTGAAGAAGGTGTTTGTTATGCACAGATTGTGGTACGAGCACAGTTCAAGGAGACGCTGTCCATTGTCATTCATTTTTCCCACACCGAAGTGTCCTAAGCAGGAAGGCCATGAGGCCCAATCAGCTCCAACTCTTGCATTGAAGTCACCCAAGATGTACAGTTGTTCACGAGCAGGTATTAACTTTCCAAAAAGCTAAAGGACTTTTAGGTCCCTCTAGATAAAGAACTGCAGCTGCTCAAAAGTTATACTTCATGGATATTATCATCAGAATATCTTAGGCAGGAGCCATTTTTTGAATATTGCAGTTAAACAAGGAAGACATTCATGAAATCTGTCTACTTACTCATCATAACTGAATTTAGATCAGAAAAAAAATCTGACTGGACTACCCAGTGTTTTAGCTACTTCTGTTCACCTTCCTGGTTCGCTCACTGTCCTTCTGTCTGAGGTTTTCAGCTATATCCCTTGACAAACCCACACTCTAGTTGCTTTTATGCACCAAAATATTGACTAACTTTTCTTGTAATGCAACTAGGATTTTTGCCCAGAAACAGTACACTTTAACTGGAAATCTTCTTATTGGTATTTGTTGTACTGAGTGAAAAGGCATGTCAGCAACCTCAAGTCTCAATTAACTGTGTGTGGGGAGGGGTAAGGAGTGTGTGTGTGGTGCAGGGGTGGTATGTAGTACAAAGCACATTGAGCCTTCCCTGTTGTTGGTATGACGAACACAGATGGTTTTAAACCTAATGCCTCTCATTTTGCCTTAGCAGGCAACTCATGTTACTTAAAGTACTTGTACAATATTTCCCAGAAAATATAGATAAACACTCCACAGAGAGGGAATACTGACCTCTGTTTGCTTACTTTTCAAGAGAGTTGTCAAAGAATGTTTTAACTTTAAATTCATTAATTTTCACAATCACTGGTTGCCTTTCCCAAAAGTCAAATACATTCCAAAAGGAGGAATTCAGTTTGATATTTTTAACAAACAGAGTGAATGTGCAACCTCATATAAATTACTGTCTAGCACTAGTACAGGAAATCAATCTAAATATATCCATTAGTTAGCAGCTCATATATGTCAGTCTCTCTCTACAAGTCCCACAGTGAAGGCTGGATATATGAGGAGCATTGCGCTAGGGGCTAGGAGCTGAGCAGTTCCCTTGCAACAGAGAAATAATAATGAAAAATGCTGTTTCTCAAGACGCTTGGTGTATAACGACACATTCCTTGGAGGAATATGTGAGGATCCAGGTTGCCTTGCCTCAGCAGAGATAATGGCAATAATTCATTAGAGATGCTTATTTGCATTTTCTCATTATGAACACAGGAACATAAGTATGTTCATACTGGGTCAGACAAAGGTCCATCAAGCCCAGTACCCTGTCTTCCAACAGAGGCCAATACCGGATGCCCCAGAGGGAGTGAACAGAACAGGTAATCATCAAAGTGATCCCTCTCCTGTCATCCACTTCTAATCTCTGACAAACCAAGGCTGAGAACACCTTTCCTACCCATTCTGATTAATAGCCATTGATGGACCTAACCCTCCATGATTTTACCTAGTTCTTTTTGGAACTCCCTGTTAAAGTCTTGGTCTTCACAACACGTATACTGGAAGCAGCACAGTGCTTCCACAGGAAGAGGTGCATGGGATAGAGCATGGGAAGGGGGCAAAGCAGAGATGGGGAGACGGTGAGGCTTGGACATGGGAAGAGCATGGAAGAGGGGTGGATCATGGGCAGGGATGCTTAGGTGTTAGCACCTTCCAAGTACAATGCCCCCTTTTGCTACTTGTTCACTTGTCTTACCACCTCTTTCTCTCTCTGACTCAGGGTGTTCTCCCTTTGTGGCTCATACCTCTGGCCAAGTCACCACAGTCGTCCTCTTCTGAAGTAATACAGTCCTGTTGGACAATTAACCCAGGCAGTCTATTGTTCCTCTACCCAATCTGTGCCACTTCTCCAGTAGCTGATAGAGAAACCAGGCTCATCCCCCATGGTAATCCAGACACCCTACATTCAGCAACAATTGTCTGCCTTCTCCTAGCCCTTGCTGCTCTTTCCCTGGAGTCCTGATATCTTCAGGCTCCCAATTCTCCGAGTTTACCAGCCCACACTCCTTTCTTTCAGGGAAGGACTGCAGATATTTAACTCAACACCTCCCTTCTCTCCCTGAATGACTGCTGACAATTTCTCCTGCAGACTCTTTCTGCTGCCCTCAGCTAGGCCCCATCATCAATCAGTCTGTCAATGCCTGGCTATCCCCCAGGTGAACTCTATCAGGTTAATTAACCTCATTTAACTGCTTTGCCTTGTGAGGTGTAAAAACCCCACCACAGGGCTGTCTATTACTATGCACAGTGCTTAGATGCTGATTATAGTGGAGGTTATATAGTTGAGGTGCGAATATTATACAAATAAAAATATTAACAAGAAATAGAAGCTAGGTTAACATTTTTCAAACCTCAAGAATGTTTGTGTTTATTAGAGTTTAGGATGACAGGTTCTGTCAGCTTTCACTTTAATCTAACTGATTTACTCATCCTTTTATTTCCCCAGATGTTTGATTTCCTGTCCTCTAACACACTTCAATTTCTCTCAAGCTATACCATAGATGGCCTCCAGCTTTCTGGATCATGTACTAAAAGGTCAATTTAGTGTATTACTTACACTTCCTTCCAAGGCAGCTTTAGCCGTGTTAGATGTCTGCTCCATGCTGCCACCAAGTTAAGGAGCTTCAAAAGACCAAGGATACATGAAGCTTAACTTTTACAAGTGTGCATCTGAGTGTTCCTTACAGGAAGAGGATGGCAGTTTAGTATTGTCACAAGTCCCAAAATGAGCTCACATGGAAAAATGATTAAAAATACTGGCAACTGATTAAAAGATAGGAAAAAAGGAGTATGAATACATAGTCATTTTTGAAAATGGAGAGAGGTGAATAGTAATGTCTGAGAGGGATCTGTACTAGGAACAATCCTATTCAATGTATTCAATAAATGAGCTGAAAAAAGGGTATACAGGGAGGTGACAAAATTTGCAGATGATACAAAGCTACTCAAGATAGGCAGTGCCCCCTGCCTTGTGGGTTATCCTGGGAAGGAGCAAGGCTAAGGGAGTAAACCCTGACAGAAAATCCGGAGGAGAGTCCTAAGGCGGTTCTGTGCCAACTTCTGGCATTGACCCAGCAACTACTGCAGCTGAGCTGGCACCAGACATAGAGGTTATTCTCTCCTTTGGACTACATCAGTAAAGCTGAAAGGGGGACACTGGCATCTGGGCAGCCCGGGGTCCCAAAAAAATTGCCCAGGCTTGCGCCTGGAGAAGTACTCCAGCATCACTTAATAGCATTGAACCAACACGGGAGGTAACAGGTACTGGTTATAAGCTCTTGCTCAACTGGTGTAGAGAACAAGCGCAGGGGTTGCCTTTGATGGTGGGAGAGATTATCGCATCTCACTGGACAGTCACCGCCCGCCTCAAGCTAGGCAGCCCCCAGCCAGAAGGGTACTGTACTGCCACAGTTCACCTGCCTCACTGGGTGCGTGAGGCTAAAGGTTCCCAAACCTGACAAGTGACTGAAATTTGAGCACCAGGCAAATCAATAAGAAAATCAACAAGAAAAGGAAACTATCAAAGTTTTAAGCTTGCTTGCTGGAATGTATGGACCATGCTGACCGGTTTGACTGACAATCTTCAGGACATCAGCGACACCCGAAAAACCTCTGTCATCAATGAGGAACTGAAGAGGCTCCAAGTTGACATTGCTGCTCTGCAAGAGACGCAACTCGCAGATTCGGGATCTCTAAAGGAAAAGGACTACACCTTTTTCTGGCAGGGTAAAGCCCAAGAAGAACCCAGGGAGCATGGTGTTGGCTTTGCCATCAGAAACGTCCTTCTACAAATGGTGGAGTTTGTCATGGGCAGATCAGAAAGACTCCTTCAGGTCATACTTCAAACTTGCGCTGGTCCTGTCCACCTGATCAGCGCTTACGCTCCAACCCTGTACGCCACACCAGAAGTAAAAGACAAGTTCTATGACGAGCTTAGTGCTGCCATAGCGCAAATACCTGCTTGCGAGCAACGGAACATTTTGGGTGACTTCAATGCAAGAGTTGGAGCTGATTGTGACTCATGGCCTTCCTGCTTAGGCCACTTCGGTGTGGGAAAAATGAATGAAAACGGACAGCATCTTCTCGAACTTTGCACGTACCAGAATCTGTACATTACAAACACATTTTTCCAAATGAAGCCACAGCACAGAATGTCATGGAGACACCCACGCTTGAAACACTAGCATCAACTAGACGTGGTCATTGCTAGACGTGATAACCTCAAAAATGTCCTTCTGACACGTAGCTATAATAGTGCTGACTGCGATACAGACCACTCACTAGTTTGCTCCAAACTCAAGGTGAGACCCAAGAAGCTGTATCACTCTAAACCAACTGGAAGGCCCCGCTTTGATGCCAGAAAGACAGCAAACTCTGAGAGAGCCGAAAAGTTCAGAGTGACCCTCAAGGAGAATCTGCACAGCAGCCCTGGGGGTGCTGATGTGACATCCAGATGGCAGCATCTGAGGGATAAAATTTACAACACGGCCTTGTCGGTGTTTGGAAGAAGAGCTAGAAACACAAATGACTGGTTCAAAGCTAACTCCCATGAGATGATTCCAGCCATCGAAAAGAAGCACTCTGCACGCCTGGAGTACAAACGCTCGCTGAGCCAGAGTACCCAGGAAGCGCTTAGAGAGGCCAGAAGAACAGTACAGCAGACAGCCAGGCGCTGTGCCAACAACTACTGGCTCGAGCTATGCAGCAGCATCCAGACCAGTGCTGACTCTGGTAATCTCAGGGGAATGTACGAGGGCATCAAGAAGGCATTAGGACCCACCCAGAACAAGATGGCACCTCTGAAATCCAAATCTGCTGAAGTCATCACTGACAAAGCCAAACAGATGGAGCGCTGGGTCGAGCACTACTCTGAGCTGTACTCACACGAGAACATTGTGGTTGATGCAGCCCTCGATGCCATCGAGCTCCTACCAGTGGTGAACGAACTGGATCAGGAACCGACTGTGGATGAACTGAAGAGAGACATCGACAGCATTGCAGCAGGAAAGGCCCCTGGCCAGGATGGTATACCATCAGAGGTAATCAAGTGTGCCACGGACACCCTGCTGGAACCCCTACATGTGCTACTGTGCCTGTGCTGGAGAGAGGGAGAGGTTCCACAGGATATGCGCGATGCTAACATTGTAACCTTGTACAAGAAAAAAAGTGCACAGAAGTGACTGCAACAACTACCGTGGAATCTCCCTCCTAAGCATCACTGGTAAACTGTTTGCTCGCATCATCCTCAGCAGACTCCAGAAGATTGCTGAGAGGGTGTATCCCAAATCACAGTGCGGATTCTGCGCAGAGAGATCTACCATTGACATGGTCTTCTCTCTGAGGCAGCTGCAGAAGAAATGCAGGGAGCAGAGGAAGCCACTCTATATTGCCTTCATCGACCTAACCAAGGCCTTCGACTTGGTCAGCAGGGATGGACTGTTCAAACTGCTCCACAAGATAGGCTGTCCACCATGGTTACTCAAGATGACCCAGTCTTTCCACGAAGACATGAGAGGAACCATCCAATATGACGGCACATTATCGGATGTTTTCAGCATCAGGAGCGGCGTCAAACAAGGATGCACCCTTGTTCTGACATTGTTCAGGATCTTCTTCGCACTCCTCCTGAAGCACACCTTTGGATCTTGAACAGAGGGCATCTTTTTGCACACAAGATCTGATGGGAAACTGTTTAATCTTGCAAGGCTGAAAGCTAAATCTAAGGTGCAGGAAGTCCTCATCAGAGATATGCTGTTCATAGATGACGCTGCCATCATGTCACATACAGAAGACCAGCTTCAGAAACTGCTGGATCAGTTCTCCAAAGCATGCAAGGACTTCAGGCTTTCCATCAGCCTAAAGAAGACAAATGTACTCGGTCAGGACGTTGCTGAACTTCCATCAATCAGCACTGACAACTATATGTTAGAGGTCGTCCACGAGTTCGTTTACCTTGGGTCCACCATCACTGACACCCTGTCATTGGAGAGTGAGCTAAATAGGAGGATCGGAAAAGCAGCCACAACTCTGTCCAGACTCAGCAAGAGTGTGGAATAACATCAAGTTGTACACCCACAACAAAATGCAAGTCTACAGAGCCTGCATCCTCAGCATCCTCCTTTACGGCAGTGAGTCTTGGACCCTGTACGCCCGCCAGGAAAAGAGGCTGAACGTCTTCCGCTTGCGCTGCCTCAGGCGCATCCTTGGAATATTGTGGAAGGACAGAGTGCCCAACACCGCCATCCTTGAGCAAGCTGGAATCCCAACCATGCACACCCTCCTCAGGCAGCGGCGGCTCCACTGGCTTGGCCACGTCCACAGGATGAACGATGGAAGGATCCCAAAAGGCATCCTGTATAGCGAGCTAGCCTCTGGCAAATGACCTCCCAGATGCCCCCAGTTGTGCTACAAAGATGTCTGCAAGAGAGACCTCAGGGAGGTAGACATTGAGCCAGACAGCTGGGAGGAGCTGGCAGACAATCGCAGCAGATGGAGGCAGGAACTACACAAGGGCCTTCAGAAGGGTGAGATGCAGGTCAGACAGCTAGCAGAGGAGAAGCGAGCCCACAGAAAGCACAGTGAGGACCTGCCAGACACCCATTACACATGCAAGAGATGCAGCAAGGACTGTCACTCTCGTGTGGGCCTTCCCAGTCACAGTCGATGCTGCAAATGGTGATTCCAAATGGAACTACGAAGGGCATGATCCATAGTCTACGTAGACTGAAGGATTCCTACTACTACTACTAATCAAGATAGTTAAGTCCCAAACAGACTGCGAATGATCTCACAAAACTCACTAACAAATTTTCAGATGGAATTCAATGTTGATAAATACAAAGTAATGCATATTTGAAAACATAATCCCAACTATACATACAAAAAAAGGGGATCTAAATTAGCTGTTACCACTGAAAAGAGATCTTGGAGTCACTTTGGATAGTTCCCTGAAACATCTACCTAGTGTGCAGCGGCAGTCAAGAAAGTAAACAGAATTCTGGGAATCACTAAGAAAGGGATAGGCAATAACACAAAAAATCATAGAGCTTCTATATAAATCCATGGTACCCCATATCTTGAATATTGTGTGCAGATGTCGTCACCTTCTCTCAGTAAAGATATATTGGAATTGGAAAAGGTTCTGAAAGTGCAAAAATGATTTGGGATATGGACAGGCTACCATATGAGGAGCGATTAATAAGATTGGAACTTTTCAGCTTAGAACAGAGATAACTAAAGGGGGATATGATCGAAGTCAATAAAATCATGATTGAAGTGGGGACAGTAAATGATGAAATGTTATTTATTCCCTTTTATAACACAAGCAATAGAGGTAACCAAATGAAATCAATAGGTACCAGGTTTAAATTAAGCACAAGGCAATATTTTTCGTACAACACAAAGCCAATCCACACAACTTTGCCACAGGATACTGTGAAGGCCCCTACTATAGCAGGATTCAAAAAATAATAATAATAGTGATAAAAACAACAACTGGTTAGCTCATGGGCTATAGTTTTATCAATGGCTATTATTCAAAATGAGCAGGGATGGTGTCCCTAGTGCCTGCCAGAGTCTGGGAATAGGTAACCGGGGATGAATCACATGATGATTACCTGTTATGTTCATTCCTTTTGGGGCACCTGGCACTGGCCACAGTCAGAAGACAGGATACTGGGCTAGATGGACCTATGGTCTGACCCAGTGTGGACAATTTTATGATTAAGACACCTAGGCCAAGCACTTTTCACACAATGACCACTGCATAGCTACCTTCTCAGTCTTCATGCTCAAAGGAAACCTGCACAACATTCACAAGATAAATCTGGATCTTAAATTAATATTTTCACTAGAAACTCTAAATCAGGGGTTGGCAACCCCCCACACCACGTGAGTAGACTGTTAATGGTCCCTCCTCCCCCTTTTGTGGCACAGGAGGGGACCAGAGAGTGAGGCTGGGTTCAGAGCCCCGGCTGCAAAGCCCCCCATGGCAGCATGTGGCTGAGACCAGAGGCTCCCCCTCCCCCCACCCCCCAGAGCCCTCGCTGTGGCACAGGGCTGGGACTGAGGCTGGAGCCCCTCCTGGAGCCTCCTCTGTGGTGTGGAGCTGAGCCTGGAGCCCCCTGGAACCTGAAAGGAGGGTGCATGTGTAGACACATCTCTACAGTGTAGCTGTAGAGCAGATCAGTGTAAAAACCCCCTCTGGTTAGAGAAGTGAGGGGACTCAGCTGTTGAACTTTCCAGATTGTGCCCTGGATGATGTCAGAGCAATTCGCTAATAATTTTTTAGCTTATGACTGCAGTGGTATGAATGGGGCAGTTCACCTTGATTAGTCTCTTGCATCATGTTTCAATTCCTTATTCTTAACAATCTGTTCCTCCTATTCCATGTAACACTCCGTATAACTTTCCCAGACCTGAAGCAGAATTTTGTGCAAACTCAGAAAGTTGTCACCTCACGCACCTGGTCTTTGGAATATCCTGGGAATAACAGAGCTACAGCGACATGGCAATCAGCTCAATGTGGACATTCTGATTAGTTCATTGCCATTCTTTGTCCTTGTATGTAAGCGAATCATTTATAGAGATGTTCAGCATTTTTCCCCCCAGAAGAAGAGTTGGGTTAATTTTATTTAAACTATTTTTGCAGCCCACCCCCTGTGGATTTTATGCTGGTTAATTCTGTCTGAGTGTGGTGGGTGGGAGAAGAATATCTGGGGGAACCACTTCCATCCTCTGTGTAGCCCCACAGCAAAAAGGCAGAATGTTATTGCTAGCGCTCCTCTGAATTTTGGGAGGAGAAGAGGGCTGATTGGCTTGCCCACGAATCCTTCCCTGTGCCAATCAGAGTATGGTCAGCAAAACAGGATGTCTCCTGCTTCCTTAGAAAACCTGCTTGTAAGCATGTTGCTCATTTCTGATGGAGCACTAAGAGCCCCTGTCTGCTGCACACCTTGAACCTCTGGCCTGAATCAACCCTATACAAGCAGACAAGCTCAGACCACATTAAGCGAGCACTACTGCTTTGCTTCTCAGTCCAGGGCTCCTTCAGAGGCAAAGACAGAGAATGGTCCTGGTGTGACTGGCATTCCATGAAATAAGTTTGTTGTCAGGGTCGAATTCCCTTCCTGAAAATCATGTTGTGTCTTTTCTCCTTCACAAATTGTCATCCAACAATAAACAGCTATTGTAACAACAAAGAAGTGCAGTTCCTGAGGGGGAATGGCTGGTGATTCTAAATGATGATGTATGAAAGGAAGATAAGACGGTTTGACTTTCTCAGACTCGGTTGACCCTACATGACTGAATGAAGCAGAAAAATTGCTTTGCCTAAGCAAACGTGATATGGAAGTCACATAAGGAGCAGAGCGCACAACAGGGAATATCAGAATGTCATTTTAACGAAAGTGTTGTCTAAATTAGAAAGGCATCTAAATCGTGGTAATAAAAAAATCTTTCCTCTTTTTGTCTTATCTACCCACCTTCTGTCCAATTAATTTATTCCAATACACTAGGCTCCAATTTTGGTCTGACACAGCCATTCAGTACGTAGTGCTGGTATAGCCACATTGGCTCCAGCAGATTACAGAGACAAAATTGGTGAGTTACTGGACCAACTTCTGTTGGCGAGAGTGAAACTTTACAGCTATGCAGAGCTGTTCTTCAGGCCTGGGAAAGGTACTAAGTATATTTTTATATGAGCACTTATGTCAGCAAAACTTTTGTCACTCAGGAGTCTGAAAAACACCCGCCTCCCGCAAACATAAGCGCTCACCTGCACTGCACTGTCATTGGGAAACGCTCTTCCGCAGGCAATGTTACTGTTGCTTGTTGAGCTGGTTTTATGATGTTGATGGGGGAGCTCAATCTCGTCAGCACTACTGTAGGGGCACTCTTTCGTCAGCACAGCTGTATCAGTAAAGCCGTGCTGCTATAAGCTTGTAAATGCAGATGTGACATAAGAGTATGTCTTCACTATGCGGAAAATTGACCTGGTCAGGTTTGATCTTCTGGAGTTCAGTTTTGTGAGCCTAGTTGGGATGCACAAAATTGAACTATCTGGGGTCACCAGTTGACCCCTGTACTTCTCAATATCATAAGAAGTAAGGAAGGTCGACAGGAGAAACTCTCTTGTCAGCCTCCTTCTGTGTAGATGGCCAGGTGAGTCGATTGCAGGTAAATCGATTCTCGCTATGCAAGTGCCTTACCCACCTAGCTCAGACAAAGCCTTAAAGGAGGCTGCAACTGGAAGCAGAGCTGTTTAAAGGGCCACATTTTCTAGTCTCACAAACGCTTTATAGGGACTATTTGTCCAGTAATAGGGATTATCAGTCACAGGGAGTAAAGGTGGCAGATCTGGGCCAACAGGAAGAATAGATTACTTCTTCAGTCATCTTCTAGTAACCAAGCCTTTGGACAGGTGAGAAGAGAGTGGCATGGGAGGAAGGAACTTTTCCAACTGTTGTGCGCCTAATTTAAGGCCAGGGAAAACTGACCAAAAGGGTTGCTCACTCCTTTTCTTATTCCTCTGAGAGAGCAAATTGCCTCCAGGGGCCTGGGGAGGGGCAGAGCGGGCCACGGTTCCACTCTCCTCCCTTCACACCAGTAGCGGGCACCTCACAATGTGGAATAAGAGTCAGTTGAGAGACAGAGCTGGCCTGCTTGAGAGCTCCAAGGAGAACACTGCATCCTTGAGACAGAATGCTCCCCATAGCTCTCCTCATGCAGCGGGGCTGTGCATCACTCCTCAAGCAAGGCTGTATGTAAATGACACAGCCCACTCTCCATCACTTCCCTTACCTCCTCCCCCAAAGCCTTACAGGGATCAGCAGCTCAGATTGTCAAATATCCTATAGAACAAAAGCATAGATTACATAAATAATAACCTAAATTTCCTTTGACATACCACTATTGGAGAGCACAGATGATTACAAAACTGCCTGGAGCACATGAGTATTGGTAGGCAGTGCCATTCTTGCTGGGGCTGAGGGTAAGGAACACCCAAAATGTGACTCTTATGAAGCTTTTCAGGTCCGGGACCATATTTTTGTTTTGCTTTTGCATGGAGCCTCATGAAGGGGGCCCTGATTTGCTCTGGGATCCCTAGATGCTGCAGCTATACAAATAATACATAATAATAATAGTATGCATCATAGAAATGTAAACAATCCATCCAGTTTTTGTCATGTCCATCACTATAGTACCTGCATGACTGAAAGATGGAAGTGAAAGGATGTTTACTTGCATATTACTATTGTGATTAACAATGTATTTTGTTTTCTTTCCTATAAGCTTCTTAATTAGGTCATGAGGGAGGAAAATTTCATTCTTAGAATCATAGAACTATAGAGCTGGAAGAGACCTAAAAAAGCCATCAAGTCCAGCCCCCTGCCGTAGGCAGGACCAAACCCATCAGATCAGCCCAGCCAAGGCTTTGTCGAGGCGAGACTTAAACACCTCCAGGGATAGAGACTCCACTACTTCCCTGGGTAGACCATTCCAATGCTTCACCACCCTCCTAGTGAAAACGTTTTTCCTAATATTCAACCTGGACCTACCCAACTGCAACTTGAGACCATTGTTCTGTGTTCTGCCATCTGTGACCGCTGTGAACAGCCTCTCTCCAGCCTCTTTGCAACCTCCCTTCAGTAAGTTGAAGGCTGTTACCAAATGCCCCCTCAGTCTTCGTTTCTGCAGACCAAACAGTTCCAATTCCCTCAACCTTTCTTCATCGGTCACATGCTCCAGCCCCCTAATTATTTTAGTTGCCCACCATGGACCCTCTCCAGTGTATCCCCATCCTTCCTATAACTGGGGGCCCAGAACTGTACACAGTACTCCAGACGCCGCCTCACCAAAGATGAATAAAGAGGAACAATCGCTTCTCTGGATCTGCTGGCAACGCTCCTCTTGATGCAACCTAATATGCCTAACATACCTCCTTGGCTACAATGACATACCACTGACTCATGTCCAGCTTCTCGTCCACTACAACTCCCAGGTTCTTTTCTGCAGAACTACTACTGAGCCAGTTGGACCCCAGCCTGTAACAATGCTTGGAATTCTTCTAGCCCAAGTTCAGGACTCTGCACTTGTCTTTATTAATCCTTATGAGGTTTCTTGCAGCCCAGTCTTCCAATTTGTCTAAGTCACTCTGGACTCTATCCCTACCCTCCAGTTCATCTACCTCTCTCCCTAACTTAGTGTCTTCCGCAAACTTGCTGAGGGTGCATTCCACCCCCTCATCCAGGTCATTGATAAATATGTTGAACAGAACAGGACCCAGAACTGAACCTTGGGGCACTCCATTAGAAAGCGACTGCCATCCCGACATCGAGCCGTTGATCACTACCCACTGGGCCCGACCTTCCAGCCAGCTTTCTATCCATCTTACCGTCCATTTATCCAATCCACACTCCTTTAACTTGCTGACAAGAATATTGTGGGAGATCAAATCAAAAGCTTTGCTAAAGTCATGACTTGCCCTTCATGAATTCATGCTGACTATTCCGGATCACCTTCCCCTCCTTCAAGTGCCTCAAAATGACTTCCTTGAAGAGCCTCTCCATGATTTTTCCAGGGACTGATGTAAGATTGACTGGCCTATAATTCTCTGGATCATCCTTCTTCCCTTTTTTAAAGATGGGCACTACATTTGCCTTTTTCCAATCATCCGGGATCTCTCCTGATCTCCATGACTTTTCAAAGATAACGGCCAAGGGCTTGTCAATGGCATATGCCAACTCCCTCAGAACCCTCAGATGAATTAGGTCCGGGCCCATGGATTTATGTACATTTAGCTTTTTTAGATAGCTCCTAACCTATTCTTTCCCCACCAAAGGCTGTCCACCTTCATCGCACAATGCATCACTTATCGCATTAGTCCGGGAGCTGTCCTTGTCCGTGAGGACAGAGGCAAAGAAAGCATTAAGCACTTCAGCTTTCCCTACATCATCTGTCACTGGGCTATTTCCCTCACCCAGTAGGGGCCCCACGCCCTCTCTGATCACCTTCTTCTTGCTAACATGCCTGTAGAAACTTTTCTTGTTATCCTTCACATTCCTCGCGAGTTGCAATTCCAGTTGCGCTTTTGCCTTCCTGATAACTGCCCTACACTCTTGAGCTATACATTTATATCCCTCCCTAGATATCTATCCAAGTTTCCACTTTTTGTAGGCTCCCTTTTTGTGCCTAAGTTTTCCAGGATTTCCTCAGTAAGCCAGTCTGGTCTCATACCATATTTACTTCTCTTGCTGCACATCGGGACGGTTTCCCTCTGTGCCTTCAATAGGGCTTCCTTAAAATACTGCCAGTTTTCCTGGACTCCTTTTCCCTTCATGGCAGCATCCCAGGGGATTCTGCCCATCAGGTTCCTGAAGGAGTCAAAGTCTGCTTTTCTGAAGTCCAAGGTGTGTAATTTACTGCTCTCTTTCCTTCCTTTGGTCAGGATCCTGAAGTCTACCATCTCATGATCACTGCTTCCCAGGTTGTCACCCACTCTACCTTCCCTATTAGTTCCTCCCTGTTTGTAAGCAGCAGGTTGAGCTGCGCATGACCTCTGGACGGGTCCTTCAGCACTTCTACCAAGATTCAGGTATGCTTATTTTCACTTATTCTATCAGAAAGACTTTTTTTTTTTTGTATGAGTTGCTACTTCTAATGGCAACAAAAAAATCTGACTCTCCAGGTCTTGTTGTTTAAAAATATTCATCACACCAGCACCTTGAATTACATTTGCTGCTCATACCCTAGCAGACTAACACTATTCATCTAAGGTTATTCATTTTTGTTTGTTTGTTATTCTTCTCCAAGAAGAAATCACTTTTCAGGCAGGGGCCCTTTAGTTAAATGATGGGAGCATGCACTGAAATAACACAATTTTTGGCAGGCTCAACCTAGGTTCGTCACAGGATGGTGACCTCAGGCCCAAGGTAAGTGAGGAAGTGGGATATCAGGAAGAAACACAAGGAGGAAAGTGCAAAAGAGGAGGTCCCCTGATTGATATGGAGAATGTAGGGCAATCATCTAGTGTCTAAGGTGTCTGTACCTGAATGCAAGAAGCCTGGGAAACAAACAGGAAGAACAGGATGTGCTGGCACAGTCAAGGAACTATGATGTTATTGGCATAATGGAGACTTGGTGGGACAACTCATATGAGTGGAGCACTGTCATGGAAGGTTATAAACTGTTCATGAAGGACAAGCGGGAGGAAAGGTGGAGGAGTTGTATTGTATGTAAGAGAGCAGTATAATGCTTAGCACGCCAGTATATAGAGGGAAAAAAGCCTGTTGAGAGTATTTGGGTTAAACTTAGAGGCAAGAGCAACAGGGGTGATGTCATGGTGGGGATGTGCTCTAGACCACTACATCATCTGGACAAATAGATTCGTCTTTCTTCAAACAACTAACAGAAGCGTCCGGATCACAAGCCCTGGTTCTCATGGGGGGACTTCAATCATCCTGACATCTTGTGGGAGATCAAAACAGCAGTACACAGACCATCCAGGAAGTTTTTGAGGAAAGCTGGAGAAACTTCCTGGTGCGAGTGCTGATGGAACCAACCTGGGACCATGCACAGTTTGACCTCCTGCTAACAAACAGGGAAGAATTAGTCAGGAAGGTAGATGTGGGGGGCAACCTGGGAAACAGTGACCATGAGACAGCCGAGTTCAAGATCCTGATCAAAAGAAGAAAGGTGAACAGCAAAATACACACCCTGGACTTCAGAAAAACAGACTTTGCCTCCATCAGAGAACTGATTGGCAGGATTCCCTGGGAAGTTAATATGAAGGGGAAAGGAGTCCAGGAGAACTAGCAGTATTTTAAAGAAGCTTTATGGAGGGCACAGGAACAAACCATGTCAATGCACAGTGAGAAAAGCAAATATGGCAGGCAACCAGTTTGGCTTAGCGGTGAAATCCCTGGCAAGATTAAAAACAAAAAGTAAGCTTATAAGGGGTGGCAGCTTGGACAAATGACAAGGGAGGAGTGTAACTATGTTTCTCAAGAATACAGAGGTGTAATCAGGAAGGCCAAAGTGCAGATAGAATTGCAGCTAGCAAAGGATGTGAAGGGTAAAAAGAAAGGTTTCTATAAGCATATTAGCAATAAGAGAGTATTAGGGAGGTGTGGGACTCTTACTGGATGAGAGAGGTTAACTAGTGACAGATGATGTGGGAAAACTGAACTACTCAATGCTTTTTTGCCTCTGTCTTCACAGACATGGTCAGCTCCCAGGCTAATGCACTAGGCAACACAATGAGAAGGAGGTGGGCAGCCTTCAGTGGAGAAAGAATATATTAAAAATATTTAGAAAAGCTAGATGCATAGAAATCCAGGGGACTGTATTTAATGCATCCAAGGGTGCTGAGGGAGTTGGCAGATGTCATTGCAGAGCCTTTGGCGATTATCTTTGAAAACACGTGGGGATCAGGGGAGGTCCCAGATGCTTGGAAAAAGGCAAATGTAGGACCCATCTTTAAAAAAGGGAAGGCAGACAATTCAGGGAACTAAAAAGCAATCAGCTTCGCTTCAGTCCTGAGAAAAATTGTGGAGGAATCCATTTGGAAGCACTTGGAAGAGAGGAAAGTAAGGAATAGCCCACATGGATTCACTAATGGCAAGTCATGCCTGAACAACCTGATTGCCTTCTAAGATGAGGTAATTGGCTCTGTGGACATGAGGAAGTCAGTGGATGTAGTATGACTAGCATAGCTTTTGACATGGTCTCCCACATAATTCTTGCCAGTAAGTTAAGGAAGTATCTATTGTGAGGTGGATAAATACTGGCTAGGTTGTTGGGCTCAATGGGTAGTGATCAATGGCTTGATGTCTGGTTGGCGGTCAGGTTCAAGCAGCATGCCTCATGGATCAGTTCTAGACCTAGTTTTGTTTAACATCTATATTAATGACCTGGATAAGGAGATGGTTTGCATCCTCAGCAAGTCTGAGGATGATTCTAAGCTAGGAAGAGAGGAGTGTAGGAATAGGATAAAGGGAGACTTAGACAAATTGGAGGATTGGGCCAAAAAAAATGGGATGAGGTTCAACAAGGACAACTGCAGAGTCCTGCACTTGGAATGGAAGAATCCCAAACACTTCTACAGACTGGGGACTGACTGGCTAAGCAGCAGTCTGGCAGAAAAGGAGCTAGGGACTGCAGTGGATGAAAAGCTGGATGTGAGTCAACAGTGTGCCCTTGTAGCCAAGAAGGATGATGGAATATTAAGATGCACTATGAGGAGCATTTTCAGCACATCTAGAGAAATGATCCCCTTTATTTGGCACTGGTGAGGCCACATCTGGAGTACTGCATCCAATTCTGTCCTCCCTTAATTGCAGAAGAAGTGTGGATGCATTGGAGAGGGTCCACCAGAGGGCAACAAAAATTATTAAGGGGGCTGGAGCATATGGCTTACAAGGAGAGGCTAAGGGATTTGGGCTTGTTTTGTCTGCAGAAGAGAAGAGTGAAGGGCGATTTGATACCAGCCTTCAACTTCCTGAAGGGACGTTCCAAAGAGCATGGAGGGAGGCTGCTCTCAATAGTGTTGGATGCCAGAATGAGGAGTAATGGTCTCAAGTTGCAGTGTGGGAGGTCTTGTTGGGGTATTAGGAAAAATTGTTTCACTAAGGCTGTGGCCCAAAACCAAATGTGATTAAGGGGCTTTCAAAATCAGGGGGTCCTTTTGAAAGGCTCCCAGCTATACGGGTGGTGTGTGTTTTGAAACCAGCACTTTTGAAGCATGTTTGGCTGTGATTATGCTAATGAGGCACTGCATAGTCATAGCAGTGCCTCATTAGCATCTGCCGAAGTGACTCATTACAATGCCCACTCTGAAAGGAGGGGGTAGTGTGGCCACAGCCTAGGAGGGTGATGAAGTACTGCTTGCGTTACCTAGGGAAGCGGTAGATCCTCCATCTCTAGAGGTTTTAAAATCCCCACTTGAGAAAGTCCCAGCTGGGATGATTTAGTTGGGGTTGGTCCTGCTTTGGGCAAGGGACTGGATTTGATGACCTTCTGAGGTCCTTTCCAGCCCTTGGTTTCTGTGATTCTAATTATATATTGTAGATTTTTTTGTTTCTTAGATTTATGAAGAAACATCAGCTTTCACTTCAGTGAGTTCATTTTCATCTGGTTTCCTTTACAATGTTTACACTGGAGGTTTGTTGACTGTACTTAAGAGTGTCCAAAGAATGTTATGGGAAAAGCAAAATTCCCAGCCCTTTAAAATGAATCTGATGGATTCCAGAGTTTGCTAAAAGCTTATTTTATATCAAAGACTGACTCTTGTGCTCATTTACATTAAAGGCAAAATGTCCACCATTTTCAGGGCTAACATACTCAGGCTCTTTATGTAACTCTTCTTTCCCTGATATGTCCACCGCTGGAGAAAACACAGATGGAATTGAGCCAATATTACTATTCTAACTCATTATCAAATTCCACTGAAGTCAAAGCCCAAACTGAGTACAGATTTGGCTCTATACATTTATTCTGAATTCATTTTACATTTAGTTTTTAATACATACATTATTTTGAACATTTATTTTTAAGAATTTCATAATGTTTAATTTTTGGTTTTGAATGTGATGCGGACATGATGGATTTTGTTGGCTCCCATTGATTTGGGTGGGGAAGAAGAAAAGGAGGCAGCTGGAAGGAAATACAGGTTATCTTTGCTAAACATGTAAAACATTTATCTTTCCTTTCCCAGTATTTGTTTAACAAGGGAAAGTTCACAAAGGGGACAGTATTTGTGTGAAGGTAAATCTTTTTAGTTCCTGTATTCTACCTCTCCCCTGGGCACTGGTAATACCCATAAAACTCCATAAAGTACCAATTTCCATCCATTACAACCAAATAAAAATGTATTAAACGCAATATGTTTGGCTTGGGAAATCAGTTTTTGTCTGCTGTAACTGACTTCCTGTTATAACTATGTCTGTTATAAGTGAAGTTCAGTGCAGCGCATTTCTATTATGATCTACACGATACATCTGTTTGCCATGGTCTAGTAAAACTAAAACAGCTGAAAATGGCTTTGGAGAACTGACCGCAAGAGTATAGTTAAACCCATAGTTTGTTTCTGCAGGTACAGCATCTCTGCAGAAAGGTCAGAGGTCACCAAAGCTTTAATGTCATTACTGGCAATCAAGCCTGTATTCAGCTAACTGGTGCCTGGTTTCATACAGGATACATCAAAACTTGCAAAATTGGGTGCTTGTAATTCACCAGTACGTAATTTTCTGTACGTTTTGACAAGAGACTGACAGATATTGCAACTGCACTCAGTATCTTTGGGGACCCTATTGTATTAAGTTTATGAATGATTTATGAGTCACTTTAGGCCAGGGATCATATAAAACTCTGAAGGATTGGAGGGGTGGGGGCAAGTTACCACAGCTTCTCCAGGCACCAAACACAGTGGAAGGTGATTAGAGTGAATCAGTCAGAAAAGTATTATTTCTGAGGAGACTTGCGTCTACTGGTTCACACTGGGTTTCCAGAGACCCGTGAAGAAAGGGCTTTTTATACAAAAAAGCTTAGTTTAAACTGACAAGGAGCCTCCTTTTGATTCAAGAAACAGGGAAGATCTTCTTTTCCATCGGGGACCTTGACATTTGCAGAAGGGATGGACTGGCCAGGATCCCATAGGGCTGGTGGTTGATAATTGGAATGCATGCAGGGAATGCAGGAAACCCTCAATTCACCAGACCCCAATTTAGCAGGTTTCGGCAACACCTTACTGTCCACTAGACCTCCCCTCCAAAGAAAATAAATGCCGATGACTCATTGGAGCCTCCGGAGCTAAAGCCACTGCTGGACCTGCTACCACTATGGCTGGAGGAGCCATTGGAGCAGCCAGAGAAGCTGCTGTGGCTCTGGGGCCACAGCTGCAGCTGGGAGAAGTAGCCAGAGCAGCTGGAGCCACCATGCACTCACATGGCAGTGGGTCCTGGTTGCTCCAGTGGCACTGGTGTGTCACCAGCATTTATCTTGGGAGGGAGGAAGCCTGGCTGGAGGGGTGCTATTGCGAATACAGTATTCCCTGGCATTTAACGGACTTTCGGCAGTAAGAGACACCATCCCCCACATTAGTCCATTAAATTGAGGGTTTGCTGCGGTGATTGCTTTCGGTGTGTTTTCTAGGCAATGCTTTAACCTAAGAATAAATGTAGTTTGTTGTGTGATGGATGATTAGTAACTGGTGCACAATGTCGTAGCCACCGGAGAGAAGACCACAGTCAGCCCATCTGAGGAAATCACAGTGGAGTGCAGAGACCTTAAGCCCCTGGTCTGGAGGGAGAGAGACATGGTTCTTAGCCCAAGAGACAGAATGGCAGAGAGTCTGAAACCTTAGTAGGTGCCCATAATGAAGACCAGGAGGGGTCAAAAATGCAGTTAACCCTGAAACTGGATCAAGGTGGTAAATCACTGCTCTCATTTTTGACTAGTTTTGACCTTGGGACTATCACTTTCAATTTGTCAAATTGACAGAAACCCCCCAGGAGCCATTTTAGTGCAAGAGTTTTCAGGCAGCTTGCGTACCACAATAGTCACAACTATGTTTGACATTACTTATGGCCATGTAAGGTAACATGGTTTAAAAATTGTATAGTGGGGACAGCAGCAGTACTATCAGATTGTGAACCATATTCATAGCTTAACAAAGTGTAAAAGTGCTAAGAGCCACAGGGTGCTTGGTGTAGCCACAAGCTTTCTAAAGCAGTAATGTGAACATTAATATTTCATCTTTCCTCCTGCATGCAAAGATTAATACCAACACAAATGAAATGTGATCCATCCCTCTGCTGAAAGAATGAGGTTGATGTTCTTCCTGTTTAGCTGGTTTGTTCAAAGACTCTTGATGGATGTTAGAAAACAATACCTACCCTTAATACAGGTTTGTATCTTCCTCATCCGGCACCCTTGGGACCTGAGTGTTTCCGAATGAGGGGATTTGCTGGATGAAGGAAGGCCAGGCCTCCTAGCTGCCCTAAGGTGGAGGGGGGGCTCCCCTTCTGGCTGCCACAGGCTCCTTGTCTCCAATCTGCCTGGGATGTGGGGATCTCCATTCCTGCAGGGATCCCCAGTGGGGCTGCTGGGCTCCCCCACCCTGGCCTGGTTCTGCACTGCTGTGGGGCTGCTGGCAGGGCTCTGTGCTCCCAGGCTCCCTGATGTGGGACTGCTGGCTGGGCTCCCTGACCCAGACTGGGCTCCTCATTGTGCAGTTCTCCAACTCCAGCCAGACTTCCCGCAGCAGGACTCCCCTACCTGGCTCCCTGCTCCAGGGCTGCCCTTGGGGTTCCCCAGAGATGGAGGCCTGCAGGGACTCCCTGACACCAGATGGGCTCTTCTGTAGCCAAGCAGCAGGAGCTCTCTGGTTTACATGCTCTTTTCAGTTGTCTGCCAGACAAGGGATGCTGCTGGCTGACAGAGTGCTGGACAAGGGAGTTTCAAACTGTAGGAGCTTTAACTGATGGGACAAGGAATAGACCTCAATCTAACTTTCTAGGACTATCGAATTAGACCGATGGCTCTTTCACTCAGAGTAAAAGCCTTTTTATCCCGCATGTTGGGGGAAACAGGAGGTGTTATTAAGTCAGACATTTGTCTTGACTAAAAGGGATGAACTTTAGGTTTACAAGGGAGCTCAGGGCTGAAAGTTGGGGCATGGGATGGGGTGTGGAGTGTGGGTTTTGGGAGGGAGTTTGGGTGTGGGAGGAGTCAGGATCTGGATCAGGTAGCACTTACCTCAGGTAACTCCCTGGAAGAGGCAACACATCCCTGCTGCTCCTAAGCAGAAGTATGGCCAAGTGGTTCTCCATGTCTACTGCACTCAGAGACACTGTCCCCACAGCTCCCATTGGCCATCACTCCTGGCCAATGGAAGCTGCAGAGCCAGCACTCAGGGTAGAGTGGGAAGGCATGTGGGCAGTGCTTGGAGCTCCTGTGGCAATTCTTCCACCAAGGAGCACCAGGGTCATTTCACTGTTCCTGGCAAGTCACAAAGAGCTAGGTAGGAGCCTGCTGGCCCCACTCAACTGGACCCAACAGAAGATCAGAAATGCTGGTTTATGGGACTTGCCAGTAGGTAGTGCTCCATAACACAGCTTTTAGGCACTTGCATGCTGTGGTGACAAAGGCGATTAGAAATTAGAATTAGAAATTAGAAATTGCCTATACAAGCATTAAAGGCCAAAATTTTAATACTAGTTATATCAGGTAAAATGCAAAGCCAGACCAAAGATGGAAATGGAGTTACTCTGGGTTAACATAGAGCAGCTGGAAGCAAAATATAGCCCTATAGGAATTTCTGTAATATTCACAACCAGGCTCATCAGCTACATCATCCTGAAATGCACAGAAATTAGGGTCTGAGTCATGTTCTATTATCACATTTTGCTGTGTGCAGAGAAGTCTATTAACCAAAAGTGAACACAGCTGGCAACTTGCAAGGTTTCACATTTCTTGTCTTCTTGGCAGTTTGCTGATATTTTATGAGCAGATTTACTCAGCTTCACTCAGGTCTTTAACTTACTCTTTTCTTTGTTTGGTTTTTTTTTTCGAAAAACAAAAGGAGAATGTACATACTTTATTTAAATAATTGTATTTTTTAAAAAATAGAATGTTATTTTTATTAAGTTAATTTTTATTTCTAATTTCTTTAAAAAGGAATTGTTAAAATTTGTCCAAGTAAGTCTAACATCAGTTCCAGGCAAATTAGTTGCAACAATAGTAAAGAATAAAATTGTCAGGCATGTAGAAGAACATAATTTGATGGGCAAAAGTCAACATGGTTTCTGTAGAGGTAAGTCATGTCTTACTAATCTGTTACCCTGTGCCTACACGAGCCCCTTCTTTTTGAAAGGGGCATGTTAATGAGGTGGTTCGAAAGATGCTCATGAGGCACTGCCATGAATATGCAGCTCCTCATTAGCATAATAGCGGCCACAGTGATTCAAAAGTGCGGCTTTTCAAATCGCACGCCACCCATGGAGACGGGACCGTCCAAAAGGACCCCCCCAGTTTTTGAAAGCCCCTTCTTCCTCACACCAGACAGGAAGAAGGACTTTTGAAAACTGAGGGGGGGCCTTTCAGAAGGTCCCGTCTCCACAGGCGGCGCACGATTCGAAAAGCCGCACTTTCGAATCGCTGTGGCCACCATTATGCCAATGAGGTGCTGCATATTCGTTGCAGTGCCTCATTAGCAACTTTCAAACCCGCTCATTAACATGCCGCTTTCGAAAGGAGGGGCTTGTGTAGACCCAGCCTTAGAGTTCTCTGAAGGGGTTAACAAACGTGCAGACAAGGGAGATCCAGTGGATATAGTACACTTAGATTTCCAGAAAACCTTTGAGAAGGTACCTCATCAAAGGCTCTTATGTAAATTAAATTATCATGGGGTAAGAGGGAAGGTCCTTTCATGGATTGAGAACTGGTTAAAAGAAAGGAAACAAAGGGTAGGCACAACTGGTACATTTTCCGAATGGAGAGGGGTAACTAGTGGTGTCCCCCAAGGGTCAGTCCTAGGACCAATCCTGTTCAATTTATTCATACATGATCTGGAGAAGGGGGTGAGCAGTGAGGTGGCAAAGTTTGCAGATGACACTAAACTGTTCAAGATAGTCAAGACAAAGGCAGACTGTGAAGAACTTCAAAAAGATCTCACCAAATGGAGTGACTGGCCAACAAAATGGCAGATGAGATTTCATGTGGATAAGTGTAAGGTAATGCACATTGGAAAAAATAAGCTCAACTATACTTACAATAAGATAAGGGCTAATTTAACTATAACTGATCAGGAAAGAGATCTTGGAGTTATTATAGATACTTCCTTGAAAACATCCACACAGTGTGCAGAGGCAATCAAAGAGGCAATAGGATGTTAGGTATTATTAAAAAAGGGATAGAAAATAGGACAAGGAGTATCTTACTGCCCCTGTATAAATCTATGTTACACTTATGTCTTGAATACTGTGTACAGATGTGATCTCTTCACCTCAAAAAAGATATCCTGGCACTGGGAAAGGTTCAGAAAAGGGCAACTAAAATGATTAGGGGCTTGGAACAGGTCCCGTAAGAGGAGAGGCTAAAAAGATTGGGACTTTTCAGTTTAGAAAAGAGGAGACTGAGGGGGGACATGATAGTGGTATATAAAATTATGACAGGTGTGGAGAGGGTGAATAAGGAGAAGTTATTTACTTGTGCCCATAATACAAGAACTAGAGGACACCAAATGAAATTAATGGGTAGCAGGTTTAAAACTAATAAAAGAAAGTTTTTCTTCACTCAGCGCATAGTTAACCTGTGGAACTCCTTGACAGGAGAGACTATGAAGGCTAGGACTGTAACAGAATTTAAGAAAGAGCTAGATAAATTCATGGAGGTTAGGTCCATAAAAGGCTATTAGCCAAGAATAGGAATGGTGTCCCTGACCTCTGATTGTCCGCCTCCTCTGGAGCATCTAGCACTGGCCACTGTCAGCAGACAGGCTACTGGGCTGGATGGACTTTTGGTCTGACTCAATATGGCTGTTCTCATGTCCATTTATATTTTAGTACATTTTTTAAAATGGGAATTCCATGAAGTGAATTTTTCTTCATTCCTGTAACTCTTATCATTTGCTGTGTTTTCATGAAAAAGGGCTATAATCTATTTGATTTCCAATAACATTGCCTTGTAGTTTTCAAACCTTAAGCACTGATTTAGCTGGGCCAAAACAACACTACTCCAAATGTCTCTGTTTTATCACTTTCCTGTAAAGTTTATTGAGAAGTAATCCTGTTCTGGGTTAATCCTATTTTTCTGGATCATCTTTCAACATTTGCTCAGTTATGTTAATTTAGAGGACTGTAATTGATTTGGTGATTCTGTGTCTTTTCCATTTGTCCAGTTTTAGGAGAATCAGCCTCATTGTAGGCACATCCCATCATCCTGGCACAACCAAACTCTTATGTTGATTGAAGTTAGGCATACCGAATTTGGTGGACCAGGTTTGTACTCTTTAGAAGGAGTTATTGAACAAACTCTCTGAAATATATAGTAGATAGGTTATATGCTCCAAGAGATTTCTGAAGTTCATATTTAGAAGAGGTTCTAAAAAGAGCGGCTTTCATCAAGCGAGTTTTTCAGCAAACAAATGCTCAGCCATAGCACACACTGCAAGCAAACCAGATTTACTTTTCCGGCTTAGATTAGGGCTAAACTACACAAGTTGCATTGCACAAATTGCAGAACTTATTCCGAGGCATCTTAGTTTGAACCTGGTACAGGCTACCCTGCACTGAAGTTCAAATAATTGCTTAATGTGAACTCCCCTGTAACCCTCTTATGAGTGCAGTGCTTGGCCTCGTACAAATGTGTCCTGAAATAGAAACAATAGTTTAGCCTTAGCCTCAGAGAGATAATTAAAGTGGAGAACTTGCTTTGCTATTGTGGCTGAAGAACAGTTTTATATTGTTCATGCTAAGGAAGATCTGAGCAGTAGGCAGACCAGTTTCACCTGTAGATGGAGCACAGGCTGCAATAAGGTATTCTTAGTAACTGGCTCACATGTGTTAGCAATGCAATGCTTCACATTTGTCATTAGGTAGAATAGTTCCATGGGACTATGGAATAATACTGCATTTTTTTTCCTTGAAAAAAGAATGCTGGCAGGTCTCCAGGTAGGACTTTGTCAACTTCTATCATTCATCTGCCTAGGCCATTTGAAACTGGAATTAACGATAAAGGAAAAAATGATAGGAGACTTAAGCCTATTATGATACTGCTGTGACAGGACAACAAAAAAAAAAAAGAAGAAGAAGGAAAAGCAAACAGACACCAAGGAAACATCCTATTTGAGGAGAAACAAACAAACTTAGCTCCAACACCAAATGACCCCATCACATATTTCCAAATGTATTTTTTCATTATATACCATTTGCACATACAGATAATTACAAAACAGACTCTTGGGTGGCAAATGGAATCTGTATATGGTGGAGAAATAAACCTTAGCTTTGATTATAGCTACAAAGTGCATATCTGCTATTTAAAATCACAGAGAAACAGTACCTCCTTCTGCATAGCACTTGAGTGGTGAGAGGATATTGGCATATGGAGATCATCTGGCTACCAGAACAAGTATTGGAGCCAAGCATCTTCTGGCTTAGCATTGTGATTAGTACCTCTGGAGTTACCAAGTCTTTTATGTGCTCAGTGTTCTTATCCATTCCCATGAGCTATATACACAAAAGGTTCTGGAGATATTAAATCTGTCCTGTGGAGTTTGAGATGCTAGATTTTATTTTTAAACCCGTTAAAATTATTCTTTAAGGGATGCTTGAAAAATAAAATGTTCAGTGTACACACCCTCTTTCTGTGTTGTAACTCTGCACATATTTAACATCCTCAGTCTTTGGACTAAGTAAAGTCAAACACAACTGAAACTCTGGTCTGTACGGTTCACAAGTGTGCCAGAGGACTCAGTAAGAGGCTCAAGCCAACATGATCAAGATAAATTGTCTTTTCAATTTTAGCTCTTTTTGGCTGAAATGGAAAGCAGATTAGTTGCTTGAATTATATTTTTTGCTTTGCGTAATTTTGGAAAAGTTGAGTAGGAAATAATTCAAAACAGACGTCTTTTTCAAAAAACAGTGTTTAGGCTGCTGTTGATTTGTTAGTTTTACAAAAACAAATCATGTAAAGAGCAGAACTTGAAAAAATAAACCTGACTGTATGATTAAAATGCATCCAGCTCTATTCTCAAAATAAATATTTTTGCTCACTGAAATAGTTTTTGTTTGTTGTGTGTGAATGAAAGCAGGTAGCACACTAAAGGAACATTCTCCTACCAAATGAGGCAAAGCACTCATATCCTATTGGTAAATAGCATGAAAAGGCCTCTCTTTTAGTCTAAGTGCATGCAACTACAACACTGTATCTCAAACCCATAAATCACACCCATAATGTTGCGATCAGTTTCCAAGATGTCCCCTTCCCCCCAGATTGGGTGTGTCATGATGTACAGGGTACGTAATAGTGCACCTGCTCTTTTGTGGAAGAGGAGTTAAGCCCCAGTGCATGCCTGCATAGTAAAAGCACTTTACTCAAGAGAAATCAGGTATGCAGAGTTCGTTTCTTACATCATACAGCCATGGCTCTATTGCAACATGAAGGTTCTTAAGACAAGCCTTGTTGAAAGAAAGGAATATGACACTGTGCCTGTAAGGTAGTAAGACTCGCTCAACTGGAAGTCCAGGTTGAACCTGAAGGCCAAGGATCCTCCACTGAGAACAGCCAGTGCTTTGCATTCAAGGGTCTCAAAGCCTTTCACAACTATTGATCACCTCTGTGAACAGAGGCAACTGGTGAGGTGAGTCCCACCCCTTCTTGCAGGAGATGCAGCCTGGAGAGTAGAGTGACCTGGGGCCATGTTGTGTCACTTCCCCCACCACTGCCAATGAGTGTGGGGAGCCAGACCCCTGCTGTGGGCATCAGTCCTACCACGCTTTGCCTGCCAGCCTCTGGGCCACCCAGAGGCTCTTGCTCCACTGGCTGCTGGCCAGCCCCTGTCCATTCCTGCACATGGGGTATGTGGGAGTGGGCACGTGCTCTCTCAACCCCCACCCCACATCATTCCTGTCTGTGAAGTAGGTAAAAATGATTAAACCCATTGTAAAGCTGGTGAAATCAATGTCTGGACAGTCCAAGTGGCTTGTCTAAGGGTACACACAAGAAGACTATGGTCTACCCATGTTTAGAACACCAGGAGTCCTGACTCCTTGTCCCTTTTGCTCTCACTGGCAGACAGTTCTCCTTCACTGAGCTCAGAAACCATCTTGGAAACAGAGGAATGATGTGGAAAAGAACTATAAACTCTATGCACTATTCAGCTTTCAATGTGCATATTTAAAATTATGAAAGACACGGCTTGCATTTATCTACAATTAAACGAAAAATGGTAGAGATGCAACTAGAAGCAGCAATATTGTACAAAGATAAATGGGTATGAAAGTGAAGAATAAGAATGCCAAAGCTTACACCGTGTTGCATTGTCCTCCAGATAGTCCTCTGGGAAGCAAGAGGAAAACAGATTCAGGGAACAGAAAAAAAAATAACATAGCAGGTTATACCAAACAGCTAACCACAGAGAAGATAAAGTGTCTTTACAAGCAGTCTCTTGTAAATGAGCATGTTATAATGAAAATTATATTTCAGAGGATACCAAGTGGACCCAGCACTGAAAGTTGAGTATACATGTTAAATTTGATATCATGAGCATATTTGATCAAATTTTAAGTTAAATACATGCCAACTTTACTTTGTGATATTTCATTTTCATATTTGCAAGTCTTACTTTGATTTGTTATTTATCAAATGCCACTAGGACACAGCTGTTATAAATCTGATGACATAGAACACTCTTCCAAAAATGTCTATATTCTGCCATTAAATGTTAATGTGTTCTGCTTTAATTAAATTTTTGGATATAACAAAACAGGTTAAGTTGAAGACAGTGGCCCAAATGTGCAGAAATGCACATTTAGGTCACCTAAATGGGAGCTGCTGGGTGCTAAGTACTTGGGAAGTATGGTCACATCATTTAAGTTTCTGAAGAGGAGCTGAAAGGCCTTGAAAATTTGTGAGTGCTCAAATCTGGCTTAAATATCTATATTATAGTGTAGTGCATGACTGAGATGCATCTGAAATTATTTGAATAACTTGTTTTCTGCTTGAAAACATGCTGTCAAAGACTGATCCTTCTGGTGATGCCAGTTTTGTCTGTCACTTCACTTTTTATAGTCTACGTATCTTTGGACTTGTTATGATGATTTAATATTCAACAATTTGACAGGATTTCAAGAATGAAATCTCAAAGACAGATTTCTTTCAAAAACATTAATTAAGTGTTGAATAGTGAAGTGAAACACAAGAAAAAGCTACCATGAGAGACAGGAAGTATTATTAGGTTTTTGCAATTTTTTGGCATTGCTTACAAAAAAAAAAAAAACTCAAAGGAGGCTAGATTTACAGTACACTGCCTTTCAAAACAGTGAGTTATTTCGTTGTATATAGAGTAATCAAAAGTGAGTGGCAGACAGACTGGAAAACATTAAATCATACAAGAGTTTTGTTTAGAGCATCAGGCTTTTTGCATAACTAATTTAAATAGTATTTAAATATTTCTGAAAGATTTATGCTCTTTGTCTGAGACAGTGGTAATGAACTTTTTGAAGCACAGATCAAGATCATAGTTCTAAAACAAAACCTTATGCCCCAAACCGCTGAGAATCTTGTTCCAACTACAGGTGAAGTCAGTGGCTACCTCTCACTTTAGTGGATGCTAGACTGGGCACAAAGGAGATAGCACCAGGGATACTGTTACTTAGAAATGCATTAGATACAGATATTGAAACCTATTAGGACAATAACAGTTTCCAATTTAAATATCACACAGAAGCAGACTAAGTAGATATTTAGCTGTGGCATTTGGTAAGTGACAATATCACTGATAAACTTGCTCTCTTTTCAAAAACTTGGGGAAATCAAATCTAGTCAAGTCAAACGGGACCAAATTCCATGGATAGTCAATGAGGTCACACCCAGGTCATACCCAGAATTGCTGGGTACAAAAACTGTTGCATAAAGCCCTGTGCACATTGAAATTTTGCCTTAGTTACAGCCATCACAGGCCAACTACAAATGAATCTGCTCAATCGCTGTTTTATTTTCTGTGTGTTATAGTTTAAATGGGTTTGCCCCGTAAAAGATATCTGTAGTTCTAGCAGTATTCTCTTTATATGTAAAAGCAAGGCCTGATCTCTTTTGAAGTGGTAAGAATGCTTTGACTGCTCCCGGTATATAGCAGTAGCTCGAGCTGAATGATTACTCCTATCAACTCTCCTTTTCAACCATTCTCCTGCTGGCCTATTTGTCTGTGTCTACACCAGAGTGTTTTGTTGACAGAAGGGAGCATCTACATACATAAAGCATTTGGTCGACAGAGTCTCAACAGAACCATGCATTTGTTTCCACGGTGTTATCCTCAAAAATTTGAGTCATAATTCTTCTGTCGACACAGAGGGCTTCCAGTTCACCAGACAGCCCTGTTTGCAGAGCTTCCAGTCAGCTGTTCTGTTGACAGAGGACAGGGCAGTCTGGTTGCTCTCTGTCCATGGAGCAGCTTCTCTGTCGATCTGCCTTTGCACGTAGATGCATTTTGTTGACAGAGTTTCTGTCAACACAACTCTGTCAACAGACGTTACTGTCAACAAATGCTTCTAGTGTAGACGTAGCCTCTACATCCTGCAACTTAATTCCTTAAGCACTCCAGTCTCCCTCTGGCTGTGGTGTGCTTTGAGTTTGCTGTAGCCCTACTGCCACATGTGTAGCCATTCAGAAGGAGCCTTGCACTTGCATAGAGCAAAGTGAAGAATTGGAGCCTATGAATGCAGGCTTGGAGTAGGACACCAGTGGAACTGGAAGATGCAATTTCCAGCTCCAGTAGACATACCTGCACTAGCTCTGAGTTAGCATGCTAAAAACAGTGCGTGGCTATGGCAGCAGGAGGGACCTGGGGTTCTCAGCACACTCCTGTCAGAGGCTAGCCCCTTGGGTCTCTTCACCTTCTGCGTACAAGTTTGATCAGAGCTAGTGTGAGTATGTGTGCTCAAACTGGGAATTACAGTTTCCAGGTCCCGTGCAGATCTACTCTCAAGAATATACTCCAGCCCAACTGAGTTTTCCCATTGACTCTAATTGGGCCAGGATTTCACCCTATGGCTAAATCATAGTTTGAAGTGTTACCCTGTAAAATGTTTCCTTCATGTTGATAAACCCATAATCTGAGTGTATCATGGAGACAGACATAGATTTTACTTTCCTATTCTAGGGGGAAGCGACATTGTCGCCAGAATTGCTGGGTACCAAAAGCGTTGCTTGAAATTAGTACAACTGTAAGACTAGCTCATGTCATGATTTGAAATATCATATGTATTCTGTTAACTTAATTAAAATTCAGGGGCAGGATCCATTATTCATATAAACTATAAGAAAGACTCGGCAGCCTTGAGTGCTAATTTAATTAAAAGGGAAGCTAGTCATCTGCTTAGCATATGTACAATGTGCCTCAGGTGACACATGAGCAGGATTCATAACCCAAATTTGGTCTCCTGATTGGCTCATTGGCTTTCCAGGCTTGGGAAAAGTACTGATAGGGAGAATGACTTGAATGCTGATCCAAAATGACTGTATAAAACAGAGGCCTGGCTCTTTTTTTGAATTAGAAGCACATAACAGTTTCTCCTTAAATATTAAAACTGTGTCAGGAACCAGTTGAAATCAGTTTAAGCTTATGATTCTAATTTTACAATATTAACTCAAAGGTATGGAAGAAATCATGGCAGGCATGCTTTCTAATATTCAGAATGAAACACCTTAAGCTGTGTATACATAATGCAAACAGGTTAGGTTTAGGTGCTTTATGACTTTAATGCTTGCATCCATTAACTTTGCACCAAGATAACTGCAAAGTAATAACATTAATAATTCCATATCTTTAAATTCACTTTATAGGTGTACAAATAGCAGCAATATTGTTGTCTTACATATGAATCCACTGACTTGGAATAACTAAAGTAATTTTGAGATGATGGTTTTAAAAATTACGGAATAAACATGGCAAGATTTGTGATCGTGCTAGCTGATCAAAAGCCTTTTTTTTGAGCCTGGTGTTACAAATGGCCAATGGTAACTTGACAAATAGCCATATTAAATGAAGCACTGGCTAAAATGAATGAGAAATGCACATTGCAAGTGCATATACTGAAGACCTGGATACTGAATCTTTAATACTTAAATGGGCACCCGAGGTCAACAATATTTTTCAAAGGAAACACATATTGATAATTATTTTCTTTAAGTCATCTATCTAATTCATAACCAGGAGGAAAGAATTCATCACCTTCCAGTCTTTCCAATATATTAAATCGGAGTCATACTCATCTTCGATGAGATGTATTCCCTTAGTATTTTCAATGTAAAAAGTCATTTATTTATTACAAAGTTGCACAGAGTATATGATAATGACCGCAGTAATTACAAAAATAGTAAACATCTCCTGTGAAGGACTATTCTCAAAGCATAATTCCTTTCATCTCTGCTAACCTAATGAGAGAAGATAGCAAATGATATTACTTACCAGTCTATCCAAACTTGTGCCAGCAGCTGTTGTTGGTCTCTCTTCAGGAATGTATGGCTTAAAACGGGTATTGAAGTTCTCCAGAACAGAGCGGGACGATCTTAAAGCAGGTGCTGGTTTAGGCTGGCCACATCCTTGAAAGACCTGTAAGAAGCATTTTAGATTACACCAAACCCTCTTTTAATAAGGAAGACTGCAATATCCAGTTCATGGGTTTGAAACTTAGTATTGATAATGTGGTTATGATGAATTAACTACATCATTACTAGGATCTATTCAAGAGATTTGTAGTAAGGTACAGGGCCTTTTTCTTCTTGCTCACATTTTGAATCTAGCCCATTTTGGTATTTACTGAAATGAGTTAACATCTGAATGATGTCTGGGTTGTTATCCACCACAGAAAGAGAAACAAGGAAAATCTTTTGCAGTCAAATGCAGTTGGTTTCAAATTAAGTGAAAATCTGTCCAGTATCTACTAGCCCAACCCTCCCACCAACCGCAACTGACACTAATTTATAATCTTGTTTCAGAGGGGTAGCCGTGTTAGCACGTAGCTTCTACTTCTTCAGATGATTGGAGCAGGCAAATAATCTTGTTGGCAATCTCAGAAGAGAAGCCAAAGGCTCAGTGGCCTCTCTTTCAGCTCCTAGAGTACCTAAGGAGCTGATTGTGGAGATGTCTGAGCCATCAGCCATTAGCTTTAAAAAGTCATAGAGGATGGCAGATATTCCAGAAGACTGGAAAAGTCTGGTAAATATAGTGTCCATCGACAACCCAGGGAAATATAGCCTAGTCAGCTGAACTTCTGTACCAGGAAAAATAATGGATCAAATAATTAAGGAATCAATTTACAACACATAGCACTTACTATGGTGATAAGTAGCAGGACGGATTATTAAAGAACAAATCATGTAAAATCAACTCGGTAACTTTCTTTGATAGGATAACACTCCTTGGCTATGTCTACAATTGAACGCTACGTCTAAGAAGTCATGACATCGAAATAAGCTACTTCGACGCGTATACACACACATATCCTCTGGGGCTGGTGCCATTGATTTTCAACATCAAAATAGTGATGAGGAACATCGAAAGGGGCCGCCCTGGATGGAAAATCAGAGCATCTACACACACAAGCATCCCCTTTCAAAATAAGGGTCCAGGAAAGCCTTTGGACAGGGTCACAGGGTGGACTAGCCCTTCTGGGGCAACAGCAAGCCACTCCTTCAAAGGGCCCCTCCCAGACACACTCGGCCTGCGCAGCACAAGGTCTTCAGAGCGCTAGCCACACTCTTGCAGACCAAGTCCCAGCAGTCATGGACTCCCAGCAGCAGCAGCAGCAGCTGGAAGCCTTCCAGTTGTCACCCATGCAGCAGGCACCCTGCTAGGTTTTGCATGGGAGGCTGCCCAGCAGCTCCTGGTAGGGGAGCCTGCCCTGGGGGCAGATGGGGATGGCCCTGACCATTGGGCTCCCCTGTTGCCCCTGCCCCCCCGCTGGGTGCTCTGTTGCCTTTGGAGGTACCCCACCAGCTCAGAGTGGTGGGAGCACCTGGTAATGCGGGAGTGGGGTGATGACATACGGCTGCAGAACTTCCACATGTGCTGGCAAACTTTCCTGCAGCTCTGCCAGTGGCTCACCTGTTCACTAAGGCACCAGACACCAGGATGCGGCGCGCTCTCCCCATGGAGAAGAGGGTCGCAATAGCTCTCTGGAAGCTGGCCACTCCAGACAGCTACTGCTCTGTGGGCCACCAGTTTGGTGTGGGAAAGGCCACGGTCAGGAGGTAAGGAGGTCTGGGCATGCACCCACTGGGGATGGGGGCTCAGGAGGAGGGGCTGGCATGGAGCCAGAGAGGGGTGCTTGGAGAGAGGGGTCAAAGAGAGGGACCCAGGTGTGGGGCTGGGGTGGGGGGGCTGAGAGGGAGGGGCTGGGGAGGGGGATGCCTGGGGAGAGCCAGGGGCTCCCTGCACACCTTCATGGGCACTCATGTCCCCTCCCCACAGGTGGTCCATGCACTCAATGCCTTGCTGCTCCAGAGAGTCATCCAAGTCGGGGACCTGGATGCAGCCTTCACAGGATTTGCTGCCATGGGGTTTCTGAACTGCTTCGGAGCCCTGGATGGGCCCATATCCCCACCCGTACCCCAGACCACAGTGGGAGATGATATATAAACCGGAGGACCTACCACTTGGTGGTCCTGCAGTCTATGGTGGACAGCCAGAGTCACTTCCAGGATGTCTGTGTGGGCTGGCCCGGCTGCACCCATGATGCCCGTGTGTTTCAGAACTTGGGCTGTGCTGCTGGCTGGAGGCAGGGACCTACATCCCCCAGAGGGTGATCCCTCTGGGGGACACCATCATGCCCCTCTGCCTTGTGGCAGATGCAACCCACTCCCTCCAGCCCTGGCTCATACGCCCGTACACCAGCCACCTCAATGCCAGCCAGGAGTGGTTCAACGGCCACCTGAACCACACTTGCCAGGTGGTGGAGAGGACCTCTGGCCTCTTGAAGGGCTAGTGGCGGTGCCTACCAGATGTCGGCCTGCAGAAAATTCCGCAGGTTGTGGCGTGTGTTGTATGCTCCGCAACATCATCGAGAGCAAGGTGGAGCTTTCATCCAGGGGTGGGCGGTTGACGCTGGCAGGGGCTACCTCCAGCCAACTGCTGCACCCAGTCACCAGGCTCACCAGGAGCGGGTATGGGTCCAAGAGGCCCTGTAGGCCCAATCAGGAGGCCCACTGAGCACCTCCCTGGCGGGCCTCTGCACACCACCCCCACCACCCGCACACCGTTGCCCCAACAAGCACACATCTCACAAGGTTGTTTGAAAAATAAAACTGAATTATTGATTAACTGTTAAAACTGTCTAGTATGGTATGTGTACAACAAATTGGAACTTTATACATGGAGGGATAACTATTTATATGGGGAGGCCAGTGGATGGATCGGCTGTCAGCCCATCAGTCCTGGGTGCGGGTGGATGGGCGTGACCCCCGGTGGTTTCGGGTTGCAGGCCCCTCTCTTGTCCATGATCCCTGGTGCGGCAGGCTGGGATCTGTGAGGACCAGCAGATAGGGCCGGCTCCAGTCCTCAGGGGCTGAAAGGGTGGCAGCAGGCAGAGCAGCAGGTGGGGCAGCGGGGAGGACAGCAGGGGAGCAGCAGGGTGGGGGGCAGGAGCTGGGCCACAGCCTCCTGGAATGACCTGGCGATGTCCTGTAACACCCCCATCAAGTTCTGCCATGCTGCCCAGTGCCAGGCAGCCTCCTCCTGGTCGTACTGGAGCCTTTCCTCAGCCACCTCCACCTGCCACCAGAGAGTCACCAGGAGCTGGTGGTGCAAAGGAGCTGTCCCCTGGGTCCAGCAGGGACACACCTGTCCCGGTGCTGATGGTACCCCTGGGCGCTGGCAGTCCCTGGACTCTGGCAGCCTCTCTGGTACAACAGAGGGCACCTGGCTGTCTGGGGCCTCAGATGGGGTGGCTGCGGAAATGGGGAGGGAAGGAGAGAAAGGCTGTTAGTACTGCGCCCTGGCCAGTGGCCCACGCCTTCTGTCCCCCCAGTGGGTGCTGGGTCCCCATACCCTGTTCCCTGGCCATGGGCGTGGTGTCCCTGTGGGTGATCACATTGTGTGGTCCTGTCCCCCCCGCTGGGGCAAAGGCACAGCACTGTCCATGGGAGTGGGTGCTGACGGGTGCTGATGGTCATGCTGCCATCCCGGGGCCATGCTGTGGCTGAGCTGTGATGGGACGGGGTCTGCTGGGAGTGTAGGGGCCCCGGTCATGTCTGGTGCCCTCGTCCTGTGGCCTGGGGGTGTGTGCCCTGTGGGGTACGTACCTGACCGTCCACTGCTGTGGTCAGGGGATGCCCATCAGCTGGATGCTCTGCTGGAGCTCTGGGACAGGACATTGATGAGGAGCTCCCCCTCCTCACTGGACAACCCCTCCTCAGTGGTCCTGAGGGCTGGCTCCCCTGGTGGCCCCTGGGGTGCAGGGCTGGCCTCCATGCTGGACTCCAGTTCCGAGGCCTGCTGGAGCTCCTCAGCTGCAGTGTCAGCAACTGGGGACGGGGGTGGGGAGGAAGTGTCCCAGGGGCCCAGGATTGCCCTGAGCTCCCTGTAATAGGGGCAAGTGGCAGGGATGGCCCCAGACCAGCTGGCCAAATCCTGGGCTGGGGTGTAAACCTGCCGCAAATCTTTCAACTTGCTCTAAACGTGATCCGGAGTGTGGGCAGGGTGACCCCAGGGGGCCAGGCCTTTGGACAGCCAGGTGAATGCTTCTGCATTCTGCTGCTTGCTCCCCATTACTTGGAGCATCTCCTTCTCACCCCAGAGCCCCAGCAGGTCTTGAAGCTTGGTGCCCATCCAGGAGGGGCCCTGCCGCTTCTTACCCCACCGGTCTGGATGCCTGGGGGCCCTGGGTCCTCTCAGGGGGGGAGGCCTGGGGGCTGGCTGGCTTCCATGGCTAGCAGGGGGGTGGCTTGGGGCCTCTTGAGGACGTGCAGGGCAGGCACATGTGTGTGCTGCTGGCTGTACACTCTCAGCTTCCTGCCACAGGAAATCCAGGCCCATGGTGCTTTAAGGGCTGTTGCATGAGGTGATCATAGAGCCCCGCAGGGGCTGGATGGCACATCTCAACCTCTCAGCTGATAGCCACCACGGAGGACCCTGCTATTTAGAAGTAGTGGGACGCAGATCATTTACACACGCCCTACTTCGACATTTTACTTCGAAGTAGGGTGCTATTCCCATCTTCTGTTAGGAATAGTGAGTTCGACGTCTCGCCACCTAACGTCGATTTCAAAGTTGAAATAGTGCGTGGTATGCGTAGATGCGATGCGCGCTACTTCGAAGTTGTGCTGGCTACTTCAAAGTAGCCTGCTAGTGTAGACACGTGACCCTTGTGGATAATGGGGAAGCAGTAGGTGTGGTATACCTAAACATTAGTAAAGCATTTCATGGCCTCACATAACATTCTCCTTAATAAATTAAGAAACTACAGCCTAGATGGAGCTACTACAAGATGAGTGCAAAACTGATTGGATAATCATTCTCAGAGTGTACCAATGGTACACAGTCATGCCAAAAGGGCATAACAAGTGGGGTTCCATAGGGATCAGTTTTGGAACCAGTTCTGTTCAATATATTTATCAATGATTTTGATAAGGGCATAAAGAATACACTTATAAATTTTGCAGATGATACCAAGCTGGGAGGGGTTGCATGCGATTCAGAAGACAGAATTTTCATTAAAAATGATCTGGACAAACTGGAGAAATGGTCTGAGGTAAGTAGGATGAAATTCAACAAAGACAAATGGAAAGTACTCACTACAGGAAGGAACAATCATTTTTACACATACAGAATGGAAAATGACTGTCTAGGACAGAGTATTACAGAAAGAGATCCAGGGCTCATAGTGGACCACAAAGCTAAATATGAATCAACAGTGTGACAATATGGCAAAAAAAAGCAAACATGATTCTGGGATGTATTAATAGGAGTATTGTAAGCAAGACATGAGAAGTAGTTCTTCGATTCTACTCTGTGATGATTAGGCTTCAGCTAGTGTACTTTGCCCAGTTCTGGCTGAAACATTTCAGGAAAAATATGGACAAATTGGAGAAGATCAACAAAATGATTAATGGTCTAGAAAACATGACCTATGAGGGAAGATTGAAAGAACTGGGTTTGTTTCTTCTGGAAAAGGGAAGACTAAGAGTGGACATGATGACAGATTTCAAGTACCTAATATTTGTTACAAGGTCGAGGGAGAAAAATTATTCTCTTTAATTTCTGATGACAGGACAAGAAGCAAAGGGGTTGTATTGCAGCAAGGGAGGTTTAGGCTGAACATTAGGGAAAGCTTCCTGACTGCCAGGGTAATCAAACATTAAAATAAACTGCCTAGGGAGGTCGTCGAATGTCCATCACTAGAGATTTTTAAGGTGAGGTTAGACAAATTCCCGGTCAGAGATATAGAGGGTGCTTGGTCCTGTCATGCATGCAGGGCACTGAACTTGATGAGGTTCATTTCAGTTCCATGATTCCATGGTCTTATAGCTGAAGTAACCTCTCTTCCTACTAAAAAGTGGTCTCTACACATTGGTGCTGAGACACACTGACTGGGCAATCATGATAAGAATGTTCTGCTGCTGTTCTTGTTCACTGGATAAAGATATGTATCAGAAACATCAATCGGGCTGATTTTAGAAGGTTCAGTTTGAGTTAACTATGAAGTCTGAATAGAAAGGAAAATATGTGAAAAGAATCAGTAGAATAAAGTTGGACTGTTTTTTCCTGCACATAGAATTATAGAGTTATAGGGTTGGAAGGGACCTCAAGAGGTTATCTGGAACCCCCTGTTCAAAGCAGGACCAATCCCAACTAAATCATCCCAGCCAAGGCTTTGTCAAGCTGGGACTTGAAAACCTCCATGGATGGAGATTTCACCACCTCCCTAGATAACACATTTTAGTCCTTCATTGCCCTCCTAATGAAATATTGAAGGAGAGTTACAGGGATATTTTCATACCTATTATATATAAAAACAGTAAATGAAGAAAGCTGTATTTTTAACTTCATGAACCTTCACACAAAGTGGCCAACTGACCTGTTTTCTGTTGGAAAGGCTGATTGAAGAGGGGACTTCACAGTTTACATCCAAAGTCAGATTACTGTGGGCAGGAGAGGCAAGGAGGCACCAGGTCATTGCCCCTGCCCACTCTTGTTCAGCTAGGGCCACCTCCTACCTGCATCAGGTGGCTGCAGCTCCCAGCCCCAATTATACAAGCAAGTTCCTCTCAACCTGTGCAGAGGGTGGAGAGAGAAAGAACAGCAAACTAGGGGGGCAAAGGAGAAGAGGAACAAATGGGGGAGCAGGGCCTCAGTGGAAATAGGCAGGCTAAGGCAAGGGCCTTGGGGAAGAGGCAATGCCTTGGGCAGAAGTTCTGGCACACCTCCTGGAGAGCCTAACAGAAACGTGCATTCAATTTTTTTTAAATAAATGACTCCTGAGGATGTTTCACTATACTTCTACCGGTGCTTTGAAACAGAAGGCTAGACATAGAAACACCAGGGCAGACAGTGGTCATTCTTAATTTCTTAGGCCTCCATTTGGCAAAGGGCTTATGCTTAACTTTTAGCACATGAGCAATCCTGTGCTTATTCAGGGAAGCACTTAAGCATGATGTTTTGCTGAACCAGAATGGAATTATTTATACAACTTCAAGTTAAATACATGCATAGGTGTTTTGCTGAATTGGAGCCCTACTGTTTACCTCCATATTTCTCTGAGGCTAGAAGAAGTTTTATAGACAGAGCATGCATCCAGACTGCTGATCTCTCAGAAGAGATCTGCTGGTTGGGAGCATTCTGTTGACATCCCTTTACATTTCATTCCATGAGGAAGAAGGGATGTCTCAAAAGAGGGAGCTTTTCCAACATGGCCCTGTGTGGACGGGCCAAATGTTGGAAAAGTTTCCCGACAGAAGTGTTAGCAAAGGGTACGCAAGTTGCGGTGCCCAATTTGCGTATTTTTTGCCAACAGCTCCCCGCAATCTAGACTCAGCCTGAGTCTACACAATTGGTGCGTCTGCACTAGCCAGCTACTTCAAAGTAGCTGGCACAACATCGAAATAGCACGCGTTGCGCCTACACGTACCATGTGCTATTTCAATGTTGAAATCGACGTTAGGTGGTGAGACGTTGAAATTGCTATTCCCATCCGAAGATGGAAATAGCGCCCTACTTCGACATTCAATGTTGAAGTAGGGCGTGTGTAGACGATCCGTGTTTTGCTACTTCGAAACAGCGGGGTCCTCCATGGTGGCCATCAGCTGAGGGGTTGAGAGACACTCTGTCCAGCCCCTGCGGGGCTCTATGGTCACTGCGTGCAGCAGCCCTTAGCCCAGGGCTTCTGGCTGCTGCTGCTGGAGCTGGGGGTCCATGCTGCATGCACAGGGTCTGCAATCAGTTGTCGCCTCTGTGGATCTTGTGCTGTGCAGGACAAGTGTGTCTGGGAGGGGCCCTTTAAGGGAGCGGCTTGGGGCTTTGCTGGCCCCTTATTTCGATGGGGAGCGCTTGTGTGTGTGGACACTCTGCATTTCCTTCTGAGGCGGCTCCTTTCGATGTTCCCCGTCACTACTTTGACATTGAACATCGATGGCACCAGCCGTGGAGGATGTGTAGATGATACATGTCAAAGTAGCCTATTTCGAAGTTAGGATGTCCCAACTTCGAAATAGGCTACTTCAACGTAGTGTGCTAGTGTAGACGTAGCCAATGTGTTTAAAATAAGTGAGGATATGTTCCTGACATACAGGGTAGAGTTATAAAAACAGTTTTGGTAGGTATGGCCCCAGGTACACATCATACCAAATGGAGCTGGTCACAATTTTTCTGACAACAGAAACGTGGAAAACATAGCTGCACTGATATTTCCAGACAAGAGTCAATTTCAACCCTATGAGTTTCTTGTGATGTTTTTTAAAAGTTTCATTTTGAACTTACATTTTAACTTACCATTTCACTTTAATGTCATTTACAATTAAATTGATGTTTGCAAATATTTTTTTTTGTTTTAGATTGAAATGTAGAAACAAAATATTTCAGTATGAATTGGACTTCGGTTTTCCTTCATTTTGTGTTGAAATGGTTTGTTTTGGTCAAAAATACTGAAAGTATTTGTTTCAAATTTTCTGACTTGATTTTTGTAAATTTTTTGGTTTGTGAAAATGTTTGATATTTCAATTTTTTCATCTCAATAATGGGTAAAAATGAATGTTGGCATATCAGAATTCCCTGTGGATGAACATTCTGGTTTTCAACTATCTCTAATGTCAAATGCAAAAAATTTGCTTAAATTAGTATAGTGTTCTTGTGAACTGCTCGAACAATGACAGATTTCAAAGGCAGTAGCAGTATCCCAGTAATAGGTGAAAAAGATGCCTCTGATAGTGTGACGGAATGTGGCTCAGTGATGACTAAGTCTCATCTTCCACTCTTTTATGCTTTTTCCACCTCGGGCAATTTCTTATATGAAATCGGTCCAGGTATTCTGAATCACAGCTGTTTATTTCAAGATTGATTACAATTGTCTCTTGCCTATATGTCCTATTGGGTCAAAATTCACTGGAAGAAACTGGCCTATACTTTCTCATGCCCAGTCATCAGCGCTGTTTTGAACTTGTCTTATTTGTCTCAATATCCTGCTGTTGTATTGTTTTTCATGTTTTTAATTCATGCTTAAAACTTTGCTTCATCTGGTTCCAGAATATCTGTAATAATATTTTATGTAGTTTAACCTCCTCTGTTATGATGATAATGGCCAACAGGTTTCTTTCACTCTTCTAGGAGAGATGATTCTTACATAAAGGGTTTTAAAATGTCTCAGAAAGAAGATCTTTGTTTTCTTCCTCTAGTGTGGGACTAGATTAACTCCATGTTTCACACATAGCTATTGTATATATGGTTAAACTAGCACATTTTGCTGACAAAACTGCTGGAATGTCCACACACAAAATATGTTTTGTCGGCAGTTTGTCAGCAAAACTCAGCACTTTTGCTGGAAGCATTCTGCCTCTCAGACATGAGGCATAATGCTGTTGTGGACAGATTCTGTTGACAAAAAAGCTGTGTGGATGCTCTGGGAGGCCTTCTCTGCTGGGCAATCCTGTCTGCTGTGCTTCCGGGTGCCTGTTTTGTTGAGAGAGCAGCCGGGCAGTTGACAAAGCAGAGCACTCTTCCAATTGGCTTTTGTGTGTGGCTGCACTCTGTTGATAGAAGTTTTGTTGGGAAATCTCTTCCAAGAATGACTTCTTTTGACAAATTGCTGTAGTGTAACTGTAGCCTGTGCCTTTATAGGTGAAGCTGACTATTATGGAGTCAAATATATAGCTGTATAGAGAACCACCCTTCAGTTTGTTTAAGCAAACTACACCTATCTACAATATTTATCACTGCAAAAAATACTCTAAATGCAAATCTCATTATATTAGTCACCTACTATACCTACTTCAATCAGGTCGAACTACAAAACAATAGCACCAATAATTCACAGTGGGCTCAAAATATGGGACTGAACTAGGGAAAGGACATTTAAAGGCAAAGAAAATTTGGCTTTAAAAATCTATAGGGTGAACAGATGTAAGAATATTTTATCAGCCAGGAAATCTATTCATTGACACTCCCCGGTATTATTATTCCTATGGTATTTTTACCAGAATTATAAAGGGTAAAGATATTTTCTCTGGATTTAACGATCTGTAGTTTGGAAAAAACAATGGGCAGTATTTTCTTTGAAGAGTCAGATGAAATTAACTTGACATTTCCCTTCATGTAATCTGCTACTGAGCTTTTTTTCTTTCAATTTCTATTTCATTTTTTCACATATTGGTATTGATTTTGATGTATTTGTTTAAATATAAAAGTTTAAATGCAAAGTTATTTTTTGCATTGTGTATGCTTTTGTCACCAAATTAGCTTGCAACTGACGATAGGAGAACTCCATGGTACCTTACAGATTTGGAGAGGAGAAATCATCTGCTCCTTTGAAAGTTCTCTCACAATAATACACTAAAGATGCAATCTTCAATCTGTAAACTACACAAAAAGGATGTTTTCTAACCTTTATGCAGGTGCTAAGGGACCGTACAGGAAATGAAAAGATGAGACTTGGGATTTCAAAATGTAGACTAAGAGAGAACACGAAACGTTTCCTGAACACAAACCAAATAGATATGTGAAAGACTACATCTTGCAGATTTCTGGAAAGCATCCAGACAGCTGCTTTTATGGTGTGAATTGACAGTTTGATGGTTACCATTTCAATTTCTGGATTTGAATGGAACAGTTTAGGTATCTGAGGTCTGGAAGGTAACCTTCTGCTTTTTTTTTTTTTGGAAACAGCTGTGTGTATGTGTGTGTGTGTTTTTCCTGTGTTGGCAGTGGCATACCAAGCTAGAAGAAATGTACAAGCTGCCTGTTATAGTGTTATTATGTATATCTCCCTGCCAGACAGTGCAGGACTATTGCTGACACCTGCCAACTTAATTCTCACTTTCTTCAAACACAGAGATGGTGTACGGTGCCATCACCACTCAGTTATTACAGTTGAACACTGCATACAATGCCCAGACTGTCCCCAGTCGTGCCAGGAGGTGGCGTGAACATGGGGGTAAGGCAGAAGGGGCAGGGCCAAAGGCAGAAAGTGGCAGGGCCTAGGGCATTCAGCCCTTAGCTCTGCCAAGAACATGGTGCTGGGTCCCCCTGCCTTCCTCCTAGCTGCACGCAGAAGCGCTGCCATGGCAATTCCAAGGGAGCCAGAGCTGCAGGCCCCTTTGAGATGCTGGTCTTGGGGGAAATTACCCTTTTTGCCCCCTCCTCCCCATTGGTGGGCCTGACTGTCCCTCTCTCTTAATTAAGCCTTACCACAAAGGGTGATTTGGGTTTGGTTTGTAGGCAAAGCATCCACCCTCAGTGTAAATTGTCAGCATATAATTTTTGTCAGACAAGGAACAAAAACAAAATTTATGAAACATAAAAAAAATTACCAACATCCCCAATAGCAGTAATATATGATGAAGACATTCAAATCCTATATTTCCCCAAAACAGTTCCTATAGCATAAGGGTTACAAAGTGAAAATACTGTCAGACAACTTTGAAGTATCAATTCCAGATTTTAGCTGCAAAATGGAGAATTATAACAAATGCAAACTTGCTGACATATAGTGAATAAATGTATGGATTAGCTAATTAACAATCAGGTAATTAGCATAACAGTAGTAAAGGAATACAAGTACAGGGCACAAAGAAGTTGAGCAGGAGACAGGAGGAGTGAAATGTAAGACACTCAGATCTGATTCAGCCAAGTACTGAGAAGCCTGCCTAACTTTAAGCACATGAGTAGACCTGGTGATTTAGGGCACAATCCAATTCGCACTAACATCAATGAGCCATAAGAAAATTTAGATAAAATACATCCAAAATGTTAGTAAAGACAGAATCCCTACAGCATCTAACAGATGAGAGTATAAAATTGAAAAATGAATGGAAGATGGTACGGAAGGGGAGCACTAAGGATGGTACTGAATATCTATCATATATGTGCAGGCATAGCAAATTGGATGGGAACGTCAACACCCTCTCTAACATTGAAAAAGAAGGGAAGGATAAATGATGGACCTTAAAAACTGAGACCTATGGAGGATTCATAATATGTTTTTTTACTGATGTTTTGGCATTGACCATTATTCACACTGGAGCGTACATTTTTATTTATTTATACCACACTGTATGCTAGGGTGATCTGTGCCAAAAATATGATCCCCCGTCCCAAATAGATTCCAATATGAAAACACAGTGGCACAATATAGAACAGTGCCTTGTTCAATAAATACCAATTGGTGAGGGCATGTTCTAATGGGAAAACCTTATGCAATAGGCAAGTTTTCAGAAAAATACTTGAAGCAGTCTCAGTCATGTAGCTGTTTTAGTCTGTAGCGTCACGAAAAACAAGCAGTCCCCTTAAAAATTTAAAATTTAAAATTGTTAGTCTCTAGGTGATACAGGACTGCTTGTTTTTTGGTGAAGCAGGATAGGGATCAAACTTGGATTAAAATAGCAATGAAGATGCGTTAGGTACATAGGACAGTATTATAAAGATGTCTTTGAAAGAGATTGCCCCAGGTTTACACCATGCCAAACTCAAGAAGCCAGTAAGCTGGGAGTGCTCTACTGATTTGAAGACAGCAGCATAAGTTTACACCAGTAGATCAACTGACCTCCTAAACAGCAGCTGGATTTCTTATGAGCTGTGACTGTGGTAGGTGAAGTGAAGTCCCTGTGACTGCATCTACACCACAAGCTAAAATCCACTTTATTAAAATCGATTTTTTAATTCTGGCTTTTATAAATTCGAATTTGAACATCCTCACCTTCCCACATGCTCCCCACAAATTCAACTTATTGCTGCCACACACAAGTCATCCAACATCGACTGTTGCAGAAGTGTATTGTGGGATCCTATCCCACAGTTCCCTGAGACGTAGCATTCTGGGTATTTTCACTGGTGCAGCATGGGAAAAATATGCCCTGCAAGTGGCTGTGGGTATCTGACCACATCTTCTTACATTTCATTTCCCTCATTCCTCTGCCATGTTAAGCAAATGTCCCTTTTTCCAGGCAGAATCTTGCTTGTATAAACCATTTGCTTTTTATAAGTGAGGGGAGGGGAGGGGAGGGCACGGGAGGGATAGCAAAGCAGTTACAGAATTTGCCTGCTAAACCCAGGGCCGTGAGTTGAATCCCTGATGGGGTGCCATTGAGGTATACAGGACAAATAGATTTAAACAAAAATCTCTCCAGGATGGTGAAAGGTCCTGCTGTGAGTGTGGGGGGCTGGAATTAATGAACAAAGCACGAAAAAAGTTGAATGGAAGGGTTAGAAAAAAGATGTTGGGCTTCCCAACCAACAGGTTCCCAAAATGGGGTGCAAAAACATTGAAGAACATGCAGAAGTGGCAGGGCTGAGGACAGAAATCCATGTGGCTATACTGCAGCTTTGCAATCTGCTCTGAATAGGAGGTAGCTCATAGCTTCTCCACTCTACAAGCAACCTGCAGAATGAACTGTGACTTAGGGCAGAGCTAAACAACAGCTGTGTAAGATTAAGGCTTGGATCTGGATTTAGATCTCCTGGCAAAGATCCTCAGAACAAGAATTTTCTCTCAAAGGCCTTATACATGGGTGTTACATGGCAAATGCGAACGGCTCATTAAAACCTTTATAGAGCCTTTTCTGTCAAAGGCCAGCCATTCTAGTGACAATGTTTTTTCTTCCCTTGCGAGGGTATTTTCAATGTTTTTCATAAGGAGGGCTTCCCACTCCAGATCATTGATCTGGAATCGAATAACTTTGAAAAGAAATTTGGGCCATTGAAATGACTGGTATTATGGTTCCTTTGGTCTCTACAAGCCTTACTTGGCTAACTGTTGGTAATTGTAGAGCTAATACATTGACTTCAGTTGCCTTTGCATCAAGCCCTTACTGAATGCTTGCCCTCGCAACTTTCGATGACACTTCCTATCCGCCAAGGGACACTTCCCCCCGCACTCGGCTGAAAGGCCTCCAAATAGCTGCCAGCCAGCCTCCGAATATCTTATCTACTGAGGGAAACTTCTCCTGGTCAGATGTAAGGCCCCCAGATAGCAGCCAGCCCCCAGATATCTTAGCCACTGATGGATACTTCCCCCCGGGCTGCTCCAAGACCCTCACCATGCTCAAACTGCCTGGCAGCATGTTCTGCACTTCCTTTTATTGGTTCAGGGTCAATCCATGTGATGTGGCTGCCCCTTCCACCTTGCCCCCATGTTCACGCCATCTCCTGGCACGACTGGGGACAGTCTGGGCATTGTATGCAGTGTTCAACTGTAATAACCGAGTGGTGATGGCACCGTACACCATCTCTGTGTTTGATGCAGGGCTGGACATAATGTAAATGTTTGAAAAGAAGTTTCTCAGCCTCTCATGCAAGCACAATCCCCATCCACAGCCTGGCTGCCACATGGTGTGGGGTCAGGGGGCAGTGGCTGGTGCCAGGCAGTGCAGAAAAAAAGACAGCTAGCAGAGGTAGGCACAGAACCACAGACCCTGCAGCAATGCTACTAACAAAGAAAGAAAGATGTTTTTCAGTCCTTCATGCAAGCATGACCCTACAGCCACAGGCTTCCAGGTGCCAAATTGAAACCATCTTCCTGTTGCCAAATTCCTGTGCACCTGAGAGCAGTGGAGATGGAAGAGGCCAGAGCGGGGAACTGTGGGGCATTGTGGGGTACATACAGGACATCTCTGGAGGTTAATGAATTAGATTTAAAGATATGGTGCTTCTACACTAACCTTCATTTGGAATTTTAGAATCAGCCTGAACGCTGCACCCATCAGGTTCCAACGACACTATATCAATTTCAGTGCTCCATAAATCAAGCTTATGGTATTTATTGTGAAGACAGGCACTTTGTACAATCAAGCTAAATGCCTTAAATTCCATTTTATCTCATAGTGTAGATGCCATCTGTGTGTTTCTGCATGGCATTTTTTGTATACTACTATATAATTTTAGCAAGAAAAATACCGCGTTTAGGCTATGCCTACACTAGCCCCAGAACTTTGAAAGGGGCATGATAATGAACCTAATCGAAATATGCTAATGAGATGCTGCTAAGAATATGCAGCACCTCATTAACATAAGGGTGGCCACAGAACTTCAAAAGTGCCGCTTTCGATCACAAGTGGCTTGTCTACACAGGGTCCTTTTCGAAAGGACCCTGCACACTTTGAAATCTCCTTATTCCTATTTGGTTATTTGGTTATTTGGCTATTTGGTTATAGGAATAAGGGGATTTCAAAGTGTGCCAGGTCCTTTCGAAAAGCAGCCCGTGTAGATGAGCCACATGCGATCGAAACAAAGTGCCACAGCCGCCATTATGCTAATGAGGTGCTGCATATTCATGGCAGCGCCTCGTTAGCATCTTTCGATTAGGTTCATTATCATGCCCCTTTTGAAATTCTGGGGCTAGTATAGACATAGCCATAGAGGCTAGGGAAATGTTGACTGAGGGACCTAATCAGTTCATCCTGAGTGAGGAGACAGTCAAATGTATAGTCCAGAACTGTACTGAAAAACTGTAATACTGGGAAACTAGCATGTTGCCCAAGGAGGATGTTAAATCTCTAATCTTAATGTCCATTCATTTATCCAATGTTTTCCAGCAGAAAGTTGTATTTGATAAGTTTTCCTCCAGGAGTTTGAGAGTAACTGACAAATGTAAATCTCTTCCTAGATCAGTTCTGAAATTCTCTTTTGTGCAGCCAAATTATATCTAGCTAGATATATTTAATTTTTACCTATGCTAGATCCATGGAGAGCAGTAGATATACATGGAAAAATGTACGCTACAGAGAACTGATTTAAAAACTACTACTACTACTGCTACTATTTAACCCTTGTACTCTTCACGGAGCGCAGGTCATCTACAAGTCTCCTCCACTTCACTCTACTAATGCATGGTATTTATGCCTATCAATGGGTCAGAAGGTGGCCTAACTAGGTATGTTATGTAACACACTTCTTATTTTTAAAACTAACAGATGACCATTATAATACAGTTGTGGGAGTCAGTGGCATGGGTCAAGCATTTATGTTGCACTCCCCATCAGTGGACCAAACTTGGTGATTAAGCCTAGCTATGTGCCACCTCAGACACATTGCCGTTAAGGTAAGAAAATCCAGTTGTGAATATTGGTGGACTGTTGAAGGGAAAAGCTATAAATGATATGAAATACATTTCAGTCCCCTTGTTGACTGCAGCTGATTGTGAAGAATATTTTTGCTCTTATTTGGAGCCATTGACATTAATGATGCTGGGATTAATGTTCTGGGTTAAGTGAGAACTAAAGAATTTCCAAGAGGCGATCAAAGATGAGAACGACAAGGTGCTCATAGACAAAGAGAAGATTGGGCAGCCATGGATGAGATATTGCTCTGATCTGTAGAAAGCACAGGCAGAACCAAGTGTCTCAGAGAGACTGATCGAAGAACTAAAAGAGATATCTCTGCCGAACATTGAGAGAGACACCGATATTTCGAAGGCGGAAGTAGAAAGAGCAGTGAAGTGACTAAAGAACAGCAAGGGCCATGGAATTCATAAGATCACAGGAGAGATGAGCAAATATGGTGGAGAAAGTATGATTCAGAAATACACCGACTATGTAAATATACGCAAGTAAGGAATGGACAAGATCCATACTAGTAACAATACACAAGAAAAGAAGCATGCTGGAATGCAAGAACTACAGAATGTCTTGAAAATGTGTGTATTATGCAGCATGTTGTATAGATGTGAGACATGAGTGATAATGAAAGATTCAAAGAGAAAGATATTGGTATTTGAGAGAAGTTGCTATAGAAAGATCCTGAGAATAGGATGGATGCAGAAGGTCACCAACAAGGAATTACATAGGAAGATACAGCCAAAACAGAACCTAATGTAGAAGGTTATACAACAGAAGTTACAGCTGTTTGGACATATCTGCAGAATGAAAGACGAACAAAAATTCAAGACCCTGGTCTTTGGCATAATGGATGGTTCAAATAGGAGAGGCAGACCCCACAGAGAATGAGTAGATTATATAGTAGATAGGTGCAGAGCTAGTCTACAGAAAGTAAGCCTCTCTGCACTAGACAGGGGAAGATGGAAGGAAATAGTGAGGGAGGCATCGGACACAATGGGCACTGAGCCCATGGTTGTGGTTGTTGTTGTTGTTGTTGATGATGATGATGATGATGATCATACCACTTAACCTAAATAATCCAAGGCCCCAGCCTCTTTTTATCATGGTGAACACTTTTCCAATCAGCTACAAAACAACGGCCGAGTTAATTTTACGGCTGTAAATGGGTTCCACGGCTCAGAATTTTAAAAAGGGTGGGCCTAGACTTCTGCAGAAGAAATTAAAGCTTTAAAGTGAAAATGGAATGTTTCCATGATTTAGTAAACACATTAGCAGTTCAAATATATTCCAATGAATATGTAAAATGTCTGTAGTACTGCACGTGAGAAGGAAATTGAATTCATGCCAATGGGTGGTGATATCATGGATCTAGGCAAGAAGGCCTTTGTCATGGCCAAATGGAAACAAAACCAGAAACCACCACTTGTTTTAGGGAGCAAGCATGCAAAAATGAAAATTAAATAGACTAGAACATAAGCTGGGTAAGTTCTCAATGAAATCTCTTTCTTTTAAGGAAATATTTTGTTTCTTTCTTGGTTTAAGGGTAGAGTATGTTACAAAGTCAGGCTATAAATCTCACAGCTGAAAAGAACAAGAGGTTTGATCTTCTGTGCGTCTGGTGAGCTCTCAGATCACCACTTCAGGAAAAGGTGTTGTGCAATGTTAAAATTCTAACAATGTCACTGGTGATTGAAATACTCTGTACCTTGCAGGATTTGGGGCTTTTTTAAACAACCAATTTTAAACCTTCTCCCTCCCTCAACTTCCCATTTACAGTAGTTATTTTCTGGGAAATAAAAAAGCACTGAATCCAATAAAAGTCTTGGCAGTGCTTAGCAGACATGAATACCCTGGTGCACTAGATCAATGGCAACTGGCAAGTATTTTGATGTACAGAAGATGGCAAGACTATTGACTTCAGATATTGTACCAAGGAGAGTCACTACAGATAAAGGAAAAGTCTGTTGCTCACTAACAGCTCAGCGATACTTATTACTGAAGTCAAAGGACCTTGATAATAATGGATTCAGAATTGCTGCCGGTATATGCATAAATACATGCACTGAAGATGGAAAAGAGGAAACTTGTACAGTTGTCTCTGTTTATTGCCATGCCTCATTGTAGACAAAACTCTGTTAAACTGAGATGCAATAATTAGAGACTATAGAACATAATAATATCTTTCCTGAGTGGCCATTAAACGGAAGTTAAATAAGATGTTTCATTTATTCACCTCTAGCATGTCAAGCCTCACTCTGACCTACACAGTGCGAAGCACAGTTAGACGTTAATAAGGAAAGTCACAGACCAGGCATATGAGGACATTACAGACCATACTCTGTACACTGCTTCTTACAAAGGAATCACAGAAGGTTCTTAACAAATACAAAACCTTATTCAACATTCTTTGTCTGTCTTAAAACTTTTAGCAGTCAGTGATAGGTACCCAACTCAATAGTACTTTTTGCAATGCCATTCTTGCTCAAAAAAAAAAAAAACTACTGAGATTTTAAAAGGCAAGATAGAGTGGGTCAGGTGCACTTACAGACAACAGACTATAATATCAAGTAGGATGGTCAATCTTTCTTAGACAGAGGACAGCAGACAGGCTTGCTATTTTTTCTGTGGCTGCAGCATTCAAAATTGGATAGTAAGTGACTTGCACAGTACCTTTGCTGACACCTGCATACTGTTCTCTTGCATGTTCATGATGGCTTCAGAAATCTTGACATCAATAGGCTCCATGACTGATTCAATGTTGAATGGCCCCTCTAATCTCTCTGCTACCAAAAGCATAGCATCTGTTAAAACACAAAGGAGCCATTCCCTTAAAGAAAGAGTACACAGAGAGCATTAAAAAGAATGTTACGCAGCTCAGCTTGCCCTGCCAGAGATGGGAATCCCTAAATAGTCCTGGCCTGGTTCAGTATTCTGCCGATGTATGTTAGAGGGACATAAGAGATTGTAATATAACGTAATCCTCTGGTTATCATAACTATCTAGCAACCTCCTCCATGACCCTCACTGAAGAAACAGAGATTGTAAAAGTTATATCAGTAACAGCTGTCACAGAATTATCAATCAGAAGAGAAAACTTCAGACTGTACAGCTGTATCTCAACATTCTGAAACATATTTGTTTTCCAGACCAGTGTTTCTTAAACTGTGTGCTGTGGAACACTGGCATTCTGTGAACAACTCACAGGAGTGCCATGAGCGTTTGGAAAAATACACTGATGACAGATATTTTCTGATATTAAAACCAAATACAAAGTTACTTCTTCATTGCTATGATGCCTGATTAATATTACTTCATTTTGCTCTTGCTGCATATGCTGTTGTTTGTTATCTTTTGGTTTGACAACAGTATTTTACAGAAAATTTTCATAGGTGTTCCACATTAAAAAGATGATTGGTCTTAAAAAGTGGTCTCGAAAAGTTTAAGAAACACTGATCTAGACTATGTAATCTGACCCATCAGAAAAAGCAAGCTTATAGAAATGAAGCCTTGAACAAAATGATGAAAATTTTGGTATGATATATCAGAAGCTTATGTTTAAAACAGCTGTTTTTCTGACCCCAATGACCTTTTTTTTTGGCAATACAAAGGGTAAATATTGCACTTCTGACTTAACAAATAGAGGCAGAAACCTGGTTTATACTGATATATTTTCAAAATGCATCTGAATATTGTCAACAGAAACATATATTGCCTGCATCTTCTGGGATGTAACCTATAATATCTAATTACATAGATGTCACTCACAGTGTAATTTTATCTAGTGGATTCTTTGATGAATACCAGTAAATAAATTAATAATGATCAAAATATTATAATATGTAATACAAAAAGCTTAAATGAATATTTATGCAGCCATAGCTACGGATGCACTACGTTTATACTGGCGGTAGCCACATAACAAACTGTAAGTTTGTCATGTAATAAATTGCACTTATTATACATCTTTCATCCTCTCACACATACTCTGCCTGTTGAGCCACCACCCTGGACATACCTTGATATTCTAGACCCCTATATATGGCTTCAAACAACATCTATTTATTATAACAAAATAAAAACCTCCTTCAAGAGAAAAAATACCCTTCTTTCTCCCCAAAAGGTAGAATTTCCTTTAAAATTTATTCTGCACTGAGGTTCAGAAATGGTATTACTCAAGTCCTGCTGCCTATTTAAGGTCTAATACCTTGCTCTCCTGTAAGGATGCCAATGGGACACACAGCATTTTGTCACCCTGAGTGATAGCAAGATATTAGACAAACAATCTGTCGTAAAGAAAATAGTACTTCGGATAATGTTGCTTTACTTTATTATTTACAATGGTTCTTTTTCTCTAAATCTTACAGAGTTGGACAAATAGTACAAAGAAATTCCTAATTTTAATGACAGAGGAATAAAAAAAAAAATCCAGACCTAATATAGTATATATTTGAAAACTATTAAAAGATTTCACAATAAATTTTCCGTACCATATTTAGTACGCATAGAAAACATGATAGTGGTTTGGGGTAAAGGTTTTTAAAAGCATGAATTTGTGATGATGGGGATAAAACATTTGTAGCTACACAATTTATAGCTAATATAACCAGACCAAACTCTTGCTGCTAAATCTTTTATTGCATAACATCACTGCTGCTTGCATGCACAGGCATGATCACACATGCACATATAGAATTGATTTTGGTTTACATGCATTTATGCATATTTTGATACCCCATTACAAGCTCAGGTAGATGCTGATGGTGCACTGTGTCTTTTTTTTTTTTTTTCAAAATGTTCTTTGTTTAATGGTTTTCTACGTGGTACAGGACTTCATAAACAGCTGGCTTCTAGCTGCATGACAAGTGGAGCACCAAGCACATTATAGTTAATTAATTCTGTTACCATGGGTTTGTTAGAAATGCCTGGAGCAAAAACATTACCAATAATTTACAATTCACATCACCCGTGCACAGCAGAATAAATGTCTGTGAGCAGTAATCCATGGTGTGTGTGTAGAGAACACCGTACAACTGATACACAGAGTGCAGATAATAACTGCAGCTCATGGCTTGCAAGCTTTCCCAAATAGAATTGGCAAGTAAATGATGCAGCTAGGAAATCAACTACACCTATCCCCTGTCTAAGGCCCTCCTCCACCACTGAATAGTCGCATGGACAGAAATGCCATAGAGCAATGCTGGGGACTCCTAAGCACCCCCATTATCCTTTCTCAGAAGTACCCTAGCACAGTGGTTCTCAAACATGGGTGCACAGAGGTCTTCTGGAGGTACATGAATTCCTCTAGCTATCTGCCTAGTGTTAAAACAGACTACAGAACAAGTGCAAACTAAAATTTAATAGAAATTGATTTTACTGCTCTGTATACTATTATACATTTCCCTGTGATACTTATTGTAAGTACCATATTTATATTCCAATTGATTTATTTTATTATTATTACTTATTTTTATTTATTTAATTATTTGATAAAAAGTGAGAAAAATACATTGTTGTTTAGGAATAGCATGCCGTAGCATGTTTGTATTCTTGTGTCTCGTTTTGTAAGCAAGTAGTTTTTAAGTGAGTTGAAACTTTGGGTACACAAGACAAATCAGACTCCTGAAAGGGGCACAGAAGTCTGGAAAGGTGGAAAGTCACTTCCCTTGCAGATCACTTGTGATTCAAGCCACACACTGCCACAAGAGGGGATTGTTCTACAAGTCAGGAACTTCTGTAAGAATTTCTTTAGTTTTGTAATTTCACGCACAGAATTCTTTTTCTTATATGGGTGCTGTTACAGGTTGAACTTCTCCGGTCCAGAACCCTCAGGACCTGACTAGTGCTGAATGAGAGAATTTGCCAAACCACAGGTGGTCAGTATTGCCTAACAGCATTATCAACACTTCCACCGCTTACTGGTCTCTTAGAAGACATTTAGGAGTAAATTACAGTTAAACAACCACATAGCATACTGATAGCCAGGACTGGTGGCTGGAAACAAACTTTATGGGACCATGGGAATCTTGCCAGATTAAGGATGTTGCCAAATCCGAGAGTGCCAGACTAGAAAGGTTTAACTTGCATTAAAAGAAATAGAAAACAAAGTTAAACCTCTCTAGTCTGGCACTCTCGGATTTGGCAACATCCTTTATCTGGCAAGTTTCTAGTACTTATCCAGGTACTGCCCTTATGTATGGCCCTATGCATGCACTGACTGGGTTCTGCAATCTAGCAGACAAAGGTGACGAGACGTAGTGTTTGTCCACATATTGCAAAGTGAACTAACGTAACAGTAGTCTCAGAGGAGTAGCTGTGTTAGTCGGTGGCTTCATAAAAAACCCAAGCAGTCCTATAGCACCTTAGAGACTAACAATTTTATTAGACAATGAGCTTTCATGGGTAAGACCTGCTTTTTCAGATTTTTAACAACATTAGATATTATATGGGAAATTCCAAAAACATCTGAGAGTTTGTGTGCAAGAACTAGCAGGAGTGGAGTGAGGAACAGAGTTTCATTTATGGTAAATGTACCCTGTCCTTGAGAACAGAGCAGCATTTTGGGAAAGGGACACTATTGTAAATATACTGCTCTGCAAAGAAAGGCTCTTTCTACCGCCCTCTTCTTTACAGAGGAAAGATGAAGCTGTGTTTGTATTGTCATGTAGTTACAGATGAAGTGAGCTTTGAAAATCATTGCAATGTTAACAATAGCAATAAATGCAAGCTCTGAATTTTAGGTGCATATACACTTCTTTTAAAAAGCAGAAATGCATCCCCATAATAACCCTCAGAACCTGTGTGACACCAGAATAAGACTTACTAATGGGGTTCAAGGAGTGGACTGAAAGGAAAACTCCACCTAATATTTAATAAAGGACTAAGAACTTTATTTTCTCCTTCTTCAGGGAAACCTGACTCCATAATAGGAGCTCTGCCTCTGAAGCAGTGTTACTCAACTTATTCACCATTGTGGGCTGCATGTGCAGTGCAGAATGTGTTACGCAGGCTGCATCCAATGCTACCTGTATGACCCTGAGGATATCACTTGGGCCACAGATCTATGCTGACTGAGATGAAGGAAGCTCACAGGCTTCAGGCTGAGAACCACTGAGGCTTACACAGTCCTCATTTCAAATGCATTATTTATGTGACAATAGCACACTGATCTCTTTTGAGATGTGCATACCCAATTATTAGGGTTTTTTTCTTACACAATATGATGCAGTTGCAAAAAAGGCAAATATCATTCAGGGTTTTTGTATCTGGGGTATTGTATGTAAGACATAGAAGGTAGTTGTCCAATTCTGCTCAGCTGGAGGACTGTATCCAGTTCTGGGTTCTGGACTTTAGGAAAGATGTGGATAAGCTGGAAACAGTCCAAAGGGGAGCAATAAAATGGAAAGAACTTAGAAAATCTGACCTATTCGCAAAGATTTAAACAGTGGACATGCTTAATCTTGAGAAAAGAAGACCTCAGGGGTAACCTGATAACAGTATTCAAATACATTTAGGCCTATTAGTGAGAGGTGATCAATTGTTCTCCATGTCCACAGAAGCTAGGTCAAAAAGTAATGGGCCTAATTTGTAGCAAGGGAGGTTTAGGTTTGATATTAGGAGAAATTTTCATCCTGTTAGGGCAGTTGAGCTCTGGATTTGGCCTTCAACGGAGGTTGTAGAATCTCAGTCATTGGCGATTTTTAAGAACTAACCGGACAAACAGGTGCCAGGGGTCTCAAGCTCAGTTTATCTAGAGCCAGTGCCAGTCCTCAAATCCTCCTACTGGGCAAGCAGGTGCCTCCCTCACAGGCAGGGCTCATGGGAAAGTAGGGATCTCTGCACTTCCCCCCCTCCTCCATCCCTGCATGTCACCAGGCCCTGCCTGCTGGCCCTCATGCTCCCTCCTCCCCACATGTCCTCCAGCCACAGCTGCAATGCCCAGGAAATTTAAAACAACCCACCACTACTGGCAGCACAGCAGGGCGAGAGCAGCTTCCAGCTGCTAGCTCTATGCCACTGCCAGCATACCCTGTGGCCCTGGGGAGTGTATGCAGACTGGCAAAGCAGAACAAACAGGATGGCCTGGAAGATGGTGGTGAGGTGCAGCAGATGCTGCTGCCTCATTCTGCTTCCCCATGGCCCCTGCTGGTGCATTGAGTGTGGGAAGGGCAACCCCTGCTGCTGCCCTGCACCAGGCCCCACAGTAACCCCCAAGGTTTCTTCCATTGGGTAAAGGGCTTGAAGGAAGGAATGCAATGGGGTGTGGGGAGATGGTGGAACAGCACAAGAAGAAATGAGGTCAGAGCGTGGAGCAGGGGCTGGGCTTCAGGGAAGGTTTGGGCTTGAGGGTGCCGGCGCTCGGCCATGCGTCTCAGACTGAGGGTTGAGATTTACGTGATCCTGCCTCAGCACAGGGGTTGAACTTGGCAGTGTCTCTGGGTCCTTTCCAGTTCTACATTTCTAAGATTCTGTGATCTGCATGGGTTACCAACTTCTTAAAATAATATGGTACAGCCGGGGGCTCAGTCTACCGATTCCAGTTCTTGGACATGTGATCTTTCAGTCGTTAGTACAGCAACTTCCTCTGTGTGATCCTCTCAATGTGAAAATACTTAACGACCAGTCTGCATTAGAGCTTCCACCATTATGGACACATGGAAAGGATTTAGATGCACCAATATAGATATTAATATAACATTTCTTATTGGTCATGTGGGGGCAGGGCTTAAACATACTCTTGATGATTATTAGAATCTACAGGGGCTGCAGACTGCAGCTACCCTGCAGCTTATCATACAGAATTCATTTAGGGAAGACCTGTTGAACTTGAAAGTCTTTGTGGTGGTTAATGAGTTTTGACTCTACTTTGTAAAATCCTGTAAAGTTTTAATTCTGGTTATTTAAGCTACCGCTTTGTCCCCATGTACTGTTATGGGTAGATCCAAAGCCTACTGAACTATTCTGAAAGATTCTCGGGCTGCATCTACACTTGCATGCCTCTTTCAAAAGAGGTATGCAAATGAGGGAAACAAAAATGCATATGAGGTGCATATTTACATATCTGGTGCCTCATTTGCATATTCTTCTTTCAAAAGAGCTTCTTTTGAAGGAAGAAGAGCAGTGTAGACGTGGCTCTTTCTAAAGTAAACCCCATCTTTGAAAGAATCCTTCTTCCCTTTTTTAATGGGAAGAAGGGTTCTTTCAAAGATGGGGTTTACTTTCAAAAGAACCATGTGTACACTGCTTTTCTTTTGAAAGAAGCTCTTTCAAAAGAATATGCAAATATGGCACCAGACGTATAAATCTGCACCTCATTTGCATTTTTGATTTTCCTCATTTGCATGCCTCTTTGAAAAGAGGAATGTAAATGTGAATGCAGCTTCACTATCCTAGCATCAATGCCTGGAGGTAACAGTGCTGGGGTGTCAGGGGCAGAATGCTTCCACTGCAGGTCTCAGTCTTTTAATTTGCTTGTTCCACTTGTCCAACAAACCTGATGTTTATTTAACCTCTTAGCAGCATCAGCTTTTTGCCTGAGGTTTTTGGATGAGATTCAACTAGTTTTTCTGAGGTGGGGCAGGGGCAGGGAGGTCTGCTTTTTGGTTGCCACTGGTCAACAAGTTATGTGTTAGCTATAAAGACTGTAGAGTACATGTTGCAAAAGACCATACATTGGTCACATTTTAGAAATCAGAAAATAATAATAACGAGCCACTTTCCTTCATCTATATGATGTCAGGTGATGCTGAATATGAAAAAAAGAACCCTGAGAGGTTATTATATTAAGTAGCATATGACCAGAAGGGAATGTTTTTTGCAGCCCCCAGCCAGATAGTTTGCAAACTGATAAATAAGGCAACATTTTAAAACCTCTGCAGTAAATTAGTAACACAGAGATAGCCATGCTAGTCTATATGCTATCACAACAAAAAAGCAGCCCAGAGCACTTTAAAGACTAACAAAATAATTTATTAGGTGATGAGCTTTCGTGGGACAGACCCACTTCTTCAGATCATGAAGCTGCTTTTTTGTCCTGCAGTAAATTGTGTGCCCTTTCAGAAAATAACCTTAATGTTTTGTAAAACAGATTATTTTCAGTTCATGCAAATTAACATACCTGAGTACAGTATTTTCTTTTTGTTATTGAAGGTAGGCATGCATCCCTTATGCTCTTTAGCCAACTGACTTACAAAAGAAGGAACTGTCAGTAACATTGAGGAGTTAACTTTTTTTCCTACCCATTCTGTAATAAAAGTAACCTTTCCATCAGTTCTTTGGATTTAAATCTCACTCTCCTGTAGGTAAAGCAGTTCAAGAAATCACTTTAGTACCATGTAGAAAACAAAGCAGAAAGACATTGAGAGATTGTTGTTGTCTCATAGTAGCAGAGAGCAACTAAATGACTTTTCTAGGGTAAGATGCAACAGGTTCACAAGATTTGACTGAACATTTCATGTAGCGTTTTTTAATTATGCAAGTTAACCATAATTACAAGTTGCGTGTGAAGTTCTCTTTTTACAGCTATTTGCAATTCCAAGTCACTTAATGCACTGTTACTAAGGTCCAGATTGTGCCTGATCTAAGTCTAGGTGTGCAAGTAGACAACATGGAGGCAAAGACAAAGTACATTAGCACTTCCCTGACTCAGGGAACTTGTTTACACTCCCAGACCAGCAGCATGTCCAGTCTGGGACAAAAAGAACCTTCACCTCTGGGCGATGCTCAAAGATAAGCTGAAAAGGTTGGGGACTCAAGGACTATTATTGTGCCTATTTGCTCCTTCCTACCACCTTTGGGGTATGCAAATGGAGCACAAATACAGACATGAACTCCAGGGGGGATACCTCCATAGTGAGGCTATGAGGCCAAGGTTCTGTCCACTGCACTCTACACCAGCTTACAATGCAGGTGGCATAGGCTGCACTATGCATATGGATGGAGAAACATGCCCAGCATCTGGGAGGCAATTTATACCCCTGGTGATGTAGCTGTGCATCATGCCCTTCTGGGGATGTGCAAAATCTGGGTCTTCATAGCAATTATGTGAAGCTTTTTATAACTTCCCTTTTTTCTAGGCTAGTCTTGAGGCTGTTCAATTTCTTTTCTTTTTCCCTAAGGTCTCTCACGCTGACACACACTGCGCTGTGCAAATCTTCCTGTGACTGAAGAGGAACGGATGTGATATGTCCCAGAGTTGCCCAACGTCTTTGTGAGCATCATCGTCACTTTGTCAGTGTCTGACCATGGTGCCAGAGCAACAGCCTCACCCCGGCTGGTCTGGGAGCAAAAGCAAATCTGTCATCTGAAGTGGAGGGGCCTTAAAACTGTCATTGTTTTGTGAAGTCAAGACAACTGCATTTCTGCTGCTTCTTAACAATCCAAGCCCTAGGCCCTAGGACCAAAATCTACTCACATGTATACCCTGTGAATTCACAGGAACTTAGTTGCCTCTGTGCAAATGTCTACATCTGAGGTTCGAGGTGTGATTCCAAGCTCACATGGACACACCTGTGCTTAGATCTGCCTGAAATAGCATGTTAAAAATAGCAGTAACAGGAAGGTAGCATGAGTAACAGTTCAGGCTAGTAGAGATCTGGGCACATACAACAGCTGCTAGCTGCTGCCACAACACATGCTATGCATTTTGAAGGTACTGCTACGCAAGTGTAACCGACAGATGAAACATGGGACCTCTAGATTCAGGTGAACAAGCTTATTAGGTTGGGTTCCACTTTTCATTCCTGCAAGTAGCAGGGCCCCGCTAACCTAATGTAATACAAACGGATGGACATTTTGGTTATGTTCACATGAAAAAAAAAACCCTCTTGGCACATGTAAGAAAATAAGTATGTATGTCCACCCCTCAGTGTGCACACCCCTGCTCTAGCTCTTTGTGCATGAGCCTCTACTGCTTGAGCTAAAAGCCAGCAGACTCTCAGGTAGGACTCTAGAGGACACTCATTTGTTCTCTCTGTAAGTGGTTTGGGGGCCACTTCATGGGACAGTGAACCACACCAAGCAGGTATGAGGGTTACAACACCTGGGAACCGTTACTTGAGCAATGAATTTAAACTTCTTTCCCATTGTTTCACTGTGATTCAGAATGTTGTTGGCCCATCAATCCAACATTTTAGCAAGGCTGCCTTTTGGAAGGAACTAGTCTGAATTCTCTTAACAGTCAAACCACTATTTATATTCAGAACCATTTCCTGTGGTCCGCCCCCCCCAACACTTTAAATATACATCTGAAAAGTAGCTGCCTGTGAGCTGACAGCACAGGTTCAAGCGAAAGAACCAGCTGCACAAAAAAGCAAAGAAAATGGAAATAAAAAAGGAGAAATTATACATAATTATAAATGTAACTTGAGGAACAAATACAGATGTGACCAAAAAGTAGACAATAAAAGGAACAGCTGCACAAAGAATAAAGTAAATGGAAAACTAGATTAAAATAAACATGGAATGTATTGAAACTGCTAACAAAAACAAGAACAAGTAAAAATAAAGATGAAAACCAGGAAAAGATGTAAAACATTCGAGGCAAAATGGTATATCACAGTTTGGACTGTGGTAATCCTGAAAACACAACATCTACTTTTGGTTGAACACTGCAGAAGTTGGATGTTCTGATGTGCTGCAGGACTGAATTTCTAAAAACTTCTAGTCACTGAACTTTCTTAGCTGGATACAGGGTTGCCAACCATCAGTAGGTGATGTAGGTGTCCGTACATTTTGTAAAAGTGCAATAAAATTTCAAAAAACAGTTTCAAAAAACAACAATTTCAAAAAACACTTATTCTATAGTAATTAAATTTCTTCTCTTCTGCTTCAGCCATTTTACTGCAGAACAGTGGAAACTGGATGTTTTAGTTGTTTATTTAGCTCAATGGTTGAGGTGACATAACATGAATCATGTGAACCACATGACGTTTCCTTCTACATTATCCCGCCAAGTTAGCGTCAGCACACTGGCAATGTGTGTAATTTAATATTGTTTACCATTAAAGTTTACAATGTCGAAATCTATGAGAAGAATGGATTGTGCTGAAGAGAATAATGAGTCCGATGACTCCTGTGAATTATTGTCTGATGAAGAGCTAATTACTAAGAAATCAAAAGGTAGAGCACGTGTGTTTTCATCCGAATGGCTAGCAGAAGGTGAGTTGGATTTGCATAGACAGTGAAAGCAAACACAACACCAAATGCATGCTGCAAGGAGATCTAGCCATGGAATTATGAGTTTTGTTGCTAAAGTAAATACAACAGAATATGAACTAAAAGTAGCAACCTTCTTAGCCAGACAAAACCTACCACTGAATTTGATGGACGAAATCTCGGATAACGTCAGATTGGTTTCCTCAGTCCAAAATTGCAAAAGATTTCCCTTGCAGAAGAACTAAAGCATCCATGATGATTAAAAATGTTGTAACAAAAAAGATGGAAGAGGAATTGTGTACTCATGGATCTGGGACAATTACTTCAGCTATGGTTAACAGCATCAGTGTTTGGATGTACGATCACAAATGGAAAACTTCCAGAACCACGTTTAACTAAAATTGTCTGCCTGTAAATTTTCTCATTTTGTTCGAAAATGAAATTTCTGTGGGTTGACAACCCTGGCTGAATAGCACATCATCTTCGTGAAAGCACACTGCACTCCCTGCTCCTTGTATCTCCTGGCTTTATTGTACCATGAGGAGGTGTGTAAGTCGTTCCATCATGAGCTATAGAAAATGTATATGGTGAATCATGAAACTGATGGATATATGCATGTATACTGCCTGCTATTGGCCTTTATTTAAATTTTGATTGCTGTGTCCTTGTCTGAATAATTGTTACCTGCCATCTGTGGCTTGGAAAGTTCAAATAACTCATACTAGTCCATCTTTCTGGTTGTTCTTTGATGAGATATGCTCGAACTGTTAAAGATGGCAAATCACAATTTCTTAGCTAATATATCCTTTCCTTGGTAAAACTCCCCTGAATTTACTGTTCATTTTATCTTGATAGAATCACAGAAATTAGAGCTCAAAAAGACCTTTTCAGACAACTAACTCATTCTCCCACAGTGCAGAATTATTACCTACCATACATATTCTCCAGTGCTTTGTCAAGTCCAAGTTTAAAATAGTTCAGATTATCAGGCTTTCACTAGCTTCCTGGCAGGACTATTCACATGTTGACTAGCCCTCTTTGTAATATTTTCCAGATCTGTAGCATAATTTTCAGCTGCTTTATTTCACCCCATTACTCCTGAATATGCCATCGTGTACAATCGTAAACAGCTCCCCTCCTCCCTTCTTGGTATTTACCTCTTTCAGGTACTTGTAGATAATTATCAGACCCTCCCTCAGTCAATGTTTGCCCAGCCTTCACATAGTTAGGTCTTAATCTCTTTCATAAATCAATTCCTCCAGCCACTTATGAGGTTTATATCTGCTCTCTTTATTACCTCCTGCTTGAAATCTTTCCATAATTGTGGAGATCTGAACTGATTATGGTGCACTTAATGCAATTTTATTGGCACTACTTTTCTTTAGTGCCCCCTGGAGAAGAAGATGGGTGCTTCTCCTTTCTGGGACTCCTATACACAGCTTTCTAGCTGTGCTGTTCAAGGTGTTGGCCTCCTTGGTGAAGGAGGGGTTTAAACCAGTGCAAATTAAAAGAAAAAAAAGTCAGTATGCTTCCCTAGTGCACAAAAAGCAGACTCCTGGGCCTTTGGGAAAACAAGGCAAAAATAAAAGGAAAGAAAACTCTTGGCATGTCTCCTTTCGGAAATGACTGCAACTTGCAGCCCTGCTCCATCACAATGCAGACCTATTCTCAGCATGAATCCTTCCTTTCAAGAACCTGCCCAGCCACAGGTTTGAAAAGCCTCTAAAGAGTGCTGGGTTGAGGCTGATTCTGGCCAGAGGAGCTCTTTAATCCTTTCCTGAATGGAAGTGATTATTTACCACTCTGCCAATATTTGTGTCAGCAACAAATTTTTCAGCAGTGATTTTGTATGTACTTCCAGATCATTGGTAAACTTGATCAGCAACATCAGGCTTTGTTTTGATCCCTGCAGAGTGACAATTTCTTATTCTACAAACTCTTCTCCTTCCGTTCAGAGCATCTAGAATGCTGCAACAAGTTACCATCTTTTCTTAGCCCACTCAGACCTGTCTCTGTTCCGGTCTCTGGTATCTCTGCACTGGCTTCTCCTCTTTTCTACGTTAAGTTCACGTTACCCTTCCCATTTGACAAATCCAGACCAGCCCACATCTCTACCATGTCTCCTGTTCCCTCTAGTCTATCAAAGCCTCTTCAATAGCTTTGTTTCCTATGTCCCACGCTGTCATTGTATCTTCTTACACAAAAACATTATTTCCTCTGGGCAAAACTAATCTACATCTTAATTTCTCAACCCAGTGCTCCTTTAACATTCTAACAGGTCTGTTATTACACAGGGTCCTGATTCAAAGCCACTGAAATCAATGGAAAGTCACAAAGTCTTAATGGGCTTTGCACCAGATCCTAGATATTTCTCTATATTTATTTTACTAGATACTGAGACTAGATTTAACAGCAAGCAATTGCTTGAAATGCTGTCCCCTTACCCTTAAGATTGGTTCCTTATTTACTTTTCTCCAGCCCTGAGAATCTGCAGTGCACATTATTTAGGCCTATGGACTTTTACAAGTTAAGGACAAGTAAATCATTACTTCCTTAGGCCAGATACTGCCATCCTTACTTAAGCAGGGTAGTACTGTAATTTATGAGCAATGCAGTTGAGTTCAATGGGACTATTATCTGAATAAGAAGTTATTTAGCGTAAGGCTTGCAGAATCTTGTACTCATTATTTATACATTTTTTCTAATGACTTTTTTATTACAAACTGATTTTAGCATTCAAACTTGTATCTTAATAATTTTTTGGATTTATTACTAATTTAATTGATCTTTAATAGTCCCACTGTCTTCTTAGTATTTATTTTTTCTGTAAATATATGTACAATCCTTGGTGATTTTCCATTAATCTCTTTGGCCATGCTAACATCTTTGGCTATTGATTCTATTTTTTTTTTTGTTCCCAAACCATTACTGATTTTGAATATTACTGTTTGCTTCTAATAGAGTTTTCTTAGTTTTTGTTTTGCTCTCAGAGTTCATTGGATGCTTCTTTTTCCTAATATGTTTCTTTTACAAAGGAATTAGTCTATTTCACCCTAATAATGGTATCTTTTAGAATGCCCAAGTTCTCCATTGAACGCCTGGATCTTAATACTTGATCCCATTGCAGCATTCTCATATTTACTCACTATGGCCATGTCTACACTACAGTGATCTTCTGAAAGACAATCTCCTGGAAGATCTCTTCTGGAAATAAACCTTCTGGAAGATCGTGTCTACACACAAAAAGCAGATCAAAAGAGCAACATGCTCTTTCAAAAGAGAACGTCCACAAAGCCCCCATTCTTTCAAAAGAACAAGCTAGGGATTGAAAAATCTGGTGCCATAAGGACTGCTCTTTTGAGAAAAGGACCCCCGGAGGATATACGCATGCTTTTTTTCCAAAAGAGTCTTTCTGAGAAGGCACTCTTCCCGATCTGGGAATGGAAGACAGCCTTCAGAAGAAGAGCTGCGCTCTTTTGATTTCTGATCAAAAAAGTGCATTTTGTGTGTAGATGCCCCAGATGTTCTTTTGGAAGAGGGCCTAATTTTCCAGAATGGCTTGCTTGTGTAGATGCGGACTATTTGTTTTCCTAAAATCTAATACCTATGTCCTGACACGCTCCATTCCTAACAAAGCTAAATTCAAGCAGCTCGTAAGTCACTGCTACCTAGATCAATTGTTATTTTCATATTCTAAAGCCATTACTCTCTGTTCATAAGAAATAGATCCAGCTGGTTTCTCCTCTATTTTCTTGAATAACTCTGCATATTTTAGAGCAGTGGCTCTCAATCTTTCTAGACTACTGTACCACTTTTTGGAGTCTGATTTGTCTTGCATATCCCAACTTTCACCTCATTTAAAAACTGCCTGTTTACAAAATGACACATAGCAATATGCAAGTATCACAGCACATCATTACTGAAAAATGGTTTACTTTCTCATTTTTACCATACAATTATAAAATAAACTAATTGGAATATAAATATTGTACTTACCCTTCAATAAGTAGTATATTGAGCACTATAAACAAATCATTGTATAAAATTTTAGTTTGCACTTTCTTCACCAGTGCATTTTATGTTGCATGTTGTAAAACTAGGCAACTATATAGGGAATTGATATAGCTCCTTAAAGACCCTCATGTAGTCTCAATATACATGCCCCTGTCAGCGGTGACTTTGAAAAGTGTTGGGCAAAAGCTGCTTAGCTATACTTGCTACCCAAAAGCTGTCTGCACAGTTAAACCCCCTTGCAGAAATTTCCATTTTGAGATTATAATTCTGTAAAAAACGTTTTTTTATCTGTACAGCTCTTTTTTGTGGTCATTTATTGTATCTTATTATATTTTCATGAAAGAACTCAGAATTCTGAAGATAATTGTGCAGATTATATATAGCTGAAAGGTTATAATATATTTTCCTAAGTTAGTTTCCTGTCCAGCCCTCCATCATCGTTGGAGTACAGACTAACACAGCTACCTCTCTGTTACTATTCATCATTGAAATATTGTTAGTGCTGTTTGTAATCCTAATGAAACTTTACAAACAGGGCAGCAAACCAATAAACATATTAGATGTATTTTAATGTGATTGTTTGGAGGGAAATAGATTGTAATATAATATAATATAATATAATATGTAATATGTGCTTTTTCTCCCCCTTTCTGACTCTACCTCCTGGCTTCAGGCTCATGACATGGGGCACAGATCTCGTTTGCTAGGAAGGGGAGAGGGCAGCCTGGAAGGCATTTTTTTTTTTTTACTCTACAAAAGGGATCCAAATTCTAAACATGCTGGGGGCACTTAGTGAAAGAAAGATGCTGGGATGTATTAGCTACAGTAGCCGCCCCTTTTCGGTACAGGGGAGGGAGCAGAGTAGAGGAAGGCTGGGAAGAAGGATCCTAAAAGAGACTGGAAGCAAGAGAGGAAGTTGCTGAGAGGTAGAGAAATCACTCCCTGGATCAAGTCAAGGCAAACTGCTCAGCATTGCTCCTCTCAGCAACTGCCTGGCCTCCCCAGAACCTGGCTCACTCGTGTGGAGGAAGAAGCTGCAGGGGCTCCTTCCCTATTGTCAATCACCTTTGGAACTCCAGTTCCGGACTAGCTCAATCCAACTCTTATGGAGCTGTTGCCAGAGTGGTGGGGGAAGAAAGTCCCCAGTGAGGGAAATAGAAAAATATTTTAAAATAGCAACAAACAGAAACTTCAATAATCCCCAGACTCCAATCACTACTGTTCTGCTTCCCAGAAGTTTTCAGGGTGTAAGACATTTCATTAGGAGGTAAGATCACTCTTCACATATAGGGTTACTCAGTCAGAAATGCATGAGTTTCTGGAACGTAAAGCATATTTGCCATGAATAAACACAGGAAAAGGCCCACTCCTCACCAATGTATGAGGCAATGACGTGGGCAAATTCACCATTAGTCACACTGGCTTCCAGTAAACGTGGTAAAGCTCCACAGACAGGAGAAAGCACACAGTTGACAATGCTGTACCACAGTGACAACAGTAACCCTTCAGCTTCTTAAGTCTTCCACTTGTCTAAATGTTAATATAACAAATCACTCCAGTCTACAGGCAGTTTGTTCCTGCAAGCTGAGGTTTGTGACCCACATAGAAAGACTCAAGACTATAATAGAACAAAGGAACTAAAATAAATGAAAATTTAGCTCTGCTACCATCAATCCCAATTGACTTCACCCAGAGCAATTAGTAGAGTGAAGATTTAGTCTGTTTCACTAGTATTTGTGAAACTTGCTAGATTTCATCTCTTTCTGACCTATAAGACTTCATCTTTACCACTAGTAATAAAATCACAATTCTTAACAGTTACCATACCATTACTGTAGTATAATGGCAACTTTATTAATGCATGTGGTAAAAGAATACCAGAGACAGTCATAGACTAACATTATTATAAAGTGACAATTTCCTAGTCCTGGTGGTAGCAGTATGTGTTAAGCATCATTTTCCCCTCATTTTCCCTGGCACGTTTCTCCTTCATCTTCAGTTTGCTTCTTTCTATATATTTTTTTTTATTTTGGGAGTCAACAAAGAATAGTTTTTTGACATGAGGAATGCAAGTTTTACGTTTTAGCACCTTCATATTCTTTCATATTTAATTGTAATTGTTAGAGCTTTTTTTCCTTCATCAAAAGATGCATGGATTTTATATCACTTTACAGCTGCGTCTACACGTGCACGCTACTTCGAAGTAGCGGCACCAACTTCGAAATAGCGCCCGTCGCGTCTACATGCGTCGGGCGCTATTTCGAAGTTAACTTCGACGTTAGGCGGCGAGACGTTGAAGTCGCTAACCTCATGAGGAGATAGGAATAGCGCCCTACTTCGACGTTCAACGTCGAAGTAGGGAACGTGTAGACGATCCGCGTCCCGCAACGTCGAAATTGCTGGGTCCTCCATGGCGGCCATCAGCTGGGGGGTTGAGAGATGCTCTCTCTCCAGCCCCTGCGGGGCTCTATGGTCACCGTGGGCAGCAGCCCTTAGCCCAGGGCTTCTGGCCGCTTCTGCGGCAGCTGGGGATCTATGCTGCAGGCACAGGGTCTGCAACCAGTTGTCAGCTCTGTGTATCTTGTGTTGTTTAGTGCAACTGTGTCTGGGAGGGGCCCTTTAAGGGAGCGGCTGGCTGTTGAGTCCGCCCTGTGACCCTGTCTGCAGCTGTGCCTGGCATCCCTATTTCGATGTGTGCTACTTTGACGTGTAGACGTTCCCTTGCTGCGCCTATTTCGATGTTGGGCTGAGCAACGTCGAAGTTGAACATCGACGTTGCTGGCACTGGAGGACGTATAGACGTTATTCATCGAAATAGACTATTTCGATGTCGCAACATCGAAATAATCTATTTCGATGTTGGCTGCACGTGTAGACGTAGCCTACATGTTCAAAAAATGTCTGTGTTCTCCTGTCTTCACAATCGAATTCCATAGACTCCAATGCGAACAGGATCAAACCCTATATAAATAATATGTAAACATCTCCAATGCGCTGGATCCAAACCCACTTCCATTAAACATCAATGGAAACACTGCCATTGGTTTAGCAGGAATTGGAATAGACCTCATGCCTTCACATCATCTGACCCAATCAATGTGATTGAGCACCATTCTTAGTGTCTAAGAGAAACAGCCTTGGATAAAAGCTAGCTGCTGATACTCAATTTCACAAAATGCTTATTTGATGGTTATAGGTTGAGAAGAGCAACTGTAAAAATAACAATGATTGTACTTGTGCTTTGCTAGATGTTTGTTTCTAAGGCTTATCCTGCACAAGAAAAGATTTGCCCTCATCGTGCAGTTGCAGCTTATACCAGTTAAAGAGTGCTCACCAGCATAACTTACATCAGTTCACTGAATGAAATAAATTAATAGCTAAACATGTTTTTTCTTTCCAGGACAACTCTGTTTCTACACTAAGGCATTTATCAGTATAGAACTGTCATAAAAACCTCACATCCCCTAACTAATATTGTTATTCTGCTAACCGTTTCTAATATAGATGTGGCCTAAGGTTTACAATCTAGTGGCCTTATTGGATTTACTGCTATGACATAAGAACATAAGAGCTGCTATGTTGTGTCAGACCACGGCAAGTTCTGTCTCTCACATATCCCATAACACAAGCCCATAGCAGAGCTTCAGGGGGGCCGTACACAACAGGGCAATTATGGAGTGATCCATCCCAGTTTTCCACTCCTAGCTTCTAGCAGTCAGAGGTTTAGAGCCACCATGAGCATGTAAATGGCCATTTCAAAGTTTACTAATGAAGCGCTGAAATACATATTCAGCGCCTCATTAGCATGCAGGCGACTGCGGCACTTTGAAATTGACGTGGCTTGCCGCCACACGGCTCGTCCCAACGGGGCTCCTTTTTGAAAGGACCCCGCCTACTTCGAAGTCCCCTTATTCCTGTGAGCAGATGGGAATAAGAGGACTTCGAAGTAGGTGGGGTCCTTTCGAAAAGGAGCCCTGTCGGGATGAGCTGCGCAGCAGTGAGCCACGTCAATTTCGAAGTGCTGTGGCCGCCCACATGCTAATGGGGCTCTGAATATGTATTTCAGCGCTTCATTAGTAAACTTCAAAATGGCCATTTACGTGGCCTTTTCGAAGTTTGGGGCTAGTGTAGACATGGCCTTAAAAAACTATATTTAAGAGATCCGCTAGAGGAGAAAAATTCCAAATTAGTGCAAATGGCTAAGGTCTTCAATACTCTCTGTCGACTATCTAAAGACAACATACACATCCTAATTTTTTCAAGGGGGTAGTGCTTTTTATCCTGATGGACCTAAAACCATTGTACAAACAGAAAATTTATCACCCTCTATAGAAATGCACCTTTTTCTGAAGCCATGGGTTTAACAGTGTAGAAAGCAAAGACTAGGTCAAATCCTTCTCTTTTCTAATTCAGTAGCATTGCAGAAGAGATTAATTTGGACAGCTGTATCAGACTGAAATTGCAGTGGGAATTTGGGTAAACAGGAGGTAATTATCCAGACTGAAATCTGACCAGGACATAAGGATAAATACATTCCTACTTTTGTGAAAAGTGCGGTGTGATCTTTATTGACATCTACTAGCAAGGATGGAACTCTTTTTATAACAGCCGTGAAACAATGAATAGTGATGGGCTCAGATGGAAGAATGCCACTTACTCAGCTACTAACACTGATCTGCACAGCATGTTGCCTTTCCCTTCTCAAAGGCACTGTCCAGCCCCAACTCAGCTTAACTTCAATTCTATTCTATTCTTTATAGATCCTCCTACTTTGCAAGTTCTGACAGGGTCATAGCCAGAGGTGACAACTCATAACTGCAGGGTGCAGATCATTATTTTCACAAATAGTCTTTCTGGGTTTAAATGTAAAATTGAGATAAAAATAAACACTGTATTATAAACACATCAAACATGCTGCATAGACCTTTACTGACTACTCACATTCTTAATTTCTCTGTGGAGGTGGAGGGGGAGGGCTTAACAAAATTAACTATATAGTTTTCAGAGTCCACAAATGTGAAAAACATGTCACAAAAGTACAAGAAAATTGGAAAATGAGATCTAGGCAAGCAGAGCTATCGTATTTTGTACCTGCCTTAATACCAGCTTAACTATATCTTGGTAATTCTTGGGGTGTGTTGCAAAATTCTCCTTGTCGTGTCAACATCTGCTATCAACAAGCAGATATAATATGCTCCCGAGTTCTCTGCCGGCAGGATTAATCTATAAGTCTCCATGCCTGCTTGAGTTTTGGTACAGATGAAGGAGGAGAAATGGGTTTCTCCTTTGTCATGAAACTAGCCAGAAGTGTTACTGAGATCTGCCATTATATTTCCCAGACAGCAAAGCCAGGTTTCTGACTGACGCGTCTTAAGAGCAAAATCTTCCATGCTTCTTAGTCACTAAGCTGACTACCATTTTCTTCCCTCATCATAAATAATCAACCAACCTATGACCATCTTTGATGGCATGCAAGCCACTCAATTGGCATAGCTATTATGCGATGATATACACAGTTGCACAGACAATATTGATTTTCACCTTTCGGTTTATTGATTAAATGTGGAAACCTACTGCAGATAGTTCATTGCCTTTAAATGTTTGCCACCACGTAAAGAATTTTTAGATACCTGGTGGCATTAAGTCTCAACAAGGCTCAATACCACAAACAAAAATGGAATTTAAAAAAGCTCCCCCTCCTCAGATACAAGCTAGAGTACTTACTATGGAATGCCAGACAACAACTCTGTATTCTCCACAGCATGGACTAAGATCGTCACAAGTCAGTACAATTGCTATGATTTATTTATTTGTGACAACACGCTCATAGTCCCAGTCGTTTAAACCAAGAGAAAACAGAAGTCTTAAATGAGTTTTGGGAAGACCAGCCATGTGGGATTTTGCAACACTGCCTCTTTCCAGGACACAGTGGCTGTGTCTACACTAGCCCCAAACTTCGAAATGGCCACGCAAATGGCCATTTCGAAGTTTACTAATGAAGTGCTGAAATGCATATTCAGCGCCTCATTAGCATGTGGGTGGCTGTGGCACTTCGAAATTGATGCGCCTCGCCGCCGTGCGGCTCGTCCCAACAGGGCTCCTTTTCGAAAGGACCCCGCCTACTTCGAAGTCCCCTTATTCCTATGAGCAGATGGGAATAAGGGGACTTCGAAGTAGGCAGGGTCCTTTTGAAAAGGAGCCCCGTCTGGACGAGTCGTGCAGCGTCGAGCAGCGTCAATTTCCAAGTGCTGTGGCCGCCCACATGCTAATGAGGCGCTGAATATGTATTTCAGCGCTTCATTAGTAAACTTCAAAATGGCCATTTGCACGGCCATTTCGAAGTTTTGGGCTAGTGTAGACACGGAAAAGCTGTTTGACCAGGTACTGTTTACTAAATGTTCCAGGTGATATGAGTGCCCTTTTATTATTACCAATTTGCCTGTGTGTTATTAGCAAATTTTCCCAGAGGTGATTTTATATTTACTTCCAGATCATTGGAGAAAATATTTAGCAGCATGAGGTTTAGTAATGATTCCCAAGGGATGCTACTCGTGACAGGGTCACTAGAGGCTTTGTAGAGTTTGGCCCCCATATGCTCTGAAGATTGCACCTGCTCTGAGAATGCTCTATCCCAGGGTTGAAGATGCTAACAAGAACTTTTCTTGTAATTGACCCTCTCTGTTGTCATGGGCAGCTGTGAAGATGGGCACAGGCATACAGTAAGAAGGGAGATGAGCTCTCCTGTGCTCACTCAGGCATGCAAGAGGATGAAGCAGACACTCTAGAATGCAGAAAGTTGAGAAGCGGGGGGCAAACATTGGAATTATGCAGACAGGTTCAATTTAAACTCCCTTACAGAGTTACTAAGATAGTTTCTGTAAAATGTCTGGCATATATACAATGCATGAGGTTGTTCGGTAAAGGCATGGTATTGGCATGAGGTTGGTATAACCTTCATAAAACCTATTTATCCCTTCACCCTTCAGAAATAATACAGTGATTATCCACATTTATGCCAATAAAATCTTTATGCCATACGTTGCCTTGTCTGTATACAGACACTTATGTGTGTGTAAATCTGTCGTGTGCATGCTCATGTGTACTGATTTATAAGTGTTCTGTATATAGACACTATTATAGTAAAATAAGCCACTACATCACATTGAAAATCTTCCAACCAGAACATGCCGTGTATCATTAATGTCTATCATTTGTAGCCAACCATTGGCCAATAAATATAAACATATTCTAGGAACAAGCTCTAAACACCCACAATTAATTATAGGTGAACTCAAGTTTAAGTTTTGTTGCCTTAATTCGATATGATTCCATGCAAGTTTTAAGCATTTTATAAAAATGAAAAGAAAAACACCATGTGCACTTCAAACAAAGGAAGAGGTATAATAAGCCACTTCACATTTACTCACTGCTCCTTCAAGACCTTGTATAACTTTGCTCATTGCAATTTATCCATTTATCTTATCATTATCTCTGTACTGTGCCCATACCATCCCTATGCAGGTGATCCCTAACCTTTTCTGCAGCAGTTCAGTTAACCCATCCTACCTCATAGAGCTAAAAGGGATCTAGCAAAGTCAAGTCCAACCCCCTGTGCTCGTAGCAGGACCTATTGCCAACCCTGACAGATTTTTTTTAATCTCTTTACCCCAGATCCCTAAATGGCCCCCTCAAGGATTAAACTCACAACCCTAGGCTTATCAGGCTAATGCACTAAGCAGCTCAACAATGCAAAAATGTTAGTGAAGTTGCTCTGGCTAGCAAAGGTAATCGCAGTAATGTAACTGACTTCAATGTAATTAAACCAAATTCATGCTGATGTGAGACTAGAATTTGGATCCAATATCACATTATATATAATCAAATTAACTGATTCTTGTGAAAAAAATTGGTTTGTTTTCTGACAATATTAACAACTACTGTTTTCAGCCTAACACCTGAAACCATCTCTTCTGATGGATTTTTCATGCTAGAGAGTAGCAAACAATTTATTGCTATGGAGAAGCCTGTGATATGAAACTGCCACAGTTCAGGTAAACTGCACCTTTCTCCTCTGTGGTCATCCCCTTTAAATACCTCTCAAGTGGAGTGAATGTCTTAAGAGGAGAAATAACCAGCATTTTTAAATAACTCAAATGTCAAGTTCTAGGAATGCAAACTATAAATACAAATATACTAAATCTAGATGCTTATTTGTATCTATATATCTAGCTCAAACAACATCATCATCAACAATTTTCCAAGTAAATTGAACATAATCCAGTGCTTACTGAAGTAAAAATGTGTCTTTCCAGAGATTTTAACAGGCGTTAATAAAAGTTTTTTTATCACTAAAATGTTTATACAATTAAGATATTATAAGAAAGGAAAAAAATGCCATTAGAATAGATTTCAAATGAAAATAATCTTAGGGCGAAAAATGTAATATTTTATCATCTTTTTTTTCATTGAATGTAGCTGCTAATCTCACAAAAAACAGAAGGTTCTTTCTTATTTCTTTGTTATCTGGATGTGCAAGAGAAAATCAACAATTATTAATCCCAGTATTAATCAGATATCAGTATTATCCTGATATCTGTGGACAATGCTGATACAGAAACAAGCAGGATGTGGCAATATAAGAGTAGGTGGTCATTAAATTGAAATTTTTGTTCTTATTAAACAAAATCAGCCAAGTCAGATTTAGCTCAATTGTAAACAGAGAGGAGAAAAATCAATGCTTGTCAAATGGAACAGGACAAAATCCATGGAAGAAAATGAATGCTCATGTTTCCCAAAGGGTACTGTAGACAATAAGGAGACAGAAAGGCATTAAATAGTATTCTCAAAATAGACTCAGTGTTGGCCAATTACTATCTATCATCTATCACGAGCAATTGCCTTCTATTTTCCAAACCCAAGGCTCTCAAATGTGCTACTCCTGCACCTTGTTCGCTAGACATGGGACTCTCCTTCGCAGACAGTTAGGGCTGCCTTTATTAAACCCAGTAAAGGTCACTTGAAGAGTTGTCAATAAATTTCTGTTAAGATCTGGACAAAGTTTTAGATACATTTCATCCGCTCATGAATTAATGTAGTGCCATGGGATATCTTAACAGTTATTAAATAAATAATGATACTATTTTGGAAATTAGGTATATTCCTATTTAGGATCTCAAATGGCTTTTGAATAAAAATTCAGACTCCCAACACTGCTAGAAAACAGGTGAGTATTATTAATTCAATTTTCCTTTGAGCTAAGTGAGGCACAAATGAGTTAAGTTACACTATCGGTACTTTTTCAACATCTGTGGCAGAGGTGGAAATATAACCTGTATCTCTGCTTCCAGAAACGTATGTAACAGAAAAATTGAAATTAGACAAGGAATAGAAACATTTACTGCCAATCAAAGTCATTAATTTCAACTCACATTTTTCCGCTTTTCTGCAAACTTATATGAGACCAACAGTTACTTAAATAAATGTAATCAGAAGAGCTTTTATTCGTGCACAAATGAGGACATTGCTGTCAAAAGAGCTTACAGAGCTACTTCATATGCACATACTCTTAAAAGATAGGAATGTGATGAGAGAAAAAATGAAACTGAAAGTCTATCAGATATGTGTAAATAGCTAATAAACCTGGTGAATATATTTCAGTTTCCCAAAGGAACCTAGCTGATTTTAAAGTTAGGGTTCCCAGGACAAGACAGGAAAGATTATCTTTACATTTTCTAGACTTGCTTATTTCTTGCTATGCCAATCTTCTTAAAGCCATTCACACCATCTCACTAAAAGTACGGGTTCCTAAATGATTTGTCCAAGCACCACTTCGATTGGTGAAGGCTAGATCATTTAATCAGAGAACAGAAACTATATCATGTGAATCAAGCAGCCAATCACTGAGACATGTCAAATACAGCACAACAAATACTGAAGGCATACATGCTATGATCAATTAAATATGGAACTAATAAGGTATGGGCTTATCTGTGCCCTCGCCTTTCTGCTTATATGTTGTATCCTTTTCCTGTTCTTTCTAGAGACATTAGATGTTTTTCTATTTTAAAATTTTCAGGGTCTACAGTGTGTCTTCCTCTGTGTTTGGAAGATACGTAGAAAATTTTGGATGCTTCCACAGTTTAAATAAAAAAGAGAAATCCTAATAATCAGCCCAGATATCAATTTATTAATCTTTTATACCAGTGAACCCTTGCATGAAAACTGATTACCTTGAAAATGAAAACAAAACAAAAAAATCTAGTTGTACCATAAATGATATTTTGGATTTTTTTTTATTTGCCAAACAGTAAGAGATTAGGACAAGTGCTCCCAGTTACCTAGTGCATAAACAGCGCAAAATGCTAGACACGATTCTGGGAGCATTCCAGTGCCACAAATATTTATTTCATGTGTGAAATTTGGGCTGATAAAATGACGGAATGTAACAGGAGCATCATACTTTCCTCTGGGTGCTTAGGAGAAGCCCTCCACAGTAGAAGAAAACCACCACACCCTTTTAGCAATAGAGTACACAGCACCAATGTAAATTAAGATGCTCAAGAGAAAATACACTTGTTCTAGCCTTTTTTTTTCTGTTTCCGTAGATGCAGATGTTATTTTCCCTATTTTGAAAATGACATTATTCAGCCATGGTATTCCAGAGTGTCTCTCTCTCTTTCTCTCTTGCTTGCATATCTTCTTCTTTTTTGAAGGAATCTGCCCTCTGAGGAAAATATGAGTATAGCATAAATATTTATTGTGTCACCACTGGGACATCCATTTGATGGGCACACTGTACAGAATCAGATAGAGAAGGGACACAGTATATACAATTTTGAACAAAGGTTATTCACTATGAGGTAAAATAACCGTGTTAAAATCAGCTTAGTAATTTCCCTGCTTCACTGTGGAGCAATTGTTCAAACATACTCTCGGGCTTTGTCTACACTTCTAAAATAGCCAGAGCTTAAAGTGGGAGTGTGGCCGTTGCAGGTGCACTGGGAGAGAGAGCTCCCACTGCTCTATGCAAAACACCTCCCTGAGAGGAGTAGCAAACAGTGCTGGGAGCCCACTGACAGAGGCACTTTACAGCACTGTAACTTGTGTGTTTGTCTGCATGCGTGTTCACACCCCAAGGCAGAAAGTTGCAGCACAGTGAAGTGGCAGTGGAGACTTAGCCTAAGTGACTTCTTATGCATATTGTGAGGAAGGTGAACATGCATGGACTATAATGGTAGTCCATCGATCCGATGATGACAAATCTGTGCAGATCATCTGTTATTTGTCTTATGGTGTGCCCTCTGGTGACTGTATAAGCCAATTCTAGAGGTGCACATTTTGCCACAGGTGGTGCGTGGGAAGTTTGCAATCTGTGGATTGTGCATTGCTGATGCTCTGTGACATCGTTCACGTGCCTCTTGTAGACGCCGGCAGAGGTCTTCCTCAAAGGCAATGCAGGTATTTCTGACTGTTGCACGCCACTGTGTTCTGTCACTGTCAGCGTCCTCAGGGTCCCTAGGTTTGATACTGCTGTACTGCAGATTGGCTTTGACGGTATCCTTGTAGCGTTTCCGTGGATGACCTATATGCCGGATGCCCTGGGAGAGTTCACCATACAGAAGCTGGCGAGGGATTCTGTTGGCATCCATGTGGCTGACATGACCGGTCCAACGCAGTTGTGACTTCATAATCATCATTTCGATGCTTGTCATCTGGGCTCTCTCGAGGACCTCAAGATTGGGCACTTTGTCTTGCCAGCAGATCTTCATGATGTTACGGAGGCAGTGCATGTGGAATGCTTCGAGCTGCTTGATGTAACGCCTATATAGTGTCCATGTTCCACACCCATACAAAAGAGATGAGAGAACAACAGCTCTGTACACAAGCAGTTTTGTTGACATCCAGATGTTGTGATGATTTAGAACTTTGACACGCAGACAGCCAAGTGCCTGGCTCGCTTTGGATATTCGCGCGTTGATCTCATTATCCAGTGATCCATCACTGGATATGACACTACCCAGGTATTTAAAGTTCTCCACTACTTTAAGCTGAGTGCCGTCAATGGAGATACTCGGGACAGGAGCATTTGATTCAGGTGCAGGTTGATGGAGAACTTCTGTCTTTCTGAGGCTGATAGTTAGTCCAAAAAGTTGCGAGGCCTCAGCAAACTTGTTGACAATGTGCTGAAGATCGTTTTCAGTGTGAGCCATAAGGGCACAGTCGTTGGCAAAGAGTGCCTCAGAAAGGAGTTTCTGCTCTGTCTTAGTCTTTGCATTCAGGCGACGGAGGTCAAAAAGTGAACCATCATGCCGGTATTTCAAGTATATACCTTGGTCCAGATCTTTCATTGCATGGTTAAGGATGCACGCAAAGAACAGGTTAAATAAGACAGGAGCGAGAACACATCCTTGTTTCACGCCGTTGGTGTTGTTGAAGGGGACTGATGTGGCTCCATCAGACAGTACTTTGCCTGTCATGTCATCATGGAAAAGGCATATAATCCGGACAAATTTTCTTGGGCAGCCAAGTCATATTAGAATGGTCCAAAGGGCTTCCCTGTTGACGGTATCAAACGCCTTTGTCAGATCTATGAAGACAGCATACAGGTGCGTGTTCTGTTCAATGCACTTCTCTTGTATTTATCTGACAGCAAACGCATATCGACTGTGCTCCGGCCAGGCTGAAAACCGCATTGACTTTCAGGTAGATTTGCCTCAGAAATACTGGCTATTAGGCGGTTCAAGATGATGCGGGCGATGATCTTCCCTCCAACAGAGAGGAGGGATATGCCTCTGTAGTTTCCACATGCTGCTTTGCTGCCTTTATTCTTGAAAAGGGAGACAATAATAGCATCGCGGAGGTCCTGTGGTATGTTTTCATCCTCCCAGATGCTGATGATCACACTATGGAATGGTGCTAGTGCTGTTGGACTTGCCACTTTATATATCTCTGCTGGTATCCCATCTTTTCCAGGAGCTTTTCCTGAACTCATCTGGCTAACAGTTTTCTTAATCTCATCTATAGTGGGCGGAAAGTCAAGATCTGTCAGGACGGGTTGTTGTGGAATTTCATTGAGGACGTTATTATTCATGGTTGATGGTCTGTTAAGGAGGTTGCTAAAGTGTTCTCACCATCTTTCGTTGATGCCTTCTTTGTCTTTGGCCAGCGTTGTGTTGTCTGATGAGAGCAATGGGGTAGTCCTTGGCTTAGAAGGTCCATAGACAGTCTTAATAATACTAAAGAACATCTTTGAGTTGTGGATCTCAGCATAGTCCTCAATTTCTTTGGCTTTGCTCTCCCACCAGCTGTCTTGTATCTGACGGAGGTCTTTCTGTGTTTTGTTCTGAAGGTGCTTGAAATGGTTCCGTTTGGAGGCTGAGGAGGGGTCATTCTGCCATTCAATAAAGGCTTTTCTCTTTACTTCCAGTGCTGAACATATTTCTTCTTGGTTCTCATTGAACCAATCCTGAGGTATTCCTTTCTTTGGTCCAAGTGATGTTTTTGCTGTGTCAGTCACTATCTGCTTGAACTGATCCCACTTTTCGGTTACTGTACCAATCAGTTGACCATTGGATGTTAATTTGTCATCGAGACTCTTCTGAAAATTGTTGACACATTGAGGATCCTTCAGTTTGGCTATTTTAAAAGCAGGTCACACATGCTTAAGGCATTTGTGCCGAGAGTAAGCGATGTAAAGTTGAAGAGACATCCTGACTAATCTGTGATCAGTCCAGCACTCTGCACCTCACATTACTCTGGTGATCAGTACATCTCGGATGTCTCGCCTTCTGACAATGGCATAATCCATCAGATGCCACTGTTTAGACCTAGTGTGCATCCACGTCGTTTTGTTTTATCCGCTTGTTGGAACAGAGTGTTGGTAATAGCCAGGTCATTTTCAGAACAAAGGCTCAAAAGCAGTAGTCCATTGTTGTTCATTTTGCCTACACCATGTGGCCCGGTTACTCCTTTCCAGTTCTCATTGTCAGCCCCAACTCAGGCATTGAAATCTCCAAGTAGGAGTAGTTTGTCTGTTGCAGGTGTGGCCTTGATCAGTCTGTCGAGATCTCCATAGAATTGTTCCTTTGAGTTGTCAGGGCATGTTAGAGTGGATGCATATGCACTGATGATGGTGACATGACGTTTGGCATTTAGTGGGAAGCATAGTTTCAGAAATCTTCCATTGATACCCACTGGAAGGTCTGGCAGTTGACGCATCAATGAGGTTTTTATTGCCAGACTGACTCCATGTATTCTATCCTCTGACTCAGTCTTACCCTTCCAGAAGAAGGTATAACCACTTCCTGGTTCACTCAAGAAACCTTCCCCAGCCAATCTTGTTTCACTTAATGCTGCTATATCAATGTTATAGCGGGCTAGTTCACGAGCAATGAGAGCTGTCCTTCTCTCAGGTCTTGCAACAGCTTCTCGATCCATGAGAGTATGAACATTCCATACACCAATGGTAAGTTTTCTCAAATTTTTCTTTTGGTTTCGACCTCAAGTAGGGTTGAACTGCCAGCTGTGGCTTGCTGGCCAGTTATTGTTGTAAGGCAGGCAATTTTTAGGCCACCTTTTCTAGGCCTCTCCCTTACTAAGGTGAGCAGTGCTGTCCTAAAGGGGACTGCTCAGACGCCTGGGATGCTGCCGGGCAACTCTGCTGCCCCAGGTACAGAGCTGGATGACCACCTGTCCACAGGCCGCCTACGTGCGAGATTGGGACAACGACTCCCAGTGGTAACCTCCACCTGTCGCTTCACCCTTCCTCCGTCGCCGCAGGACTTGGGTGATGTGATGATATGATGATTTGCACAGGACCTGTGCATGAAAGTTTTTTTAGTGGTAGAGCCGCTGCACAGGAGCAATCCCACTCTCTCAATCTTGGAAGCCAGACACCAGTGGCACATAGAATCGTCATGATGGGTAACTTCTTTGGTTGCAGTGGATGGCCTCGACGTCTTTCCTGCCTTGTCAAGCCCTTCACTTTCCACAAAGCGATGCAGAACCGCCTTCTTGGCCATTGGAGCTAAATGATCTCTTCCACCCAGTCCGCCGGAACTGACTTCACATGCTGGGTAGGCACATCCGAAAATTCACTGAGGGTTTGAGCCCCATCAGTTACACTCACCTGGTTTGGCCGGCCTGTTGAAGCTGTTCCCTGGGGTGTGGCCGCTGCACATGGTGCAGCTACTTGGAGCCACAAGTGAGAGCTGAGTGACAGGCGGGGACCAAAGTGGATGGACTACCCCCAAAGGGGTACGACAAGTCCCTCCAGCAGAGGTACTACCCCTCCCTGTACACCCCATACACCCCATGGACTATAGGGCATTATGAAGATAGTGGGCTTTTGGGTGCCCATTGATTCCTTCTCCTCCTCAAAAATAGGCATAAGTTGGGAGAAGTAACGTTACCTCCGCCCAGCCAAAACTGTAATAGCACATAGCAAAACACTGACATGTTCAGAAAAAGAAAGAAACATGACAGCAGACTGATATGAAGTCAGTGCAGGACCCTGTGGCCCCTGCCTTTACTGTTGCTCATTTTATTGCTGTGCAGAACCTCTTCTCCAATGCTGCAATACAGAAAACCTTAGATCCAATTCCCAGTGAGGTACTACAGCTGCCAAAGTTTAGGCATGTGGTGAATATCCATAAGGGAAAACTAGATGTAGCAAATATTCAAGGAAAACCCAAGTTTAAGTCCCTGATTTGGAGTGAATGGGTTTGAAAAGTTCTGCTCTCACAGAGGCAGCACAGGGCCTTGAACTGAGGGCTTCTATATGCTAGACCCAGCATGCCAGCCACCAGCCCAGCCTGCAACAGGGAAAGTTCCTTGTGCCAGGACACTGCTTCCTCTGTCACCCTTTCCCTTCACTTATCAGGGAGGGAGAGGAAAGTACACAGCGTGCATCACTTACTCCTCGGTCCCCTCTCCTAAGCAGCCAGGAGTGATAAGAATGCAGGGTAAGCTGTGCGCTTTCAGCCCCGCCTCCACTGATAGTGAGGAAAGGAGGAGAAGACACCACAGTGTCCCACCCTCACCCACTCCACCCTCCTGTAGTTGCACCCTTGGAAGTGTGGTGCACACATACTGGTCCGTTCCACAAAAGGTTGTAAAAGTTTTTGATTTTTTCCAGTCGGGGAAGCTCTATCTAGTTTCCTGTACTAAATATGAGATCTATGAAGCATATCTCAGCTTTCCTTTTTTTAACTGTCTCTGAGCCCTTTTAAAGAGGATACAAAGCCACAGCATTTTCTCTTTTTAGTACACAGACAATTTAAAAGTTCCCATGTAACGCAGGAAAGTTTACATTATAATTTATCCACAAGGAAATTAATATAGTCAATTTCACTTGGGCTACATTTCTCCCTATCATAGGTGTCCACCCCCGAACAAGTGCTGAGATGGTTAATGCAGGACAGAAGAAGTCAATTAACTTTATATGCTGTACCTAGAGGGAAGTCAGGGATTAATAAACACTAATTACAGATGAATCCCAGATGGGAGAGGAGCGGGGCTAGGAGCATAAAACTAAAGAAGCAAGACCAAGAGTTGCAAGGCAGGTAAGGCTGAGAACTGGAGGAAGTCTGGCTGAGCTGGGCTATACTTTTGGTGGTAGACAGAGGTGATAGTCTACCTGCTTCATCCCGCCAAGCAGATTCCAATGTGAGATCTCTGGAGCTTAGTGCAGGAGCCTCGACAGTTTGAGCTAACAGCTAGCTGGTGCTCAGCTAAGGCTGTGGAGAACACTCATTCTCTCTTTCTGTAAGTGGTGTGTGTTATAATACCAGAGGAGAAGACAAGTTACAAGTTAAGAAAAAGAAAAGGGTGGATACGCTAGAGATAGAGGAGAAATCACCAGTCAAAGATGTGACTGGGGGATATGAACCTTCTGAAAGTGGCACAGTGAATGAGAAAGCAGTACTGGAGATACAGGCTACATGTACACTACAGCAAAGAAGGGTCCTGTGGCACCTTATAGACTAACAGAAAAGTTTTGAGCATGAGCTTTCGTGAGCACAGACTCACTTCATCAGATGCTAGTCTTGCAAATCTGCAGGGCCAGGTATAAATAAGCCAGAGCAAGGGTGGGGATAACAAGGTTAGCTCAGTCAGCAAGGGTGAGGCTTACTACCAGCAGTTGATCTGGAGGTGTGAACACCCAGGGAGGGGAAGCTGCTTTTGTATTTAGCCAGCCATTCACAGTCTTTGTTTAAGCCTGAGCTGAGGGCGTCGAATTTGCAGATGAATTGTAGCTCAGAAATTTCTCTTTGGAGTCTGGTCCTGAAATTTCTTTGCTGTAGGATAGCTACTTTTAAGTCTGCTACTGTGTGGCCTGGGAGATTGAAGTGCTCTCCTACGGGTTTTTGTATATTGCCATTTCTAATATTTGATTTGCGTGCATTTATTCTTTTACGTAGAGACTGTCCAGTTTGTCCAATGTATATAGCAGAGGGGCATTGCTGGCACATGATGGCATACATTATGTTGGTAGATGTGCAGCTGAATGAACCGATGATGGTGTGGCTGATCTGGTTTGGTCCTGTAACGGTGTTGCTGGTGTAGATATGTGGGCAGAGCTGGCAGCGAGGTTTGTTGCATGGGTGGGTCCCTGAGTTAGAGTGACTGTGGTGCGGTGTATAGTTGCTGGTTAGGATTTGCTTCAGGTTGGCAGGTTGTCTGTGGGCAAGGACTGGTCTGCCTCCCAAGGCCTGTGAAAGTGCGGGATCATTGTCCAGGATGGGTTGTAAATCCCTGATGATGCGCTGTAGAGGTTTTAGCTGAGGACTGTAGGTGATGGCTAGCAGTGTTCTGTTGGTTTCTCTCTTGGGCTTGTCCTGTACTAAGAGGCTTCGTGGTACACGTCTGGCTCTGTTGAAATGTTTTTTCACTTCCTAAGGTGGGTACTGCAGTTTCAAGAATGCTTGGTAGAGATCCTGTAGGTGTTTGTCTCTGTTGGAGAGGTTGAAGCAAATGCGGTTATATCTTAGTGCTTGGCTGTAGACAATGGATCGTGTGGTGTGTCTGGGATGGAAGCTGGAGGCATGAAGTTAGGCATAGCAGTCAGTGGGTTTATGGTATAGGGTGGTATTTATGTGGCCATCGTGTATTCGCACCATGGTGTCCAGGAAGTGGATCTCCTGTGTGGACTGTTCCAGGCTGAGGTTGATGTTGGGGTGAAAGTTGTTGAAGTCCCAGTGGAATTCCTCCAGAGTCTCCTTCCCATGGGTCCAGATGATGAAGATGTCATCTACTACTGTCATCATGAACAGGTCTGACTACCAGAAGGAGGCTTCCAGACAACTCTCCAATACCAAATTTTACAGGCTACTTTCCTCAGATCCCACCGAGGAATACACTAAGAAACTACACCATCTGCTCAGGACACTCCCTACACAAGCACAAGAACAGATTTATACCAACACACCTCTAGAGCCCCGTCCAGGGCCACTCTACCTACTACCCAAGATACATAAACCTGGAAATCCTGGACGCCCCATCATCTCGGGCATTGGCACGCTCACTGAAGGACTGTTTGGTTATGTGGACTCTCTCCTCAGACCCTGTGCCACCAGTACTCCCAGGTATCTCCGAGACACCACTGACTTCCTGAGAAAACTGCAAGACATTGATGACCTACCAGAAAACACTATCCTAGCCACCATAGATGTAGAGGCTGTCTATACCAACATCCCATACAAAGATGGAATAAATGCTGTCCGGAACAGTATCCCTGATGATGCTACAGCACGTGTGATGGCTGAGCTCTGTAACTTTATCCTCACACACAACTATTTCAGATTTGGCAATGATATATACCTTCAAATCGTTAGCACAGCTATGGGTACCCGCATGGCCCCTCAATATGCCAATATTTTCATGGCTGACCTGGAACAGCGTTTCCTTAGCTCTCATCCACTAACACCCCATCTCTACTTACACAACATTGATGACATCTTCATCATCTGGACCCATGGGAAGGAGACTCTGGAGGAATTCCACCGGGACTTCAACAACTTTCACCCCAACATCAACCTCAGCCTGGAACAGTCCACACAGGAGATCCACTTCCTGGACTTCTTTTTTTTTTTTTATATAATTGTCATAGGGAACATATTTAAACTGTAGCACTATGGAGACAAACACATTGCAGCATTTGAAATTATAGCAGCAAAGTAAGCAAAAGAGATTAAAAAAGCTGGAATGTGGAAATTACTAGAAGATATCTAAGCCCAAAAGAGGAAGAGGAACTGAAACACAGTAAGGAGAAAGATAAAAACACAATAAATCACCAGACATAATAAGCAATACAGGGGAAACAGGAGAAGAAACACTATGTTTAGGCAAAGATGGGTTAAAAGAGTTTATGACCACAATAAAAAAAACGGCACACCTCAGAAAGGAGAAAACAGAAAATAGAAACTGTTGTTAAAAACAGTAGAAAAGTACCTATATGTGAACAACATATCCGTAGAATCACTTCAGGCTTTCCTTCACTGAAGGAAATATTGAAAGATAAATGGAATGGTAATGTTTACTGTTGGAATGCACACAGATAGATTGCAAATGGAAAGGCATGAAAGGACAATGTTCTTTAAAAGGATGCTGAATCATGTTATTTTATGTAGAGTGTACATAGTCATTTGGCCACATGACAGCATCTTCAGTGCGCGATGCAGTTCTTCCAGATCACTGCTGAACCTACTCAGCAGGCATCCATCGGCAATGTGCATCATAGTCTGTGCTGCATGGCCATGCACACAGGGCTGTCATGCAGGCCTCCGTGACTGTACAGAGACCTTGCTCAGTTCAGAACCTGTTCAACAGGGACAACTGGCAACTGGGCAGGTCATAACCAGTTGGGGTGGTTGTGGTGTTGCTGACGAGGGACTGTTTGGGAATTGTGACAAATATCCATTCCTCTCATCAGAGTGTCTATACCAACATCCCATACAAAGATGGAATAAATGCTGTCCGGAACAGTATCCCTGATGATGCTACAGCACGTGTGATGGCTGAGCTCTGTAACTTTATCCTCACACACAACTATTTCTGCCCTAATGTCCTGCTGTGGCAGAGGAGATCATAATGGATCACACAATGGCAAACATGCAGCTGGTGGTTAGTGACAGGCTTGGGTTGGTGGGTGCTTTTACCAGTAACTTGCCACCAACAGCTTCTTGTCTGATGGCAGGGCAATATTGCTCAGAACTGGAAGCCCTGGGATTGGAGTCACACACACAGCACCAGAGATGATGTGTATGATGGCATGTAACTGCATATTCACCACTTTGGTGTGTGATGACTGACTTCAGACTGGTGTGCCACACTTGGTCACTCAATACAAGAAAACCATATGGAAGTTTGTAACCTTATATTCATTCCTTTTGTATGACTGACATATTTTGCACAAAGATACATTTAGGTATCATTTGAAGACTCATGATTTGCTGACCGTTCTGGTAAAAATGTGTGGCAAGTATGTATGCAAAGATATAAGACCCTGCTATATAATATTACCAAACATGCTCCAACCCAGTCTTCAGGGCAACTGCAAACTAGTTCCCATGAGGTAAAAGGCTAATCAATCCCTTGGCAAGATATCAATAAGAACAAATAGATCATCCCCTGATTAAGTTGCCATTCTTTAACAGGAGAGAGGGTGTGGGCAAAGAATCTAGCTTAAACCTTCTGTCTTCTGAGTGTCAGCTGGAAATTCTTGTACTAGAGAAAAGGCTATAATAGTAGAGGGCAAATGTCCCAAATCATCTCTCTCCCTTGCTCTCTACTCACATCTACTCAACACCTGATGAACAAAACAAGCAGCACTGGACTGGTGGATGAGACCCTGACTGAAAGAAATTCAGCCCATAAGACTATTGGAGTATTTGGGCCACTGCCACACACAGCAAAGTTATTCTGAAATAACAGTGATTATTTTGAAATGACTTTGTGAGCATCTGCACTATGGGCTGTACGGGGTGCCCAGGGAGGGGTAGCACCTCTGGTGTGGGGATGTGTCGTGTCTCTTTGGGGGCAGTTCGTGCACCTTTGGTCCCCACCTGGCACCCAGCTCTCACCTCTGGCTCTAAGAAGCTGTAGCATGCAGCAGCCACACCCTGATAAACCCCTTCGACTGGTGGGCTAAACCAGGTGAGGGTAGCCGGCAGGTCTGAAACCTGCTGTGAGATAGGGAATTGCCTATCCCAGCATGCAAAGCTGGCCCCAGAAGATTGGACAGATGAGATCAACAGCAAGATCCAACAACCAGGAAGGCGGTTCCGCAACGCTCTGTGGAGAGCGAAGGGCATGACAAGGCACCAAAGACGGCATGGCCATCCACTGCAGCCTAGGAAGTCCCAGCTGTGATGACTTTTCGTACCACTGGAACCAGGCTTCTGAGGTCAAGAGAGTGGAACTGCTCCTGTGCAACGGCTTTTCCACTTTAAACATTTGCCCACACAGGTTCTTTGCACATTCTCATCACCTCTGTCTACCTCAAAGTCCTGTGGTGATGGCGGAGGGGCGAAGTGACAGGTGGAGGTGACCACTGGGAGCCATAGCTCTAAACCTGCATGTAGGTGGCCTGTGGATTTGGTCGCTCAACTCTGACCCCGGTACGACAGAGGAGTTTGGCAGCATCCCAGGCAACTGAGCAGGCCTTTGTAGGAACAGCACTGCTCACCCTCAAAATGAGGGAGGGGACAAGAAAAGGTGTCCCAAAAATTGCTTGTTCCAACCAAGATGGCCTGCATGCCACCGGCAGTTTTACCCTCACAGCAGTCAAAAAGCAGTAAAAAGAAAGAGGACATTTGCAGCATGGAATGTTCACACCCTCCTGGACAGGGAGAATGCTATGAAGCCTGAGAGAAGAACAGCCCTCATAGCAAGAGAATGGGCATGTTATAACATTGACATAGCCACTCGGAGCAAGAACAGACTGGCAGAGGAAGGATCCATTTGCAAACCAAAAGGAGGTTACACCTTCTACTGGAAAGGCAGGCCAGAAAATGGAGACAGAATCTACGGAGTGGGACTTGCCATCAAGACATCACTTCTGCACCAGCTTCCTGACCTACCAACTTGCACCAGTGAGCATCTGATCAAGCTCCACTTTCTCCTCAACACTTCTCACCACGTTACAGTCATCAGTGCTTATACTCCCACACTGACTAGCTGCAACGAAGCAAAAGAAAGTTTCTATGAGGACCTTGACCATCTTGTGAAAGCAACTCCTCCTTGTGACAAGCTTCTCCTGCTGGGTGACTTCAACACCAGGGTCGGCAAGGACTGTAGGACCTGGAAAGGGGTGCTGGGGCATCATGGTTTTGGTAACATGAATGCCAATGGCCACCTTCTGCTGAGCATGTGTGCAGAAAACTACATGATGATTACCAACACTCTCTTCAGGCAAGCTGATAAATACAAGACCACGTGGATGCACCTGAAATCAAAACAGTGGCACCTGATTGACTGTGTGATCAGTTGCAGATGGGACATTCGAGATGTTAAGATCACCAGGGCCTTGCGGGGAGCTGAGTGCTGGACTGATCATAGACTTGTCAGATCAGTCCTTATGCTGCACGTCACACCACTGCACCACAAGAAGCTCAAGGTTGTCAGACCCTCCTTCAACATCGGGAAGCTGCAACATACTGGTCATTGTGAGAAATTCACAGCCTGCCTTGATGAAGTGCTGACGTCCCAGGGACCTCTGACTGGAGATCCAACACAAAAGTGGGACCAGTTCAAAACCCTGGTGACAGAGTCAGCCAAGTCAACACTAGGACTGAAAAAGAGAGTTCATCAAGACTGGTTTGATGAAAATGACGAAGCCATCATGAAGATCTTAGAGGAAAAACAGAACGTATTTCTGCTATGGCAAAATGATCAGTCCTCAACCTCCAAACGTGATTGTTTCAAACACCTTCAGAGCCAGGCACAAACAGCACTTCACAAAATGCAAGGTGAGGGGTGAGAGAGTAAAGCTGATAAGTCCAATACTACACTGACACCAAGAACTCCAGGATGTTGTTCAGTGCTATCAAAGCTGTATATGGACCTTCAAAGCCAAGTACTACACCTCTCCTGTCTGAAGATGGCATGACCCTTCTGAGGGAGAAGAACAGCATCAACAATAGGTGGAGAGAGAGCACTTCAGCAACCTTCTCAACAGACCCTCCATTGTCGACACTGTGACCCCAGACCAGATTCCTCAGAAACCCACAATAGACTGTCTTGACCTGCCCCCTGCAATGGATGAGGTCAAAAAGGTAATCAGCCAGACCAGCTCTGGCAAAGCCCCTGGGATGGATAGTATCCCTGCTGAAATTTTCAAAGTGGCAGGACCAGTGTTGCTTGAAGCCTTTCACAGCATCTTGATCAGCATCTGGGAAGAAGATATGCCCAAAGTCTTTAAGGATGCACCAATCATCTCGCGCTTCAAGAAGAAGGGCAACAAAGCTGACTGTGGAAATTACTGGGGCATTTCCCTTCTCTGTACTGCTGAGAAGATCTTGGCTTGAGACATCCTCAACCGTCTGATCACCAGCATCTCAGAGGAGAACCTACCAGAGGCACAGTGTGGTTTTCGCTCAGGCTGCAGCACCATTGACATGATCTTTGCTGTTTGTCAGGTCCAGGAAAAGTGCACAGAGCAGAACTTGGATCTGTACACTGTCTTTATAGACCTGACCAAGGCATCTGACACCATCAACAGAGAAGCAGTGTGGCTTATCCTGTCAAAACTTGGCTGCCCGAGAAGATTCATTAACCTCATACGCCTGTTCAGTGATGACATGACTGGCTTTGTTCTTTCAAATGGCGAGTCCTCAGATCCATTTGAGATATCCAACGGTGTGAAGCAAGGGTGCGTGCTGGCTCCAGTGTTATTCGACCTCTTTTTCACGCGCGTCCTTGGCCACGCAGTTAGGGACCTGGACCATGGAGTCTACATAAAATACAGACTTGATGGGTCACTTTTTGACCTTTGTCATCTGAATGCTAAAACCAAGATGCTTGAGAGGCTCATCCTTGAAGCCCTTTTTGCTGATGACTGTGCACTTATGGCACACAAGGAATCTGATTTCCAGCTCATCGTCAACAAGTTTGCTGATGCCACTCGCCTCTTTGGTTTGACCACCAGCCTAGGAAGGACCGAGGTACTGTTTCAACCTGCTCCAGGATCTGCTGTTCTCCCTGCTTCAATCTTTATTGAAGGAACAGAGTTAAAAACAGTAGAGGAGTTCAAGTACCTTGGCAGTGTGATAGTCACTGATGGCTCCCTTGACAAATAAATCAATGCCAGAATCTGCCAGGCCAGCCAGGCACTAAGACATCTGAGAGTGCGAGTGTTGAATCAGCACAATGTCCGACCGTCCACTAAACTGAAAGCGTACAAGGCCATAGTTCTGACCAGTCTCCTATATGGCTGTGAAACCTGGACCTTGTACAGAAAACATATAAAACTGCTGGAGCGCTTCCACACACGCAGCCTGAGGTCAATACTGCACATTTGATGGCAGAACAGAGTTATGAACCTGGAAGTCCTGGACAGAGCAGGAACCACAAGCATTGAAGCCATGATTCTGAAAACCCATCTTCCGCTGGACAGGGCACGTCTTATGAATGGAGGAGTTAAGAATCCCTATGCAACTTCTCTACAGTGAACTCTCCCAGGTCAAAAGGAATCAAGGTGGGCCTTGCAAGAGATATAAAGACTGCCTGAAGGCCAACATCGCTCATGCTGGTTTAAAACCAGATCAGCTAGAGCAGCATGCAAAAGACCGAAGAGGCTGGCATGCTCTTGTACGACATGCGTATGACAACTTTGAAGAACAGCGACACATATGCCTCCTTGATGCTTGTGAGAGGAAGAAAGCAACACCAGCAGCTGCACCAACGGAGCCCGGACAATTCCCTTGCCCCCACTGTGAACGCCCATGCCTTTCAAAGCTTGGACTCCTCAGTCACATGTGAGTCCACAACCGATGAGCCTGTGCAAGCTCAAGACATCATCATCGGACGCAACAGACTACCTACACACAGTTTGAATTTCAAAATAGCTCTTTAGAAGTAGGTGCTGTTAAGACATGGAATAGTGGAATTTTGAAATAAGCCTAAAGTTGTCAAATGGCTCTATTTTGAAATAGGCACTATGTGTTCAGACATGCTATTTCAAAATAGCTGGGTGCTGGTTTCAAATGCATTCTTGTGTGTAACTGTGTTATTTCAAAATAAGCTATTGGCAAGAAAAACTTTTTCTTTAAACTAGCTTAACTTGTTGAGTTTCGTATTAGCTGTGTTTTACATTTTATTTTCTTTGTAACCAAGTTTGACTTGTGTACCACATTACTTGTAGACACTTGAAATCTATTTTTATGTAGTATATAGTTTCTTCTACCTAAATCACTGAATTTGGACTGAAGTATTTAGGAAACTCCAGTTGGGATAACAAGATTTGTGCATATCATTTTCTATTAATAAATGATAATCTTTATATGAGCATGTATTGACCAGGAGGATTACGGGCAGTATAAGACACATTTCTGGATGAAGTATGGGGCCCCACCAGTGTTGCCCCAGCAGTGTAGTTGGTTGGTTGGTAATTGCTGGTTGGTTATAGTACTCACAGGTTACATCTACACTACAGCGATCCTTCAAAAGAAGTTCTTCTGGAAGTTCTCTTCCAAAAAAACTTCTTCGGAAAGAGCACATCCATACACAGAAAAGCCGATTGAAAAAATTGATCTGCTCTTTCGATAGAGAGTGTCCACGCAACCCCCACTCTTTTGAAAGAACAAGCCAGGGATCAAAAACATCTGGTGCTATGAGGACTGTGGGCATAGACAAGACCTAGATAAGAGAGTAGAAGGGATAGCTTTGTCACTGAAAGAGGCAATTGAGCAGATGGTTCCAGAAGAAAAGATCAATAAGAAGTGGATTACACAGGAGATGCTGAACATGGTTCAAGGGACGAGAGCGTTGAAGATCAGAAGGGATGCTTCTGTGAAGGTGGAACAGTAATATAGAGTAAAATGCAATGAGGTAATGAAATTGGCCAGAATGGATAAGGCGAAATGGCTAGAGAAGCAGTGTGAAGATATAGAGAGGAATTACGGCAAGTGTAAGACCAAGGAAGTGCATAAGATTATCAGAAACATTAATAGGAAGTGGCAGCTGAAGCAGATGGCAATCAAAGATGAGAACAAAGATGTGTTCGTGAACAAGGAGAAGGTTGTGCAGCGATGGATGAGATATTGCAGCAATCTGCACAAAGCACAGTTGGACTCAAATGTCTCAGAGAGACTGATCAAAGAACTGAAAGACATGTCACCATTGAGCATCATAAGCAAGACTGATATTTTGAAGAAGGAGGTAGAAAGAGCAGTGAAATGACTAAAGAACAAGAGCCTGGAAATGATAAAATCACAGGAGAGATGATCAAATACAGCGGAGAAAGTATGGTTCAGGAAATACACTGATTCTGTAATATAGCACAGAAAGAAGGGAAGGCACCTAAGGAATCGACAAGATCCATGCTAGTGACAATACATAAGAAAGGAAGTGTGTTGGAGTGCAAGAACTACAGCACAATTGCGCTAACAAGTTAAAGGAAGCAAGCACGTGAGAAAGTAAAATATGCAGTGAATAATGAGGACTTAGTGTATAAAGGAAAGAAGGCAAAAAGGGCTACTAAAAAGCAACTGAAGCTGGTGGAAGCACTGTAGGGAAAATAAAGATTTTAAAACTTCAGAAACCATCCATTCATTTTGCTAATTTGCAACTGAATACCAGGCCTCTTTGTAAAGGGATACAAAGTTAAATGAAGAAAGAGCAGAAGCCCGAGCAGAAATATTCTACATTACTGATGCTAAAAATCAGATCACAGAAAGCTGCATAAGGGGAAATAATAAAGAAAATAATGAAAACTGGAATAGGTGAGAGGAAGATGAGGACAGAAATTGTGAAATGAAAACTTCTGGGTGAAGGAATTTCCAAAAGCTATAAGCTGTGTCTACACTTGCATTCCTCTTTTGAAAGAGGCATACAAATCAAGGAAATTGAAAATGCAAATGAGTCACTGATTTACATATCTGGCACCTCATTTGCATGTTCTCCTTTCAAAAGAGCTTCTTTTGAAAATAAAAAAAGCAGTGTAGATGAGGCTCTTTTGAAAGTAAAACCCATCTTTGAAAGAACCCTTGTTCCCATTTTGTTTCAGGAAGAAGGGTTCTTTCAAAGATGGGGTTTATTTAGAAACAGCCCCGTCTACACTGCTTTTTCTCTTTCAAAAGGAGAATATGCAAATGAGACAGCAGATATGTAAACCAGTGTCTCATTTGCATTTTTGATTTCCTTTATTTGCATGTCTCTTTTGAAAGAGGAACGCAAACATAGACACAGCTATAGAGAATAGCAAAACCTATTCTAAAACACCAGACAAGGGCAAGCCGTGAAAGGAGCGGAAATGTGCTTGTAAGTCCCAATGTGGAAACCACAGAAGCTGTGAAAAAGATCAAAAACATACAGGCCCAATGCCTTGCATCAAATCTGCGTAAAGCCAAGTCAAGAATGGTGACTGAAAGGTTAACAACATAATTAGAAACAGACTTAGAGACAATAGGCAAAGTGGGTTTAAAAGGGGAAGGAATACAGCTAATCATACAGTATGAGTAGAGAAAGAGCACAAAACAGAATGAGAAATAATAATATACCGTAGTAGCTTTCCTAGATATTGAAAATGCTTAAGATATGTTATGGACAGATGGCTTACTGCATAAAATAACACCATGGGCATAAAAGGAAGGATGTATTGGTGGATGAAGGTGGATGTTTTTCCTACTATAACTTTCAGTATAAACTATGCAAATTAGATAAGTGAAAACACAGACGCAATCACAAATGGCACCCTATAGAGGAGCGTCATGACCCCTACCTTTTTCAACTTCATGTGATAAATGATCTCTCAAAAAAGTTGAGTGCATGAACAGGCACACCCTTGTTTGCAGGTGATTATGCCACTAAAATCAGAAACCATGAAATAGCTGAGAAGCAAATAACACACTTCAGAAAAAAAGTGTGGAATGTGGAAATGTGTTACTTTATTTTCAAGTCTCAAAATTAAAAGAGCTGATTGTTGCTGAAAGGAAAATTGAAAGAGAATGTAAACTCTCACTATGGACATCAAGTAGATATAGGTACAAGTTACAAATTCCTAGGAATAACATTTGATAGCAACTGAACATGACCTAATCCTAGTCCAGATATTACACAATCCATGTGGAGCCCTCATCACAATACTGGTGAGCGTAATTCAGATAAGTTCTGACGCAATGCCTGAAAGGTTAACAAAGAAGTTATTGGATTCCTCCTTTTGGACTAAAGCTTTAGGATACAGGAAAGATGGAAACACTAAAATATGTAGCATGCTAGAAAATCAGTGAGCAACATGCTGAGGTCATGCCTCTCACTATTTTCTTCCATACAGGAAGTGAAAAAACAGATCAACAGAGCCAGACGTGTGCCACAAAGCCTCTAACTACAGGACAAGCCCAAGAGAGAAACCATCAGAACACCACTAGCCATCACCTACAGTCCTCAGCTAAAACCTCTACAGCGCATTATCAGGGATTTACAACCCATCCTGGACAATGATCTCCCACTTTCACAGGCCTTGGGAGGCAGACCAGTCCTTGCCCACAGACAACCTGCCAACCTGAAGCAAATCCTGACCAGCAACTATACACCGCACCACAGTCACTCTAACTCAGGGACCCACCCATGCAACAAACCTCGTTGCCAGCTCTGCCCACATATCTACACTAGCAATACCATTACAGGACCTAACCAGATCAGCCACACCATCGTGGGTTCATTCAGCTGCACATCTACCAATATAATTTATGACACCATGTGCCAGCAATGCCCCTCAGCTATATACATTGGACAAACTGGACAGTCTCTACGTAAAAGAATAAATGCACACGAATCAGATATCAGAAATGACAATATACAAAAACCCGTAGGAGGGCACTTCAATCTCCCAGGCCACACAGTAGCAGACTTAAAAGTAGCTATCCTACAGCAAAGAAATTTCAGGACCAGACTCCAAAGAGAAATTTCTGAGCTACAATTCATCTGCAAATTCGACGCCCTCAGCTCAGGCTTAAACAAAGAGTGTGAATGGCTGGCTAAATACAGAAGCAGCTTCCCCTCCCTGGGTGTTCACACTTCCAGATCAACTGCTGGTAGTAAGCCTCACCCTTGGTGACTGAGCTAACCTTGTTATCCCCACCCTCGCTCTGGCTTATTTATACCTGGCCCTGCAGATTTCCAAGACCAGCATCTGAAGAAGTGAGTCTGTGCTCACGAAAGCTCATGCTCAGAACTTTTCTGTTAGTCTATAAGGTGCCACAGGACCCTTTGTTGCTGCTCCCTCTTTAATATGTGAACTACATTGCAGGGTATGATACCGTATCTATGTTTTGATCATGTTGCTAATAAAGTCTTATTCATTTGCATTGAGGTTTGTACTGAATTTGGAAAAGTCTCTTGCTGCTTTGGTTGCCAGCCTCTGGTCAGGGAGTTTGTTCAGTGGCACTTTGTTCTTTGGAAAGGGAGGACTATATAGCAATCTGGCCAAAGCTCTGAGCGAGATGGGGGCTCAGCACAAGCAGCTGACGAAAAAGGGCTCCGCACAGGGTGAGGACAGCCACAAGAAGAATCACCTGTGATCAGTGGAACCTTCTTCATGCTCCCCACTTACCAGAATTTCATACACCACTTGGATTCAGCAACCAGAAAGACATTTTATTTACCAAACATTGTGTTGATTCCAAAGCAAGAGAATAAAATAGCTATTATACTCCACTCCACGTATAAACAAAATAGATCAGGAGAGCTCAGGACTGTGCATCTAAGGTTACTGGTTATCTACAGCTTAAGTTTTCCTAGCAAATTGACAGAAGGACAGGTGTCTCCCACCACTCAAGCTTTAAATAGCAAGCCCCTGTGCAAGGTATGTTCAGGCATATGGATGTCAAATCCCTTCCTGTCACAGATAAGACAGGAAATGTGTACCCCAGATGGAGAGGGCCGCCCACAGTCCTTACAGCAGCCTTGTCTGTAGAAAGACAACAATTCCAGAATTACTAGTATAACTAGCAAGGGAGCGAGAAGCTTGGTAGACAATTAAATAGACAGCATGCATCAAACAAGGGATCAGAACATAGCCAAGGATGAGTTCTGGGGATTAATGTTCTGCAGCTGCCTGTATTGCCACAGCTAATGGCTATGACAGCAGGACGCATACGTGAAGGCACAGTGACTGAAGAATATACAACAAGCCAACCACACATTTATACCCATTTCACAATACAAATCTCTTTGGCTGACTCTGTACTACATTCCCCTTTTGAAAGGGGAATGCAAATGAGTGAATTTGGAAATGCAAATAAGGTGTGGATTTACATATCTCACACATCATTTGCATATTCTCCCACTATCTCACTTCCGAGAGAGACGGCTTTCTAAACAAAAGCAGCCATGTAGACAGGGTTCCTTCAAAAACAAACCCCATTTTTGAAAGAACATTTCTTCCTATTTTGTTTCAGGAAGAAGGGTTCTTTTGAAAACAGGGTTTGTTTTCAAAGGAACCCAATCTACACAGCTGTTTTTGGTTCGAAAGCAGTCTCTTTTGGAAGCAAGATCGCACGAGAATATGCAAATGAGGCATGAAATATGTAAATCTGTACCTCATTTGTATTTCTGATCTCCCTGATTTGCATTCCCCTTTCAAAAAGGAAATGTGTCGTAGATGCAGCCTTTGGTTTGGAAGCCTTTCACCTTCCAAACTATGCACTATTTGCCATACCTTTCGCACAGCATCTCTCACATGGCTACTCTGGTTATCATCCTGGAGCTAAAAATTGATCCATGAATATTAATTGAAAAATCTGGACCTGATTCTTGAATCATTTGCAATAGTGAATGCTATTGATGTCAGTAAATAGTGCTAATTTACATGAAATCAGATAGAACTTTTATTTTTACAAAATTTCCAAAACTTTGGTTAGTTATTTCAACCATTTTTACACAGGTTTTGCACATTTTGGTTAGTGTGACTATAAACAGACAAATGTTCTACTTTCTTTGAGGTAGTGGCGTGTCCGTGCAAAAGACATATGCACATCCACAACTGGGTGCCAATCATGTAATAGCATGGGAAAGCAGGTCATTGTGACCAACAATGCCCTTACATGTGGAGGTACGTGATTTGTATACACTATTGAGGCAACTATGCACAAAAATGCAGGAGCATGTGTCCACATGCTTCTTCAGCACAGACTTTCACCTCTCTGTAATAGTATGGCCAAAAGGGGCAGCTTGCAATGTTGTTTTGGTATTTAAAAATTGTTTCCTTGTTCTACATAGCAAAGGAGACCTACATGTGTCTTCCACTATGCAGCTATATTTATAACTGAGATTATAACTGACTCTCTCAGGAGACTGTTAAGGAGACATGAAGGTTGTTTTAATTACTATGGCTCACTGGATCCAAACACGACACCAAGTAAATCGTAGGTTTGGTGGGCTCCCAGCTCTGTAGCTAGACTCATGTATTTTACAGTTTAAGTGGCACGATTAACCAAGCTCAGCAGGTGTCATAAGAGCATGGTGATATGTTCTTCTAGATAATAACACAGCAATTCTGAGAAACCCAGGCCTGGGCAGAAAGACTGTACTACCCTTTCTGGAAATGTTACTCCAGGTTGGAGTGAGCATATTTGTGGGTTAGTGTGGAAAAGCCAGTGCTTAGCTGTTCCATTGCCAGAGGACTTCAGCTTCCAGCATTCTCAATCCATCACCCGTCATAAGCATAAAATTCACATAAAATTAAATGTGTAGGTGAAAAGCACAGACCATTCAGCTGAGCTGTGCTGAGCACAAACACGTGCATAGATTGTTTATCATGGAGAGGTTGTCTCCCATCACGTACAGTCTGTAGGAAACCCATCCAAGATTAACTGCAGTCATAAACTGTTACATTGCCAGCATTTCTGAAATAATAATTAGAAGTTTTAAAAAGTTGGGGCTGAAATCTGACATGTAGCTCTTTCCCTTACAGTTACTAATGGACACTAACTAAGACCCAGACCAAACATCCCACACCCCAAAATCTGACCCATATCTGACTATTGCCACATGACCCATTTCCAACATGGAAATCATAAAAATTTTGCACCCTTTGACTTGTCCTCAGTGCAACCTTTCAATTTCAACTGTGTCCTACTATTTATTTTTGTGAAATAGGTATTTTATTGAAAACTAACACATGGTACAATAGACTTGCCATCTGGGAAAAAAAAGGTGCAACAAAGTAACAGGGGATCACCTTCAGCTCTAACTTACCCTTACAAAAACAACTTCTGGGGAATATTGCATGGATAAGGGCTGCTGCATTTACCCTTAAACTAGTGATGGGGAACCTCCGGCGTGCCAGCTGCACATGGTCTGTCAGACACTTTGTCTACCTGAGTGTCTGCAGGCACAGAGCTCCACAGCATCCAAGGGCTGTGAATGCTCAGGTAAAGAAAGCATCCAGCGGCCTGCCAGCCACTAACCCTTACCAACCATGTGTGGTCCGCTGGCTAGAGGTTCCCACCCCTGCCCTAAATATTGGCAGAAAACCCTTTCCATAAGTAGACCCCAGTAACTAACTGCTGCCCTGGAACAGCTGGCAATAACTATTCTTACACACAGTAAACTATGGGATGGAAAAACAGTGTTGGCTGTGGTATAATATGTACATATGGTTAAGGATGGCAAACCTGGCCATCAACATCTACAGGGAGGCGCAGGCCTAATAATGGGGGAATGTGAGGGGCAAAGGGGGCAGCTGTCCCAGAGCCCATCATTTCAAAGATGTCTAGAGATCCAGCCACCACAGCCTCTGAAGTAGCAGCAGTGATGGCTGGAGCTCTGGGCCTCTTTGAAATCCCCTGGCAGTGCTGCTCCGCACAGCTCAGAAGGAGCATGAGGGGGCCCCAGAGCTGACGGATCCTTGTTGCATTGACCCCGCCCCTTTCAGGGTTGGGGAATCACCCTCCCAACCACCTTGCTTATGGGCCCGCAGTCGCTCATGGATTCCTTAGCTGTGCATTAAGTGATAGCAGTGTTCCAGTCTACATATTTTTTATTTTATGGAATTTCAAATGTGGTATAGGGAACTCCTTGGAATGTAACCTTTTTGATGGCATTTATTCTACCAATGAATGACTGGGTAGTGCAGACCTGTTTTAGGCTCCTGTTTCTTTTAATCAAGAAGGAATTTGTTATTGCATGGTCAAAGGCCCATTTCTTTTTTTAATGAATGTTGAAAGTAACTTTCAGGGCTTTTTAAAATATCTCACAGCAATAATCTACAAGGCACACATGACAAGCTAGGAAAGGGCAGTTCTTCTCTTCTCAAAGTGCAGTGCCAGTCCAGAGATTCCCTATAAGGCTCAAACAATTTTTGGAATATTCTAGGCAGCAGAGAGACCTGTGGAACTAGGGCAAATAGTGAGAAAGCTTCAATATAAATTCAAAAGGCATTTGCCACTGTATATATTGCCACCACCTATTAAGTTTGATTTACTCTGTATTGAATGACTAGGAATCTGTTGCAAAAGCGAAGATGGTGAGAATCTCATTACAATTCAAAAATGGATAAGATCTGACAATGAGTTCAAATGAAACTACTGTTAGGAGGAGCACATATGAAAATAATCTTTTAAAAAAAGATTTTCCAAATTCAGAATCACAAAAGGATGAAATAAATCCCATCAAGTCAAAAAATTCTGTTACATCAAAAATAAAAATGTATAGATTTATTTCATGATGTAGTGTCAAATGCCTTCTTGGCATTACAATAAATGATAACACTGTTCATTATTTTAGCTTTATCAACTAATATTACTCAAAGAATTTTAGCATATCTGCTGGTACCAATACATTTATCAATTCTATAATAACACTCTCGTTTGTAATAGTTTTCTAAATCTTGCTCTTTATCAGCATTTCCAAAACCTTCCGTACAGCTGAAAGTATTTTTCTGGTTTACTTCTCTCTTCCCTTCTTCAAAATGAAAAAGCACTAATAATTCAGTAGGCCCGTGATTCAACATTTTTTCTCTGATCCAAAGAATTGGTACATAATTCACTATACTGCACATTTTTTTGCAGTCCTCTAAAATAGAATCAAACCTTTTGCTGGGGAGTGGGCTATCATTTTTAGTCTTGTCTTATACATCAAAAAGTTGCACAAACTTATGTGTGTGTGTGTGTGTGTGTGTGTGTGTGTGTGTGTGTAGGTTTGTGCAACTTTTTGATGTATAAGACAGGACTAAAAATCACACACACACACACACACACACACACACACACACACACACGCCTTTTGAAATCACATTTAAGAATTAACAGCTTTTAATATCTTAGGGCTGTTTTCCTCCCTTTACTTTCTGTCGGTCCATCCATATTTTCCTTCAAAGGAAACAAATTTAAAATGATGGCCCACCTTACAACAATGGCCCACCTTAGGCTATCTTATCAACAGGAATAAGTGTCCAGATACTGTACATAAACTGTTAGCAGGCTGCAAAATGCCAATATTTGTTGTAAGTTTGTTTCATATACACAATTCCCATGTCCAAATATTCAAATGCTTAAGCTCAGTCATTTCAGATTTTGATTCTGATACTCTATTGATCATTTACAGCAGAGACTGTACCTATACTAAGCAGCAGAGACTACAGGTTTCATCTGGCTGCAAGTCACCTTTTAGAGACTCAGTAATGCACAACCATTTTTCTAACCTCAAGTTTTGAGGTCTTTCAAATAGATGGTCAGAAATATGTTACTCCATAATTATTTTTCCTGATGTTAAAACATAGCCTGCAAGCCTTTCATACTTATTTTTAATTGCAAGAAAATGTAGTATTTGCAAAGTTCTGAGTCCATGATTTATTTCATGTTGCTGCTTTGGATGCACTGAACTCCTCATACTTTTAGAAGCTAGGAGTGTATAAAACTTTTAGAGGCAGGGCAATTTCTCCTGCAAAATATGGATTTTTGTGTCATAAAATAGCTTTACAAGCTTTCTGAGGCAACCACTGACTAGAATAAAGGCCTGTTGTTAATCTTGGTGCCAGTGCCAACATATTAGAAGCATGACATTGACTTCTAGGCAGAAAAGCTCATAAAGGCAAATATATACTGGGCAAAATGAGGGGAAGTAGGTAACATATATCTGTGTGTGTGTGCCTGTGCACAAATGTATATATATGTGTGTGTGTGTGTATAAATATGACACTGAGCTTAGAAATGAATTTTATTTCATTTTATTTTAGTTGGAATGGAAGAAAGCAAATAAAGAGAAAAACTACTAGCACTGTTATAATTTAAAGTGAGATCTAAACTAAACACAATCTTATGAAAGAAGTATTTTTAAGGATGAATGGAGCAGTCAGCCCAAAAGAAGCTAATTTTAAACAAGCTGTTCTATCCAACCAAAGGAATCTGCCCATGGTAGAAATATTTTTCTCTCTTGGAAAAATAGCTTCTGATGCTGAGTGAAGCTATTCTGCGTATACACTATTAAACAGCCTGGCTTCCCACTTCCTTTCCACATACCCATTTATAAGGAAAAATGCAAAATTGCATAAGCATACAGTACTGTTTCTGCTCTGAAATATTTGCATGTAAATAGTTTCAAATCTTCTGCCTTGAAAAAACAAACCAAAAAAAAAAAGTCTTTTTAAAATGAAAAGTAGCTACCGAGCATATAAAACTGGAAGTAGCCGTTCACAGCAGTGACAGGCACACTTTGTTTTGAGGAACTGTAGAGTATTAATAATAGAAAACAGTCCCACTTCATTTGTATAAAGTCTTTTATATTAAATGCTTCACTGAGCTAAAATAAATAGCAAAGAGAAAATAAGAAGCACATTCAAGTGAAAGAGAAGTTTTCAGCTAATATCTAAAATGGGATGGAAAGATGATGAGTTAAAGTCAAGGTGCTCTGGTTGTCAGGAAATGCACAGAAGTTCTTGCACAAATAAAGATGACAAGATTGCATGGAAGGAGAGAAAGGAGACTAGTACTCTTGGATAGGAGAGAAGAGATAAGCTCAGTAAGGGCAGGTCTCCACAGCAAAGTTATTTCAAAATTACTATCCTAGCATCTACACGTTGCAAATAATTTCAAAATAGCAGTTGGCTTATTTCAAAAATAGTTAAACCTCACTGCTTGAGCAATAGCACCTATTCTGAAACAGCTACTTTGAAATAGGGGCTGTCTACGCAGGGAATAGAGCCTATTTCAAAATAAGCCATACAGGCTGCACGTACACTAACAAGTGCTTTCAGAAAAAAAAACAAACAGGCCTTTTCCAAAGGAACCTGCGGAGCATCTACACACAAAATGAGTTATTTCGGTCTAAAATTGAAAGAATGCAGCACTTTTTCCAGCGGCCCTCTTCCTCTCCCAGACGAGGAAGAGCACCCTTTTCCAAAAGGGTCTTTTGGGAAAGAAAACATGTGTAGACACCCCAGGAGCCCTTTTTTCGAAAGAGCAGTCCTCATGGCATCAGATTTTTCAGTTCCCAGCCTGTTCTTTCAAAAGAGCAGGGGCTGCGTGGACGCTGTCTATTGAAAGAGCAGATCAATTTTTTGGATCCCCTGTTTTGTGTGCGGACATGCTCTTTCAAAAGGAGTTTGTTCAGCAGAGATCTTCTGGAAGAACTTCTTTCAAAAGATCGCTGTAGTGTAGATGTAGCCAATGTGTCCAATGGCTTTATTTTTGAAATAGGCTGTCTTGTGTGTATATGTTGTATTTAAAAATAGGTAAGTGATATTTCAAAATGCATTTTGTGTGCAGCAGCATTCTTTTGAAACAAGATATTCTGGAACAGCTGTTCCAGTTTAGGTTTCTTTGAAATAAGGCTTCTATGTAGATATACCATAAGACAACCTGGAACAAGTCCATAAACTCTAAAATAAGTTTTGCAGAGAAATTCAGATTGCTTTTTTAAACAGAGGGAACAAAATAAAGTCTTCCTGAGAGAGCAGTCTCTAACGTGCTGCCTACTTGCTTCACAAAACAGCTGCAACTGCAGAAGACAGACTACCTCAGTGAAATCTGGGCCTTATTAAAGTCAATGGCAAAACAACAATTGACTTCAAGATACCCAGAACTTTATCCCTGAATTTAATTGTGCAGCATGCAGAAAATGGATCACAGCAGTTACAGAGCTACATAGGCCACAGTTCAGAGCTGCTTCTCCCTGCTAGAACACACCCCAGAATGAAAAATCTCAATGCTTCTTTTGTGAGAGACAGGAAAAACTAGTTCTGTAAAATCTACCTTTTTCTTTAGCTATCGTCTGCATCACACAAGATCAGAGAATGCTGTGAGAATAAGTGCTATCATTTTGCTTAGCTTGCAGTGTAATTATCACAACCCAGTTAAAAAATTCCTTTCAGCTGAAAATATTTAGCAACATGTAGAAGTATGCACTTTATAAGAGCAAGATAAGCAAAATGCAAAGATAAATGATAGCACGGAGTATTACATTAATTACTCAATTTTTTTAAGATGACTTTTGTTTTTCTTCATGGAAAAAAACCAACAATAAAATTAATCAGCAAGTAAATAAAGCCATGTAGTTATTGTACCTAATCACTATACCTGTGGGTGGTGTCTACATTACAGGTTCTTTCAAAAGACTTTTTTGAAAGAAGGGGGCTTTTTCGAAAGATCCTGCAGACTGTCTACACACAAAAAGCGTTCTTTAAAAAGTAAATTGAAAGAATGCAGCACTCCTTTCAAAAGCACTCTTCCACTCCAGTTTCAGGAAGAATGCCTTTTTTCAAAAGCTTAGTTCAAAAGAAAATGCTCCTCAGGGCCCTTCTTTCAAAACAGTAGCCCTCATGGCACCTGATTTTTTATTCTCTGGCCCATTTTTTCAAAGCGTGGGGGGCTACGTGGATGCTGTCTTTCAAAAGAGCAGATCACTCTTGTGATCTGCTTCCTTGTGTGTGGACATACTCTTTTGAAATAGGTTCTTTCAGAAGAGATCTTCCGGAAGGGCTACTTTCAAAAGATCTCTGTAGTATAGAGGAAGCCATGGTGACTTCCACTTGGTTTCACCAAAGGTAAGGACTCTTGGAAAGACAGTATGGTATCTTACTTGAATCCAAAGCGCAAGGCCATGGTTTATGTGGGATACTTCACTGATTAACAGATATTGAAATTATTACTAAACTTCCTCTCGTATAGTACTTTCCACATGAGGACCCTAAGAGTGTTTCACAAAATTAAACACTATTCCCATTTGAAAGAAGAGAAAATGAAGCAAAGAAATTTTAAGCTGAGAGTGGTCTCTAGTACTGGCTGTATCAGTTTTTAGGTTCCTAATTTGAAGCACTCGATCTTCAGAAGTGCTGGGCCTCCACAACTTCCAGACATGCATTTTAACACACTGGAACTACGTCTACATATGAAGCCTACATTGAATAGCTTATTTCAATGAATAACGTCTACACATCCTCCAGGGCTGGCAACGTTGACGTTCAACATCGACGTTGTGCAGCACCACATCGAAATAGGCGCTGTGAGGGAACGTCTACATGCCAAAGTAGCACACATTGAAATAAGGGTGCCAGGCACAGCTGCAGACAGGGTCACAGGGCGGACTCAACAGCAAGCCGCTCCCTTAAAGGGCCCCTCCCAGACACACTTGCACTAAACAACACAAGATCCACAGAGCCAACAACTGGTTGCAGACCCTGTGCATGCAGCATGGACCCCCAGCTGCAGCAGCAGCAGCCAGAAGCCCTGGGCTAAGGCTGCTGCACACAGTGACCATAGAGCCCCACAGGGGCTGGAGAGAGCGTCTCTCAGCCTCTCAGCTGATGGCCACCATGGCGGACCCCGCTATTTCGATGTTGCGGGACGCGGATCGTCTACACGTGCCCTACTTCGACGTTCAACTTCGAAGTAGGGTGCTATTCCCATCCCCTCATGGGGTTAGCGACTTCGACGTTTCGCCGCCTAATGGCGATGTTAACATCGAAATAGCGCCCAACACGTGTAGCCGTGATGGGCGCTATTTCGAAGTTAGTGCCGCTACTTCGAAGTAGTGTGCATGTGTAGACACAGCTTGGTTGTGACATTCCTGCAGCTCTAATGAAATATCCACAAGCAGGGCTGAAAATTGTGGGGTTCATTTACGGTTGCTCATCCTGGCCCCTGAGGACTGCTGTGACACTGAGACGAGAGGTAGATAGGTTGCCCTCTCTCTCTCACTGTTCATTGCTCCCCAGCTGACTCCTGGGCAGAGAAAGGCCCTGGCAACAAGGAATAGGTTGCAGCTGGACCATGCCTTCCTACTCTATGGGTAGAGGAGGCAAGCAGGGAGTAATGGAGTAGGGCTGGGCTGAATGCAGGAGGTTTCTGCAATTCACTCATTCTAGTAGCTGTTCCCCTGTAATTCCCTCTGCCTAGTACCCTTGAGGTTGCTTCAATTTCTCCCAGTCACCTATGATGGTAAACATCTACTCATATCTCTGAAGGGTAGAAGGAAGGCCAGGCCTGTTCTACCACTGCTTGGGGTGAGGGATGGGACACAGAGGAGTAAATTGATGATTAAGTCTCACTGGTGAGAAACCTTTACTATGGCACTGCACAAACTTTGTCACATATGAATTCCATCTGAAGTTAAGGAAAAGTGGAGGTGCTTAGCAACTCTGAAAAATAAAGCTCTAGATCGCTCAGTCTGGGCTCCCAAAACAGAAACATCCAAATTTTGTGGGCCAAGGCAACTTTCCACAGGCTGTACCCATGTCAGGCACAGAACTTAGATTTCCTGACTTCTTCTTCCTTCCTTCAACTACTAAGTCACATTGCAGATGACTACGCTCATGGAGCCCTCTCCTAAGACCATTTCATGGTAATTTTTAGAGCTTTAGAAAATTAATCCAGTGAAGATTGGATGGATTTTTCATATTTCCTAATTGCATACCCGTAGTCTCTGCACTTTCCCATGGTCTTGGATTCCTCTGGGGAAAATGGGTTTTCTGGTGTGGCTCACCTTTGATTTAAGTATTCATAACATTTAGCCTTTACTCTTTTACATGGAATGAAGAAAAATTATTTTCCACCACTGCCAAGGAATATTGAAAATATCTTTGGAAAAGCTAAAAGAATGAAATATGTACTATTAAAATATAGTTAGATTACTATACAGAACAATTTCCCCAAAATGGAATTTTGATTGATGTGATCACAAAACTTCATATTCCCATATATTCTGCCCACCAATCTACTTGTTTCCCATGGCATCACAAATGAAGATATTGAGCTATTCTTGAAGGAGTTGCTAGTGTTTTTTATTACCATACGTATACCTAACATGCTCATAACTAAAATAGGCAAACAACTCCTGAAACAGATAATGGGTAAGAAATCCCAGCAGCGTTTTGAGCTACTTTGCTATATCCTTCAAATTGGTGAACAGCATTTTTTTTTTTGAGGGGGACCTTGTCCATTTGTTTCTTAGGTAAAATATACATGTTTTAAGTGCCAAACCTCACCACACTACATTGAGTTCTGTTTAACCACCTTCCCCAATATCTGATGAGAAATGGGACCTAGTATACTGTCCCATCAATACTGCTTTGGTAAGAGAATGTCTTCTTTTTGCATACTTTCTTCTCTGCCGGTAATTATGGTTCTAATTGGTACATTGAAGTTACCCATCAAAATCAAGATATCCATCTTTGCTTTGGGGTTCACGATGCTTTGTGGAGTTTCTCATCGAAGTCTGTTTTACATTCCTCAGCTGCTTCATTGGTGGGTGCATAACATTGCACTACCAGTACCTTCTGCAGTTTGGTGTAAAATCTGGCTGGGATGATGTGTGATAATACTGCTGTCCACTCCATTAAAGCACCAGATGCCTCTCTTGATAACATCAAGCCCACACCTTCTGTGCATGGTGCACCCTCTTCTTCATGTCCTCAGTAGATGAGGGTTTCACCTGTTCCCATGTGTAGCTGCCTAGATTGTGACCATCTTGTCTCACACAAGCCCAAAACTGCAGGCTTGCACTATTTCATCTCCACTGCAATCTGTGCTGTCATCCCCACCTGCTACATGGTCTGAACATTCCACATGCCCAAGTGGGTGGTTGTCCTTAGTGAGAGAAGGGTCATCTGCAGGGCAGCTTCCTTTTGGGTTTCCCTACCATGCTTCATACTCAGTCTGTGAGGATTACCAATTCCTCCCAAAACTTGTGTGGTTGTCAGCTTCTTTGTAAATGTTTCTCTAACATTTGATTTTATGGATCAAGTTGTTAACCCTAAGCCAACCCCCTCTTCTTCGGGGATAGGTTCATCCAAATTGATCTGGTATCCACCCTTTCACTTTTCCAGTTTGGGTGAGTGTTTCAAGAGCTCTAGCTCTGCCAGGCATAGCTCTCCTGGTCATTGAAACGTACATGCCACTTCACCCTGATAAGGAATGGACCGTGGGAAAAGAAGGCCTAGGCAACAGGAATGAAAATGGAGAGAGCTACGGTGACTTTTGTTCCTTCAGTGGATTGGAACAGTGGAGAGGGGCTAGTGGTAGTGTTTTTTCACGCAAAAGTATCCATAAGGTCACTTGGGTTTCATCCGACCAGCAGTCAGAAAACCCGATAGATTACATCTGTATCAGCAGTTCTTTCAGATTGATACATGACGTCTATGCTAGAAGAGGAGCAGATGTAAGTTCAGACCACCATTTGCTTATGGCAAAACTCAAGTTTAAGCTCAAAAGGTACACCACAAAAGTGAACAAGCTGAGATTGAGATTCAACACAGATCAGTTGAAGGGTATAGAAACAAGATCCAGTTTCGAAGTGGAGCCGTCCAACAGATATGCACTTCTGACAAACCTCATCTCAAAAGATGCTACCATGGCACAAATTTGGGGACACACCAAAAGAACCTCAAAAGAGATCCGTGATAAAATACTTGGAACGAGGACAAGGCATCACAAAGAATGGATCACAGAGGAAACTCTGAGAAAAGTGAAGGAATGGAAGGACAGAAAAGCAGCAGTCCACAGCAGCAAAACAAGAGCAGCAAAGGTGGAAAGCTGAGAGACTGCATTCAGAAGCCAACAGGGAAGTTTATAAGGCTGTAAAATTAGACAAGAAGAACTTTGTGGAAAACCTTCCACAGCAAGTGGAATGAGCTGCAGGACAGAAAAACCTGAAATTGCTGTACAACATCACATGGAAGCTAGCTGGGTCAAGGTGTACAGTGGATCAGCCAGTATAGGATAAGGAGAAGCATGTGCTAACAAACCCAACTGAGCAGCTCAGTAGAGGGAAGGAAGAGTTTGAAGAGCTACTGAACCTCCAGACCACATGGAACCTCCAGAGTTACCATCTGCAAATATACCTCTGCAAAATTAATAGCAACAGACCTATAAAAGAAGAAATCAGAAAAAAACATTGCCCATCTGAAAAGCAACATCCCCACAGAAGCAATCAATGCTGGTAATGAGACATCAGTCAATATGATGTATAATCTACTTGGGAAAATTTGGGACACTGAAGAGATCCCACAAGACTGGAAACATGGCAACCATATCAAGCTTCCAAAGAAAGGCAACCTGAAGGAATTCAAGATCTGGAGGGGCATCACTTTCCTGTCTATTCCAGGAAAAGTGTTGAATAGGATTTTCTGGGTAAGAATGAAGACAGAAATTGATAGACAGCTCAGGGAAGAACAGGCCAGTTTCTGAAGTGATCTGACCAAATAGCAACTCTCAGAGTGATCATAGAACAGTCATTTAAGTGGAAATCTCCCCTGTACATAACTGTCATAGACTTCAAAAAAGCCTTTGACAGTGTTGTTAGAGACACATTGTGGAAACTGCTGCAATATTATGGCACCCCATCCAAAATTATTAATCTGATCTGTTCAACGTATGAGCCCTCGACATTCCAAGTTGTTCACAATGGTATATTGACAGAATCCTTCAGTATACTTTCAGGAGTGCGACAAAGGTGACTATTTGTCCCCTTTCCTGTTCTTCATCATAGTGGACTGGACTACGAGGAGAACAACAGATGGCCATCAACTGGGCATTCAGTGGACACTTTTCAAACCGCTAGAGGACATTGAGTTGGCTGATGATATCGCCCTCTAATCAAACCAACATGAAAGCATGGAAGAAAAGGTCCCAACGCTAAACAAAACTGTTTCAATGACTGGTCTGAGTGTTAACAAGGGAAAAACCAAGACAATAAGGATCAATCAGTCCAACACCACCACCATCACTTTGGGAGGGGTTGACCTGGAAGATTTGGACCAGTTCACCTACTTGGGGAGTATTATGGGCACAGCTGGAGGAACAGACCTGCAAGGGAAGTGCAAAAGAGGAAAACCTTGGATAACATGGAGAAGATATAGTGAGATTGAAGGACAACAACTGGAGTACTCCTGGAGTCAGCTAGAAGTTTTGTCCTGCTACAGAGAGCAATGGAGGAGCCTTGTACATGGATGACCTGTGCTTCACTTGGCGTCCAAGGATTTAAATCAAGTAAGTCAAGTCAGGAGAATGTCAAGGCTCCCCTTTTGATTTGATTGCTCTTGGAACCAGTAAGGGGATTGGCTTCTAATTGTTATCAGGGGTCTCAACTTTCATTATGAACAACTCTATAAGCCTTATGATTGTGAACTAAACCTGACCCGAGTGTAACTGATGCAACTCTGCCTTATTATGTAGGCAGCCTGAAACAATAGGTCTTAGCACACTGGCCACACTCATGGTAGATAACACAAATGTAGGTGATAATATTTTAAATGTGAACTGAGCTGGCAGCAGACTTCCCTGGGCACTAGTGGGTTTGTGTGTGTATGTGCTCAGTTCTGGGCCCCCTGTAAGGCAAGGGGGCTTCAGCTGAAAGGGGCAGAGCTAGGGGCAGCCAACCCTCAGTGCCCTCCAGACCTTTGACTCCCCCAGACAGCTTCTGGTGCCATCTGGACTGCATCATTCGGGGAATTCAGTGCTGATTTAAAGGGCCCAGGCCCATTTAAATCTCTGCATGCAGGGGCAACTATTCCTTCTGGGTATGTCCACACAGCTAAGTTATTTCAAAATATCACACATCATTTCAAAATAACTTTCCTAGCATCTACATAGTGCAACTGCTATTTTAAAATTGTTTTAAAATAGCAGTTGGCTTATTTCAAAATTGGTAAACCTCATTGCACAAGGAATAGCACCTATTTTGAAATGAGGGTCGTGTAGATTGGGAAAAGAACCTGTTTCGAAGTAAGCTATAATGGCTGTGGCCACACTTGGCCAAAACTTCGAAATGGCCATGCTAATGGCCAAATTGAATGATACTAATGAGGCCCCTGTGTACCCAAGCCGCACACAAGCCAAACATGGCTCTTTCAAACTGCCACAGCTGGCACCATGCTAACGAGGCACTGAATATTCATTTCAGCTCATTAGTATCCTCCAATTTTGGCCATTAGCATGGGCATTTAGAAGTTTTGGCCAAGTGTGGCTACAACCAATGTATCCAATAGCTTTGTTTAGAAATAGGCTGTACTGTACATAGATGCTGTATTTTGAAATAGCTAAGTGCTATTTTGAAATGCATTTTGTGTGTAGTAGCCTTATTTCAAAATAAGCTATTCAGGAATCTCTCTTCCAGGATAACTCTACTTTGTAGACAAACCCTTTGCCCCACCATGGATGGCTCTGAATGTCAACATTGTTAAATATTTCACATCTCAAATCATGTATGAGCACAGAGGAAAGAGGAAACCAAAGCTCTGTTCCTTCAGCTTCTCGTGACAGCTTATTTAGACTTGGTCTTTTAACTAAACAGGGTAGGGTGGAGGGAATTTGTAATTGATACAATTTGCCTTACTGCAAGAAGGTCTCAAAGTCTGGAAAACAGTGCCTTGAGAAGACCTTCAGCGCACTGTAGTCCTGACCTCAAACAACTGTAATAGCCCAGTTCTGTGTGCCTCTCTTGATCAAAGGCATCAGCTGGGGTTAGGGGTCATGGTGGTTTTGTAATATGGAATATACACTACAGCATAGATTAGAGCATGGATTGGTATCAACATGGTAGAGCATGGATTGGTATCAACAAATCAAGTTAGCATGTGACAGCGTACACAAAAGTCTTCAAATCACAAGCTACAGACATTCGTAAACAGATGCCTGAGGTACATCCTTCGTATCAAATGGTAAGTTTTTAGAAGTGACAGCGAGAACTCATTCCAGGGTTGCATTATGGCTTCCCTCATACAGTCCTTCCTCTGTATTTTAAGAAACCAGCTCCCATTAAGTGAAACCATTAACATGCAATAAATAGGCTCATTCCAACTAAAGTAGATCAATCTTTTGTTAATATTTTATGGGTTCACTTTACAGTTTGGTAATAATAGAGCATGGAGTCTATTCCATATATGTGCAGGAAGATTTATGTAAGTATTTCCTACTATTATTTTTACTACAGGCAGCCACACACAATTAAGCAATATAGATATAGAAAACAGGGCATCTTACATGAGGGTTGCTAAGTGTCAGCTGGTACACAAGTAAGGTAGTATCTGGCACAGCTATATCATTTTTTAGTAAATACAAAGATATCAATTCATGAAGCATTAGATATATAATTAGTAGCTTATGTTTTATATATTCTTAATACAGCTTTAGCATGCTCTAGCACTAATAATTTAGATGTAGAGTAGTTACCTTTAAAAGTATTTGCTATAATGTATAGAAGTAAATACACAAGTATAACTATTAGTTCTATGATCTTGTAAATCCAAACAGCTTGAAACTATTTCACAAGAATAGTTGTAGCTCTGAGCCAGGGTCTTTGTTGTTTTCATCTGTATTGAGCTGTAGATTGGCTAAAACTCATCTATCCTTGACCTCATCACGGGATTGATTCCTGCTGCAATTTTTCCATGCCGCATGTTGCTTGCATGGTGCTTTTGAAAGCAGGGCTTCCTTTTGAAGGAACCCTGTCTACTCAGCTATTTTGCATTGCGAAAGCAAGACTTTTGACATGGTGAATGGCTGCCATTATGTAAATGAGGCACTGAACATTCATATCAGTATCTCATTAGCATTTTCAATCCACTGTATTTACATGCCATTTCCAAAAGGGAGAGATAGTGTAGACGCAGCCCAGGTCTCTGAGGACCACTCATACACAGTGGCGATACGCATCTCTCATTTGTCACGTGTGAATGTGAAGATGCTAGGGGAGATTGTAACATGATTTGGGATGTGGTGTTATCTGTATGTGGGCAATGCTCTGTCTTGTGAGTCGTCTTCAAATGAGCTTCATCATGGCTCTGTTGTTCACCTGAACTTCAAATCACTTTGTTATCAATGTTACAATTTCAGACAGGTGCTAGGAAGCACAAACATCATCATCCAGGTGTAATGAAAGTGACAGACTTTCATTTCCTTCACATATTGATCACCACAAACTCAGATGATCTTGCATTCTCTGGGGGCCATAGCCACCAGCTATACTAGTTCTTCTGTAGCAACACAAGTTCCTGTACAATTCAAAACTTTGGTTTATACAACCCTGAATGACTTGTGTCTCAGGTATCTCTTGGGATCCCCACAGCCCTTAAGGTCAGATGGAACATTCAGGCAAGTGGTACCTAGATTTAAACACGGTGTGTGTGTGAAAACAACTTAGCTTGAGCTTGAATTCAGTCCCACAGTTCATCTGAAACACAATGAGAGTTTTAGCTCAGAGTGTGAGGTCAATCTCCATTGTCAGGCCATTTGCCCAAGGGAAGTGGATTGACATGAAGGGAGCAGCTATTCTTTGCTTTCAAGACTGGTCTTTTTGTTTCAGAAGAAGCAGATTTGGATGTATTTGTATTAATACGAGAGCTAGAGCTTTAGAAGACCTAAATATTGTTTAATATTCTCACGTGCAATAAGGGAATTGTATATTGACCTTGAATAAAAACTATACTTCAGGATAGCCATATAGGAATCAATTGATATCTTTAAAATAAAATGTCATATATGTTTGTAGATACTTCAGGCTTTTTAAAAACAAAAAAACAAAAAACAAAAAACAAAGTGAGCTTTAAAAGACAGAGGATATTCACCAGTATCAGATGCAATGCTCATTGTTAATTTATTGGGTTTAGACACTCAACAATTGCTCAAATTTTCTCAAATTTACTATAGTTATTGTCACACACATTTATTGCAATATATTTTGTTTAGCTCTTCTCAGCATGAATCCAAACAACACTAGGGCTACATCTACACTCGAAGAATCTGTCTTCAAAAGTTACTGTCTGAAGAGATGTTCTGACAAAACTCCTGTCAACAGATTGTGTCTACACATAAAAGCTGATCAATCTTTTGATCTGCTGTGTCGACAAAAGGGCCCTCTGGAGCACCTACACAGCTTTTCTGTCGACAGTTTCTGTCATTAAAATGCATTTTGTGTTTAAACGCACCACGAGTTTTGTCTAAAAAATACTCTCTAGTGTAGGTGTAGCCTAGCAGAACATGCGAGATCACAAAGTTGATCAACTCCACCTACCTACATACTTTCACTCCACCTACATAGCCATTTTTCACTCCTATCATAGGAAGTGTTCTTTACACTAAACTCAGGTTACTCAAAGTCTGTGGCTGTTTTTATCCTGAGGTTTGATTCAAGTGTCTCTCTAATTATGATGACATTTTTGACGCTTTCTTTCTCAGATTCTCATCCTGCATGCTTGTCTACACAGGGAAATTTGCTTGCATAAATGCACTGGTAGAACTCTTGCTCACGCTGCTCTTTTGAAAGAGAGCCTCCACACAGCTCCAGCTGCTCTTTGGAAATAACAGAGCAGAAAATGCTGTGAACAAGGTGCATAGCGGACAAGCCCTTCCAAGGGCTGCAACCAGCTGCTTCCTTGAAAGGCCCCTCCGAAACACCTCTGCCTTGCACATGCTGAGGCCTGCTGAGCTCACCCAAGCAACACAGAGCAAGTACAGGGACCAGATGGCCAGTGCAACACTCCATGGATCCCCAGGAGCAACTACAGTTGGCCATCCCAGATGTCATGGTCAGCCTCCTGGCCACGGTAGTCATGCTTGCCCTCCACAACCACCAGTGGTGGAGCCTCTCCACTGGGGACATGGAACCCCCCTATTTGGGATCCTGCCAGCGGCCCCCCTCCAGTGCCCTGGCACCTCTGGTGGGAGCAGTTGGTGATGGGGGAGTGGGACTACACCAGATGGTTGCAGAATTTTAATATGAGCAAGTGGACCTTTCTGGAGATCTGCCACTGGCTTGTCCCCAACCTCAGACACCAGGACCCGCTCTCCCTCTCGAGAAACAGGTTGCCATTGCCATCTGGAAGTTGGCCACCCTGGACAGCTATTGTTCCATGGGGCACAAGTTTGAGGTGGGCAAGGCCACTATTGGGGCTGTCCTCAGGGAGGTAAGGCATGCTTGGGTCACATACCTGCCACAGGGAGGGGAAGGGGTCTCCCAGGCAAAGGGGACCCTTGGGGGCTGGGGGCACGGTGGGGAGGGGCTGGGAGCGTATATGGGGGGATAGGACATGAGGGAGGTGGCCAGGCACCTCTGTCATGCCCTCATGAGTGCACACACCCTCCATCCCATGCAGGTCGTCCAGCATCCGGGCCATCAACCCATGCTGCTGCATAGGGTCATCGAGTTGGGGAATCTGGACACAGCCATCATGGGATTCACCGTGCTCAGCTTCCCACTTGCTTTGGCACCCTGGACGGGACACACACCCCAGCATACAGCACCCGATGCTACATTAACAGAAAGGGCTACCACTTATTATTGCTCCAGGCCCTGGTGGACTCGAAAGGCTGGTTCATGGATGTATACATCAGCTGGGTGGGCTGGACACATTATGTTCATGTGTTCTGGAACTCCAGCATCTGCTGGTGCATGGGGGCTGGGAACTACCTCCCCCAGCAGGACCTCCTGGTGGCACCTCTGCATGGTGGTGGACGTTGCTTAGCCCTTACAGCCCTGGCTAATGCTGCCCTATACTGGCCACCCATGAGCTTTTTAACAGCAGGATCAACCAGGCCCACAATGTGGTTGAGCACATGTTTGGGTGCCTGAAGGGGCAGTTCAGGTGTTTCCTCATGCTCCTGGAGGTTGGGCTGCAAAATATCCTGCAGGTGATGGGTGCTTGCTGTGCCCTCCACAACACCATGGAGGGTAAGGTCAAGGCATTCATCCACAGGTGGGTGGCTGAGTCCGGACCTGGCTACAAACAGCTGGCCACTGAGCCAATTTACCAGGCCCACCAGGATGGGGTTCCACTTCAGGAAGGCCCTCTGTGAGATCTTTGCTCATGGGCTCTGGTGACCCCACAGCCACCTCACTTAGGTCCTCCACATATGTACCTAGCTCTGTCCGTCAACCATGACCTCCCCACACCCACCCATCCCTCATCATCCCCCCACCATAAGTGCAGGACATAGGGATAGTGGAAAAATAAAATGCTTAATGAAAACTATGATCTGTGTGATATAAAAAAGTTCAGTTTTGTTCAAAGTCCATGACATGGCATCTTATGTTATGTTAAGCCCAACCAAAAGGAATAACATCTGGTATATCCTGAGATTACTATTTTATTGACAACAGTTGTCAAGGTTGCCATCTGTTTGGCAAGTACAAGCACAACTTAAATAAATACAGTGTTCAGTTATATTTCTGGCAGTAACCTTGAAGCAATGTTCACGTCATTAATATTCATAGTGATCCTGAGCAGAGAGTCCTTTCTCCCTTAATGTAAGTTGAGTTCCCAAAGCACCTAGTATCATGGAGCCTTCCAGATCAAGCTGCATTTAAACCTGCTACAGTGGCCCACACACCCGTAGAGTACCATGGAACACCATAACCCTTTCTGATTGTGAATGCTGAGCCCTGATGGGAGGAGCAGACAAACAACATGCACATGGGTTCTGTCAGTTGTCCTGATTAAGTCTGGAAGCCCAATGCATCCAAAGTCATCACTAACCTCCCAAGCAGCACCAGACTTCATGTCACGGTGTAACAGCACCTATTTGCTGGCATCACACATCTGCATGGCAATGGTCCCAAAAGCCAGTTTCCCAGGCCAAATTGGTTCAGTGAGGACTGGTAGCATTGAAGACTGGCCGGCATCCAGATCACATGACCATTGAGTTTGGTTTGTCCAGTGGCATGGGCAGTATTCCCATAAATAAATTTTGCTATGTGCACTGAGACATGTGTGGATGTGCACCCCCATTAGAAACACAGGCTGCCCCCTGTGAGTGGCTGTGGGCACTCTGCTAATCAGTTGGGCAGCACCTGAAACTCAGCTTACAGGGAACACTGGGTATGGGCCCCTGCAGGTTGGTATAGTAATGCTGTGGCTCCAGATTTAGCTCAGCACGTATCTGTAAAATGAATGCCTTCACCATCCTGAAATTCTCTCACTGCTGCTAGTCATCCCAGGGTTGCAGAACTATTCCTTCTCGGCAAGCTGTGTTGTGCTTCCCAGCTCAGAAATAGCACTGAAAATGGTAAAAATGCTCAAGGAAGCAGATCTCTACTGCTAATCGCAAAAATGTCACCCTCTCCTTTCTTGTCTATGTCCTGGTTCCATCACTGCGGATGGTCCTTCCTGCTGCTGGAGGAGTTGCTGCCACTGGCACATTATTTGTTCAGTGGAGCAGAACACAAAACCCAGCTGAATTCATCCAATTTTGGATTTGGAAATACAGCTTATGCAGCCTCTGCAAATCTGAAGTACAAAGCATTGCAGAAATTTGAAAATGATGCTGATCACCAAAAATGAGGTGTGGGGTAGGAACAGATGCATTGTGGGATTTTTAGAATGCTTGAAATAGCTCAACTTATACCATACATCCCACACTGCACAGTGGAATAATTCCAGGATGCATGCTGCTCAACAGCAAAGCAAAGGCTCATGGGATATTTTCTGATAATGCTGTGCCCTCACTTCACCACAAACACTGTGTATATCAATGAGTCACATTGACAGAGGGTATGCCATGCTGTGTGCACTCGATTACTGTGGCTTGAATTGTGCATATTATCTGGTGATCAGGAAAAATCTGTGAATTAGCATCTCCTCCCCCACAAAGCAAAAGTGAAGGCAAGCTTTCATGATACAATTATACCTGTCAATTTCCCCATGTAGATAAGCCATAAGCCTCATTATCTGTTCACAAGAAGTGGACAGTGGATGTATGACAGAGAAAAACAGATGTACGAAAACTTTGCTCCCTCAGTTCTTCCCTGGAGACTTGTCTACATGTTAATGTGAATGAGGTGCCTCAGTTCTCACTGCTGGTGTCTACATTCAGCAGTCACTGGACAACACCTTAGTGCCTACTTCAATTTATACCCCCAACCCTAAGTTGATACTATGGAGCTTTTGTAGAAAGCACTATGATGCAGCATTTTACACAGTCCCAATGGTATAGACAGACAATAAGGGGAAATTATATGGATCCTACACAGTGCATTAGTAGAGTGTGTCTACAGCCAGTGGAGAGTGAGCCAGAATAAGTGAGGCAATGTAAAGGAGTCTTGGGGCAGTGCTAAACTGCATTCAGAACCAGAGTTTGAATTAAAAAGCAACTTAAAGTACCTATGGGTCAGCCACTTGAAAAAGGAAGAATGGAAAATCTAGACACCCAAGTATTGTGTTTGGTAAAGTAATGGTGTTTTGCATAGCTTGACATATATAAGATATCCTTTTGACATCATTTCAGTTTTGCTTACTGAGATCTAAAGTCTTTCCTTCAAATTCTGCAATCAACATCTCTGCATGATGAACAGGGAGTGTGAAAAAAATGGGGCTTTTAGGATCCCTTATAACCTTGTTGTCAGTGTAGCTCTCTGGATTGATGGAATGCTGGCACACCCCCACACAGCAAGATGTATGAATTCATGCTGGGCTGCTGTTAGCACATTCATTCTCATTTGCTACTGTCTCTTTTTCATTATATTTCTTCCAGTACAGAATTAAGAGACTCTCAAAGATGAAAACTAGACGAAAAAATATTCTTCAGGTATATTTTCCTATATTTAAAGATGACATTAACCAGTGTTTGGAAATTCAGTGGAAATATGGGTATTTCTAAAATGCAAACAAGCTCTCCCTGGTATTCTGTGTCATGAAAACAGTGTAGGTACAACAGCAAGAGAAGAGAAAGCACTCACATTATTCAAGATGCAGCTGATCAATTTCCCCCATTAAGACAAAACAAGATTTAAAAACAGCAGAAAGCATCACATATCCAATGCTGCTTGTTTGCTCATGACTTTTTAACTATGTTTGAAGGGACTCCTACACTTGTTTTAAAACGATTCAACTTTTGGGCAACATAGACTCTGTCTGGATATTTTTATTTTTCCTGATACACTGTGATGGCACAATTTTTCTTTACAAATAATTCAGGTTTGTTGGATCTCCTTGTGTAGTTCGTTTAAAATAGAAAGAAAGAAAGAAAGAAAGGTGGTAGAGAGAGGTTATATTTGCTCAGAAGATAAAGCCTTTCCACATTTGTCACTGATGCCTGCTCACCTAACTACAGCATGACATTTTGATTAAAAACTAAAATGATATAAAATTAACATGGCACATATTAAGTGGATTAGAAGCTGTCTGAGTGAAAAGTTTCAAAATATAATTCTAAAAATGGAATCATCAGTGAACAAGCATGTTTCCAGTGGGGTCTTGTGGAGATCTGTTCTTGGCCTGACACTATCTAACATTTTCATCAGCGACTTGAAAGAAACAGAAAATCATCACGAGTAACATTTGCAGATGACACAAAAATTGGGGGAGTAGTAAATAATGCATAGTGGTAAATAATGAACAGGACAGTTCACTGATACAAAGTGATCTGGATCACTTGCTAAACTGAGGGAAAAAATAATTTGTATTTTCATAAGGCTTAATCTCAAAATATATATGCTTAGAAACAATACTGCAGGCTGTACTTACAAGTTGGGAACTCCACCCTGGGAAGTAGTGATGCTGAAAAACATTTGGGGTCAAAGTTTACAATGAGCTAAATCTGAGTGCCCGATATAACAAGGTGGCCATAGGAGCAAACGCAATTCCTGGATACATAAGCAGGGGAATCTCAAATTGGAATGGAACAGTAAAATATACTTGAAACTACAGGAAAAAAGAGATTCCTCAGACACACAGATGAACAACCTTTGTCATGGAAGAGTCAACATGGTTTTTGTAAAGGGAAATCTTGCCCCACCAATCCACAAGAATTACTTGATGGGGTCAACAAGCATATGGATAAGAATGATTCAGTGGACATAGTATACTTAGATTTTCAGAAGGCCTTTGGCAACAGTTGAGAGGGGGAAGGATAGCTCAGTGGTTTGAGCATTGGCCTGCGAAGCCCAGGGTGTCAACTTTGCAGAAGATACAAAATTGCTCAAGGTAGGTAAGCCCAAAACAGACTGTAAAGAGCTACAAAAGGATCTCACAAAAGTAGGTGACAGGGCAACAAAATGGCAAATGATATTTAATATTGATAAATGAAAAGTAATGCACATTGGAAAACATAATCCCAACTATACATGTAAAATGATGGGGACTAAATTGCCTGTTACACCACTCAAGAAAGAGATCTTGCAGCCCTTGTGGATAGCTCTCTGAAAACATCCACTCAATGTGGAGTTGTAGCAAGCAAAACAGCTAACAGAATGTTGGAAATCATTAAGAAAGGAATAGCTAATAAGGCAGAAATCATTGTATTCCCTCTATATAAATCCATGGTGCACTCATATCTTGAATGATGATGTAAGTTCCCCATGTCAAAAAAGATCTACTAGAATTGGAAAAGGAACAGAAGAGGGCAACAAAAATGATTGGGGTCATTGAACGTCTTACATATGAGGAGAGATTAATAAAAGTGGACAAAGCTTGGCAAAATAGATTACTAAAGAGAATTATTATCAAGGTCTATAAAATCATGACTGGTTTGGAGAAATGAATAATGAAATGTCACCAAATGAAAATAATAGGTAATGGGTTTCAAGTGCTGGAACTCTATGTTCAAGGAGCTTGTAAAGGGCAAGACTGTAACATGATTCAAAAAAGAACTAGATAAGTTTGTGAAAGATATATCGATCAGGCTGGGTAGGGATGTTAAAACTAGGCTCTGAAACGTCCCCAGACTCTGTTGCTGGAAACTAGTACTATACAACAGGAGATTCATCACTTTAGCTACATCGACACAGCAGTCTTATTTCAGAATGGCCGTGTCTACACTAGCTTCTTCCTTTCAGAAGAGGCATGGTAATGAGCAAGTTGGGAAGATGGTAATGAGGCACTGCCATGAATATGCAGCATGTTGTTAGCATAATGGCATCCACGTGCAATTTGAAAGCACAGCTTTCGAATTGCGTGCCACCCATGTAGATGGGGGAGTTTTGAAAGGACTCCCCAGACTTCAAAAGCCCCTTCCACCTGTTTGGTTTTAGGAAGAAGGGGCTTTTGAAGTCATGCCATCATGACCCAGACTGATCAGTTCTTTAAGAAAAGTCCCTCTGAAATTAATCAGAGCAGGTAGGGCACGACTCAAATTAGACACCACTGAACCCAGAATGACCTAAAAATAGTTGCGTCAGCACTGGAACAGAAAATGGGAAATACTTCTGCAGCAGGGAAGGAGACAGCTCTCCATTAAAGTTGTGTTACAATCACAAGCCAAAAGAGATGAGAGAGATATATTCCGCAGTGGCTATTTTTGTTAGTAAGACGAGAGTCCTGAATGAAATGTACAATGAATAGCTTTATCTCTCACAAGATTAACAAACTTTCTTGCCCATTTTACTCTGTACGGCTACGTCTACACGTGAAGCCTACATCGAAGTAGCTTATTTCGATGTAGCGACATCGAAATAGGCTATTTCGATGAATAATGTCTACACTTCCTCCAGGGCTGGCAACGTCGACGTTCAACATCGACGTTGTGCAGCACCACATCAAAATAGGCGCTGTGAGGGAACGTCTACACACCAAAGTAGCACACATCGAAATAAGGGTGCCAGGCACAGCTGCAGACAGGGTCACAGGGCGGACTCAACAGCAAGCCGCTCCCTTAAAGGGCCCCTCCCAGACACAGTTGCACTAAACAACACAAGATACACAGAGCCAACAACTGGTTGCAGACCCTGTGCATGCAGCATGGATCCCCAGCTGCAGCAGCAGCCAGAAGCCCTGGGCTAAGGGCTACTGCACACGGTGACCATAGAGCCCTGCCGGGGCTGGAGAGAGAGTGTCTCTCAACCCCTCAGCTGATGGCCGCCATGGCGGACCCCGCAATTTCGATGTTGCGGGATGCGGATCGGCTACACGTGCCCTACTTCGATGTTCAACTTCGAAGTAGGGCGCTATTCCCATCCCCTCATGGGGTTAGCGGCTTCGACGTCTCGCTGCCTAACGTTGATGTTAACATCGAAATAGTGCCCAACACGTGTAGCCATGACGGGCGCTATTTCGAAGTTAGTGTAGCGTGCACGTGTAGACACGGCTTACATGTAGCATAGAAAGGCTGCTTCAAAACAGACAAGATCCTCAGAACACTTCTGACTTTAAAGTGACTCAGTAGACCACAAGAAAACTTTATTTTCTGAGCTGCATTTGGGATTCTCTCTCTGTGGATTCATATATACCTTCCTGGTAAAAGAGTAGAGAGCAAATGTAAAAACAGTCATTCTGGTCCTCTTTCCTGAAGTGGTGCCTTAACTTAAATTAGATTATTGCCCAAGTGTTTCAAGAAGTTTAATTAAATGTATCACTTCCTATAAATTCCTTGGGCAGAGAGACTACCATAGGAGCACAAAGAATATGAACATTAATTGCATCTGAGATTAGCCTCATTGGATGGAATTCACACAAACTGTTGCCCTTTGTACTTAAGCCATAAATATCAGGCATTTATCTATCCAGCTATTGGCAAGTTTACTGAAAAGTAGTACTCCCAATAGATCACGTGCCCAGAACAGGAAAAAAGTTCCAGCAAACGAAAAGCCTATGTACAAACGACCAGTGAGTCAGAATAAGGCTCTCTTTATACCATTTTAAATGAAGTATTTCTGTTTAATATAATTTCATTAACAGCTCTTACATTAGAGAATTGTAGTTGAAAACTAACACACTTCAATAAACCACTAAAAAGACAAAAAAAAAAGCAAAGACGCCTAATGAAAAATCCAATTTGCTGATTGATTAATTAAATTCCCTACCCATCCAGCCCTGACTGAATCCATCCAGGTGGGACAGCAAGATGAATTTGCTAATTAATGTTAATACAGAGAATGGAACAGTTAGAGGAAAAGGGTCAAAACAGAATGAACATCCCTCTTTAACTCAGTCAGTACAAATATGCTGGGTAAATCTCTAAGTTTGCAAGAGCTATCAAGAACTGAACAATTCAATTAATGCAGCAACTGAAATAATGCTAAGATTCACTCGCTGAATGATATGTAAGCCAAATGTAGAATGGCTATTGTTTTACACAATTTACATTTAGTCATGTCCAAATGTCTTGAGGACAATATTGAAAACATAAGGAGTTGGCATTGCTGATGAAATCTAGAAACATCTAAAAGGCATATAGTCATAATATTCATTCCCTTTCCTGGAATTATTATATCATTATAATTCCATTGCAGTAGGTATAGAGCTGCTCTTCATCAGAATAAAGTCCAGCAGCACTTTTCTGACTGTGATCTACTTCCACCTAGTTTTTATAGCTCTGTTTTGAAAATTAAATCTGGGCTGCTTACAGTATCTCTTACTATCAAATACAATTTTAATTCATTCTGCTGTTTCTAAATGAGAGCAAATATATAAGCAAAAGGAATTTTTACCAGTTGCTGAACTATTCTACCACTTACATAACTCACAGTTGAATTCTTCCATAAGGTCATTTATGGTATAGTTGAACATAACTATCATAATGTCTCTCAATTGATCATTATGACACTAAATATAGATCTACTCAAGGGATAGACCATACGGAGCCATAATGGACTATTGAGTAAATAATGTCTGTTTTAACAAGTTCATAATTATGTATTTGCTGTAGGGATATATTCTGCAATGGCTCCATAGGAGCCATTACAAGCCTATTGACTCAATAATGCACATTTCTAAGAGTGCGGTTATGTCTTAATGCTGTTGCTGTCACAATCAGAATATGGAAACAATGCGAAGAGGCAAAATAAACCAAACTGATAAAAAAATTACTAAGAATGTTTCACCTCAGTGTGCGTCTGTTTATAAGTTTATAATTAGGAGACGGAGATTGGAAAGAGGATGAAAAAATGGATGACCAGCATTTTATAGAGCACAACGGTTTCAGTTGGCAATGAATTGAACAATTACTGTGGTTTCATGTTGCATAGCTATGCAGCAGCTGCCTTAGGTTTCTTTCCGAGTTAGAGGTTAAATGAAACCAGTGAGTTTGCTTGCTTTTGGATCCCTACTGCTTAGTTCCCTGTGATTTCCAACAAAAATCTCTCTTGAGAAGGGAGATGTTAAGGCAGTGTGTGCAATTTTAAATTTCTAGTGAAATATCTGCACAGATTCATCTCTGGCAGTGTAGAAAAAAGCAACAGGAAGACAATTAGATGATAAATAACTTAGGAGAGGAAAAGGAAAATAAACAGTGCCCCTACGAGATGAGTTGCTCCCATTTTTCAGTGGATACACAAACCTTGAGCCTGGGTTGAAATCGCCCATTTCCCAGAGTGTTTCTTGGAGGTGCTGGAGTCTTTCCTCACTGCAAGAGTGTTTCCCTGCAGCTGGAATCTTTCCCTGCAAAGGCTCTAGCAGCTCTCATGGTGGGGGAAGGCCGTAGCAGCAGAGAGCTGACAGAGTATCTCCCTGCCTGCAGCCAAACAGAGCCCACGCTGTCACACTCTTTCCTGCTGAAGTAGGCTATGGGACACTATACTGCCAAAAATAGCAAGGTAGACATGGGAGACGCTGCTTGGGTATGTAGAGAGCCACATAGGATGCAAACCCTAAGGGTTCACGCACATCTTTGCTCTACCTTCCTCAGCGGTACCTCATTATTTACATTACTGGAGGCTGAACCTCTGTAGTCCAGCATCTTCAGGGCCTGACCAGTGCCAGACAAGAGAATTTGCTGGACTAAAGGAGGTCAATATTGTCCAGCACATTAGCAACACTTACGCTGCTTAATGGGCTCTTAGAAAACATTTAGGGGTAAATCACAGCTAAATAACAGCACAAAACACTGAGAGCCAGGACTGGTGGCTGTAAACAAACTTTATGGAACCATGGGAAACATGGCCACAGCCAGGATAAATGTCATCCAACTAACTAAAGTCATGCCAGATTACAGATGTTGCTGGACGAGAGAGTTCCAAATTGGAGAGGTTCAACCTGTATTTACACCTACACTAGGAGTATACAAGCAACTGTAAGGAACATGAAGTGTAGAGTTTCCCCATTTAGGTATGACTCCATTCTGTAAGTCGGTGCAAGAAGTGTGTTCAGTATTATTTCAAAAGCTAGGACTTTTTTTTGACAATTTCAGTTATCCCATGAGAACTCCCTGATGATCACTCTCATCTAATTATCTGTATGATGACATCAATATGCCATACTCACCATAGTTAGTCAACTAGATAGTTTGCCTCTCAGGCATTTCTGCTCCAGCTATCAAGATGTTGTAACAGAAAAACCCTGGTACATTTTGCCATCAGGATCTCCTTGACTGGAAAAAAATAACAAAAAAGAAAAATCCAAAAGGTCTGAGGCTGAACATTAAGAATTTCTCTTTTAAGTACAGGTAGTAGATTCCTTGTTGTGGTGAGGTGATGTGTGTCTCAGTGTCCTGGAAAGCTATGCCAGCCAGAGCTACAGCTCCTGGAATGGTCACCCAAACAGAGCAAGTCAAAGGGTAGAGACCAGACAAATTTGGATCACCTCTCCCTAAAGTAAGAGGTTGGCTTAGGTTTAACAATCTTATCCATAAAAACCAAATATTACAGAAACTTCTACAAAGAAACTTACTGCTGTACCAGTCTTGGTAGGAGTTGGCAATCTGCATGGATTACATATGAAGCATAGCAGGGAGAGCCAAAAGGAAGCCACCCCACAGGTGACCTATTTCTCACCCAAGATAATCACCCAGTTTGGCATGTGGAATGTTCAGACCATGTATCAAATGGGAATGACAGCACAGATTGCAATGGCAATGAAAGAGTAAAAGCTTGCAATTTTGGGCTTGTGTGAGACCAGATGGACACAATCTGGGCAGCTACGCCTGTGAACTGGTGAAACCCTCATCAACTCAGGACATGAAGAAAGGGCGCGACAGACACACAAGATGTGGACTTGATATGATCAGGAGAAGCATCTGGTTCCTGAACGGAGTGAACAGCAGTATCACCATGCATCATCACAGCCAGATTTTACACCAAAGTGTGAAAGGTACTGATTGTGCAATGTTATGCACCAATCAGCAAAGCAGCTGAGGAATGTAAAACAGACTTCTATCAGAAACTACAAGGTGCTGTGAATGAGAAAGCAAAGAAGGATATCTTGATTTGGATGGGCGACTTCAATGCAAAAATTGGAAGCATAAATACAGGAAAAGAAAAGACCATGGGGGAAAAAAAGGCTCGGCACCATGCATGAAAATAGAGAGCGTTGCAGTGACTTTTGTTCCTTCAATGGTTTGGTAATAGGTGGTAGTGTTTTCTTCACAAAAGGATCCATAAGGGCACTTGGGTTTCACTGGACCACCAGTCAGAAAACCAGATCGATCACATCTGTATCAGCAGTTCCTTCAGCAGATCGATGCAAGACATCTGCTCTAGAAGAGGAGCAGATGTAGGTTCAGACCACCATTTGGTCAGGATAAAACTTAAGTTCAAGCTCAGGAGGTACAAATGAAACCAAGGCAGGATTGAGATTCAACATGGAGAAGCTGAAGGGTATAGAGAAAAGATCTGCTTTCCAAGTGGAACTGTCCAACAGATATGCACTTCTGACCAATCTCATCCCAAAAGATGTTACCATGGAACAAATTTTGAAACACACTAAAAACAGCCTTGAAAGAGACTTCAAGAAAATATTGCAAAAGAGGACAAGGCATCACAGCAGAAATTCTGAGAAAAGCAAAGAAACAAAAGGACAGAAAAGCAGTGGTCAACAACAGCAGAACAAGTGCAGTAAAGGTGGAAGTTCAGAGACTGTATTTAGAAGCCAACAAAGAAGTTAAAAGGCTATAACATGAGACAAGGGGAACTTTTGGAAAACCTTGCACAACAAGCAGAATAAGTTGCAGGACAGAGAAAAAGCTGTATGACATCACACGGAGACTAGCTGGGTCATGGTGGACAATGGATCAGCCAGCACAGGATGAGGAAAGGTGTGTGCTAACAAACCCAAGTGAACAGCTCAGTAGATGGAAGGAACAGCGTGAAAAGCTACTGACCCACCCTGCCCGCATGGAACCTCTGGAGTCAGCACCAGGAAATACACCTCTGCAAATTAACAGCAAGAGACCTACAGACGAGGAAATCAGGAAAACCACTGTCCATCTAGAAAGCAATCAAAGCAGATAGTGAGACATCAGTCAACAGGATGTATAATCTATAGGGGAATATTTGGGACACCTAGTCAATTTTGCAAGACTGGAAACGTGGCTACCTTATCAAGCCTCCAAAGAAAGGCAACCTGAAGCAATGCAAGAACGGGAGGGGCATCATATTATTGTCTGTTCCAGGAGAAGTGTTCAATAGGACTCTCTTGGAGAGAATGAAAACAGAAATAGACAGCTCAGGGAAGAACAGGACAGCTTCTGAAGCAAGAGATCTTGTACTGACCAAATAACATCTCTCAGGCTACGTCTACACGTGCACCCAACTTCGAAATAGCTTATTTCGATGTTGCGACATCGAAATAGGCTATTTCGATGAATAACGTCTACACGTCCTCCAGCGCTGGCAACGTCGATGTTCAACTTCGACGTTGCTCAGCCCAACATCGAAATAGGCACAGCGAGGGAACGTCTACACGCCAAAGTAGCACACATCGAAATAAGGGAGCCAGGCACAGCTGCAGACAGGGTCACGGGGCGGACTCAACAGCAAGTCGCTCCCTTAAAGGGCCCCTCCCAGACACACTTTCATTAAACAGTGCAACATACACAGAGCCAACAACTAGTTGCAGACCCTGTATATGCAGCACGGACCCCCAGCTGCAGCAGCAGCAGCCAGAAGCCCTGGGCTAAGGGCTGCTGCCCACGGTGACCACAGAGCCCCGCAAGGGCTGGAGAGAGAGTATCTCTCAACCCCCCAGCTGATGGCCGCCATGGAGGACCCCGCTATTTCGATGTTGCGGGACGCGGATCGTCTACACGTCCCTACTTCGATGTTGAACGTCGAAGTAGGGCGCTATTCCCATCCCCTCATGGGGTTAGCGACTTCGACGTCTCGCCACCTTACGTCGATTTCAACTTCGAAATAGCGCCCAACACGTGTAGATGTGACGGGCGTTATTTCGAAGTTACTGCCGCTACTTCGAAGTAGCGTGCACGTGTAGACGCAGCTTCAGAGTGATCACAGAACAGTCACTTGTGTGGAACTTCCCCCTGTATATAACCTTCACAAAGTCTGAAAAAGTCTTCGACAGCACTGATAGAGACACTTCGTGGAAACTGCTGCAACACTGTGGAATCCCATTCAAATTTATTAACCTGACCCAATCAACATACGAACAATCGACATGCCATGGTGTTCACAATGGTGTCTTGTCAGAGTCTTTCAGCATACTTTCAGGAGTGTGACAAGGGTGCCCCTTGTCCCCTTTCCTGTTCTTGATCACAGTGGACTGGATTATGAGCAGAACAACAGATAGCCATCAGTGGGGCATTCAGTGGACACTTTTTGAACAGGCAGAGGACATTGATTTTGCTGATGATGTTGCCCTCCTTTCACACTGACATGAAAGCTTGGAAGAAAAGGTCATAACACGAGACAAAACTGCCTCAATGACTGGACTGAGCATTAACAAGAGAAGGACTGAGACAATGAGGATTAACCAGTCCAACAACAACACCATCACATTGGGAGGGGATGGCCTGGAAGATGTGGAGCAGTTCATCTACTTGGGGAGTATTATGGGCATAACAGAGGAACAGACAAGGACATCACTGCTAGAACAGGGAAAGCAGCATCTGCATTCAAGAGTGTTCATCCCATATGGAGTTCACAATGCACCATTTGTGAAGAGGAAACTGTGGATCTTCAACACAAATGTGAAGAGTGTGCTCTTGTGTGGATGTGAGACCCGGCATACTAAAAATTCTTCAAACCACAAACTACAGACCTTCTTAAACAGATGGCTGAGGTACATGCTTCACATCAAAGAGCAAAACTTTGTCACAAATCAAGAGTTTTGCAACAGAGCAAGACAAGAACCATCTGGTATTCAAATCAAAGGAAGAAAGTAGGGATGGCTAAGCCACACTCCCAGAAAACCGTCATCCAGCATATTCTGTCAAGCTCTCCAATGGAATCTGCAAGGAAAACATAAAAGAGGAAGACCTCGGACAACATGGAGAAGATCTACTGAGCTGGGAGAACAACAACTGGGGTACCTCTGGGGTCAGGTAGAAGTTTTGTCCTGTGACAGAGTGAAGTGGAGGAGACTTGTAGATTCTCTATGCTCAATTTGGAGCAAAAGGCTTAAGTCAGGTGGATAAAATCAAACCATGCAAAAGTTCTTTACACAGCGTCAGGCAAGATATTGCCGGCAGGCAAGGTCTATCCTGCCAAGCCTTTTAACCAGATCCATGATCTTCCCCTACAGCAAAGAGAAGCACTGCTCAAAGAATCTGGATGCTCCTTGTGGTTCTCTGTGTTGTGGAGCAGGGAGAGCTTTCCATGCTGCCCCCACCCCCAGTCAAATATCTCAGCTCTTATTGGCTAGAAACCAGCCAGTGATAGCCGAGAGATTTTGCTGGAGGTATGGGCAGTGCAGTACAGAGCACCACATGGAATAGCCACGGGGGATGGGGTTGCTGGCATGCAGGGAAACCTGCCTGAGAATGCTGCTGGTTAGAGTCTGCCTCTGGCACGGCAGCCCAACTCCCCTCCCACACTCATCCCCCAGGACAGACTCTTCTTCTGCACTGTCACTTCCTCTTGGTCCCTGCATCCCAATACCCTTCCCCAACCACAACCCCCGCTTTCACACAAACTCCTTCTCAGACCTCACACCCTATCCTGTACCCCAATATCCTTCCTCAAACTTCTTTCTGCACACAATCTCCATCCAAGATCCCACACCCTCTCCTTCAAAAACTGCAGCCCTTGATAACTTAAAATCTCAGCATGCCCCCCATCAAAAATATTGTCCACCCCTGCTATTACTTAATTCTTCAATGGGGCAACCAATTGACCACCTCCTCTAAACAGCATCTTGCACTGAATAATGCCAGACACTAAAGAAACAAAAGGGCATAAAGACAATCTATTTTGTGAGGTAGAGTGGGACAGTGTTGATTTTTTTCTGCAAAGTTCATCTTGGACTTGATTAGTCATGTCTCCTGATTTGGAGACTTCCTGGACTAAACATTAAAATTGCTTTATACTTTGATCGCATCACACAATTAACTGAATTTGGGATAATGCCCACAAGGTACACTCATAAAGCATTATTACTGATATTACATCATGGCTACATCTACACTAGCACACTATGTTGAAGTAGCCTATTTCGAACTAAGAACATCGAAATAGGCTGCTTCGATGAGTATTGTCTACAAGTCCTCCAGGGCTGGTGCCATCGACGTTCAACGTCAAAGTAGCAATGGGGAACATAGAAAGGAGCTGCCCCGGAAGGAAATGCAGAGCATCCACACACACAAGCACTCTCTGTCAAAATAAGGGACCAGCACAGCCTGCGGATGGAGTCACAGGCTGGACTAGCCCTTCTAAGGCAAAAGCAAGAGGGCCCCTCCCAGACACACTCGGTCTGCACAGCACGAGGTCTACAGAGCCAATAACCAGTTGCAGACCCCATGCACACAGCATGGACCCCCAGCTGCAGCAGCAGCAGCAGTAGCAGACAGAAGCCCTGGGCTAAGGGCTGCTGCAGGCAGCGACCATAGAGCCCTGCAGGGACTGGACAGAGCATCTCTCAGCCCCTCAGCTGATGGCCACCATGGAGGACCCCACTATTTTGACGTAGCAGGATGTGGATCTTCTACACACACCCTACTTCAACGTTGAACATCGAAGTAGGGTGCTATTCCCATCTTCAAATGGGAATAATGATTTTGACGTCTTGCCGCCTAACGTCAATTTTAATGTCGAAATAGCACACAGCGTGTATAGATGTGACGGGTACTATTTCGATGTTGTGCCAGCTACTTTGAAGTAGCCGTCTAGTGTAGATGCACCCCATATGTTGTCAAGAATCCCAGTGAGGATACCAGACCCCAGGATACACAACTGCTGGAGATCTGAAGTAGAAACGCTGCTACTTTTCATCCAACCTGGACATACAAGAGACATGGAAGCAAAGACAGCCTGTTTGCTCTTGTCATTGGCATGTTTTAGGAAGCTGTTCAGACCTTTTTGTGTTTTTATTTGAATAACTTTAAAGGCTAACAAAATGATTTATTAGACCCAGTTATATAGACTGGAAATTCTATAGATCTGAAGAAGTGGGTCTGTCCTATGAAAGCTCATCACCTAATAAATTATTTTGTCTTTGAAGTGCTACATGACTGCTGGTTTGTTTTGTCAGAATACAGACTAACACGGCTAATGTAGCGGAATACCTGGCATGATTCAGATTATTCTGCTTGAGTACAATCTGGCCTACTATTGCGGTATGAGTTCCTGGTGGTTTTGGTCCACAGCAGAGTTACAGCTAGAGGACAGCCCTTTTATCTCAAGATGCAGAGGCTCATGGTCTGAGTGGTCCTAAATGCTATCTTCTAACAAACGTGGATCGACAGTCAGAATTATCAGTGTTTTTATTTCATAAAATGAAAATGTGTAAGAAGTGGAGGAATAGCTAGCTGAGACACAAGATGAGGAATTGTGGCCTGTCATATGCCTGGAATGACTCAAATAAAATATAGGTCTTTAAGGCTTCTTTTGTACAGTAACTTGAAAAGCAGTATTAAAGATTGACACCTACATTTGTGGTGTTTGGTCACACAGAATGAATGAAAACGGTCCTTCCTGAGATGATCTGAGAGGGAAGCAGTTCACTAGATGATCCACTGTTGGTTTTAAGCTTAAAAGCATTGAATGAATGAATTAACAAAGTGAAGAAATTTCAGTTCCCGTCTTCTGCATTGTATTACCATCGCTGTCCTTGAACTGTTATATGCCATGCCTACTTACCTTTATTTTCTAAAAGTTAACTATTAAATATGAATTCACACCATGAAAATTTATCCAGGAGTTATAATGCACTCAGTGGCATATACAGCCAATTCAAAAACTTTGCAAAATGGCCACCAAAAACAGAATGACAGAAAAGATGCAAAAGCCACATTCAACTATTCTTCTTCTTCTTCTTCTTAATTTTTACAGAAGCATCAGGATCATTGCCAGGTTAGAGAATGTATCCATATAAACACTTGACTTGCACAGAATCCAGTCACTGTGTTTTGAAGAAACTAAACAAGAGCAGCCAAATTGTTTCTTGCTCGTATGCTGCTGGACAGTTTTTCTGGCAGCTCTGTGATGATCAAAATGATGTTGTTAAAAGAGAAAAGGCCTGGCTCTTATTATGGAAACCGATCTTGTCATGTCACTTGGGTTGAAGTCTCCAAGCTACAGCGAGAAAAGAACAAAGGGGCAGATACCAAGGAAATCAGTCCTGTAAGTGCACTTTCTCTTTTCCCAGTTGGCAAGTACTTATGTGGACAAGTGGAAATCCAACGTGATCAGATACTATTTTATCACTCCTACCATAAGGGAGCACAATGACCGTACCATGCCTTAACCACATATTGTGTAATGATTGCTAAAGGCAACTGTGGTAGAAGACAAAGTCAAACCTCTGTCTCCGTCTGACCTGAAGATAATTAGCCAGGTCCTACACCTTGCCCTTGTTGAATGACTGTATGATATTCTTTAAGGTGGCCTTGCTTTAGCCAGATAGAAGCTGGTCTCACAGAGACATACGTTGTGAGACAGAAAATGAAGATTATTATTTCTGAGATACAACTGTAAGAGTAAGTCACTTATGTGCTTTCTGTTACCGAAAGCAATGGATTAAAAGTATTTCTCTGTGATACCAGGTATTTTTGTTTGCCTGTAATTCGTGAGCAGTAGCCCTGAAACAGAGGTGATGCCAAACATCTACGTAGGAGAGACAAAAAAATCAGGCAGAAAGAGAAACTAATTTATAAAGAATGAAAGAAGTGATTTAAAACTTAAGTGAAAACGCAGCTTCTGCTGCCCAGCTTCACATAACAGTTTCCATTTTATTTAAGACCAGTAACAAAAATTCACAAAGGGGACTTATAAAATTGGACCATATTGCTTCCTTTCAAAAATTAAATTACAAAAGACTAGTTATCACAGGCAGTATCTTTCCAGAATACAAGGTCTCGTGTACAGCAAAATTAATGCTGACCTGAGAATAATAAAGACAGGTTTGTGTTTGAAACCGAAGGAAATTAAAAAGCCCAGAGGAGTGTGGAAAAACAAAACAAAAACAAAAAAAGAAACAAAATTGCCACCACATAAATTTAATATGAGTTTGAAAGAACTGAAGAACTGATAGAAAATTTTTGTTTGTAAAACTTTTAATATTGTTAGCACACACATCTCCTTCTAACGTCTCCTCACAAAACACTTCTTTTGTGAACTCCCTTGTCAGTGAGCTCTCCTAGGCTGCGGCTACACTGCATTCTGCTTTCGGCAGTGGAATGCAAATGAACAAGAACAAAAATGCAAATGAAGCATGGATTTACATACCTCAAGCCTGATTTGCATATTTTTGGAAAATTGAGCTTCTGGAAGAGCCTTTTCTTAAGCAAAAATAGCCGTGTAGATGGGGTTTCTTTGAAAACAAACCCCATTTTCGAAATAACCATTTCTCCAGAAACAAAATAGGAAGAAGGGTTCTTTCAAACACGGGGTTTGTTTTCTAAGGAATCCTGTCTAGCTGGCTGTTTTGCTTCCAGAAAAGCCTCTTCCAGAGGCACGCTCATGTATGCAAATGAGGTGTGAGATATGCATATTCACACTTCATTTGTATTTTTGATCTTGCTTATTTGCATTCTGCTTCCAAAAGCAGAATGCAGTGTAGCTGCAGCCCTAGATACCTATGGAAAGTTGGATGCATACTGTTACCTACTTTCTAATGCCAGCCCAAATTTCCCTGTGAGCTCCTTTTGACCAGTACCACACTGTTATATATATTAGAAAGATTATGTGAGTTATCAGAACTCAAATAAGTCAGGGTTTTCAGTGTTCTATCCCCCTCATCTCTATCAGCATATCAAATAACAGCACTCTCAGCCAATGAAACAAAGGTTAAAAGCATTAAATTACATAAGCAGAATACTTTTCCATTGACTTATTATATTGTGGACATAACAGCATCATCAGGTTACTGCTGGCATTTAGAAACTAATCTTTTCTTGAATATCATGTACAGTAAAGAAAAATATTTGGTCATGCACAGAAATAGTTTATTTTCAAATTGCTTCATCTAATTTTACAAGTGTGTAGTGACCAAGAAGTATTTACAAAAAAATTGCCAATCACCACAGTTTAACCACAAGCTGCCATTTTGCTGATCTACCTTATAGTTTGACATAAAGGCTTTGCGGCTCGGCATCAGAATGTGGAACTTTCCTGCCTTTCTCACACTTGCTTTAAGAATAGTATTATTCAAATGAAATGTGGTTTTGTTAATTCACTATTGCTTTAATATAAATAGGGTTCCATATTTTCTACATACTTTTAATAATTAAATTGCACCTTAAACCTGCAAAGTCCCAGTCTCTCTCCTGCACTGACATGCTGACCAGTACATCACACGACAAAAACTAGCTGCCTTCCGCTATTCTTTTAGCAGTGCAGAACCTGATCCTGATAAGTGTCATGTACCAGCTGTGCTAGAGATTTCCATTTGGAAAACTTCAGAGCACGAAATGATACACACCAGAATGTTTCACTTGTAGGGAGGTATTAAAACACTGACAGATATTTGTAAAATCTGCTATAGTTTTCTTATCTGGTAAATATTTATTACCTCAGGGCCAAATCCTGCCCACAGTGAAATCATTAGGGTCCAGGCACCTGAGATATTAGAACATTGGAACTGCCACACTGGGTCAGACAAAAGGTCCATGCAGCCCAGTATCCTGTCTTCTGACCGTAACCAATGCTAGGTGCCTCAGAGGAAGTTAACAGAACAGATGAATCATCAGGTGATTCATCCCCTGTTGGCCATTGGCACTAACAACAGTAATTTCTTTCTTACACCTTTTAGGATGGATTCTATCTAACACACACAAAAGGTTTGTACAAGTATCTCCAAAAGTAAGTCAAGCAGGAGCAAGCCATGCCACAAACCACAAATCTACATGTCATCAGTTATTTATCATCACTTTGATATGAAAATATATGGAATTACCAGAAAAAAAAAACAGGTTAATACTTGTTTAGAATAGATACTGCCAAGGACTGTAATGGTATATGTATAATTTTCCCCTCCACTTAAAGACAGCACATTTAAAGTAACAGGGCAACAGAAGGAAAGAAAGGATAAATAAATGTAGTTGTAGCTTTTCATAGGATTTCTTTAGGGTGCTAAAACTGTTACACCTCACAGCTATAGCGTTTAAACAACATACTTCTTTCCAGTTGTGTTGAATAAAGTTGTGTCAAGAATTTAGAAAAAAAATCAGTCATGCTTAATAGCAAAATTCATTTTGCAGGTACACAATAATAAAATGTTATTTAAAATATTTTGGATTTTTTACACATTCATATATGTTGATTTCATTTACAACATAGAATACAAAATGTACTACGCTTATTTTATGTCTGCTCACAAATACTTGCACTGTAAAAATAAAAGACTTGGCATTTTTTTCAATTCACCTACTACAATTTCTTCATCATGAAAGTTGAACTTACAAATACAGAATCACATACAACAATAACTGTATTCAAAACTAAAACAAAGTCCATTGTAAGACAAACAAATTGGTTTACATTTATAAAAGATAATGCTGCCTGCTTCTTATTTACAATGTCGTCTGAAAGTGAGAACAGGCATTTGCATGCTGTAGCCAGCATTGCAAAGTATTTATGTGCTGAATGCATGACAGACTCTTAAGTCCCTTCATGCTTCAACAACCCTTCTAGAGAACATGAAACCATGCTGATGACAGGTTCTGCTCAATAATGATCCTCAGCAAAGTGGACTGACGCATGCTCATTTTTATCATCAGAGTCAAATGCCACCAGCAGATGGATGATTTTCTTCTTTGGTAGTTCAGGTTCTGGAGTTTCCACATCAAAGTGTTGCTCTTTTAAGATTACTGAAAGCAAGCTCACTATGTTGCCCCTCTCAGATTTTGGATGATACTTCAGATTCTTAACTCTTGGGTCAAGTGCTATAGCCGTTTTAGAAATCTCACATTAGCATCTTCTGCGCATTGACAATTTGCTGGGAAAGTGTTCTTCAACTAAACGTGTGCTGAGTCTTCCTGTGATTGCTGCTATAACATGAAATTTCTGACAGAATGTCGGTAACACATAGCAGAAGATGGATTATTCTCTCCCAAGAAGTTCAGTCACACATTTAATTAATGCATTAATTTTTAATGAACATCATCAGCATGTGAGCATATCCTTGTGGAATGGTGACCGAAGCAAGAAGGGTCATAGAAATGATCATCATATCTGGCATGTGAATAATTTGCAATGCTAGTGACAAAAGTGCCATGTGTTTACCTGTCATCACTTTCAAGTTACATTGTAAATAAGAAGCAGGCCAAATTATCCCCCTTAAATGTAAACAAACTTCTTTGTGTTACTGATTGGCTGAACAAGAAGTAGGACTGAGTGGACTCATAGGCTTTTAAGTTTTACATTGTTTCGGTTTTGAGTTCAGGTGTATAACTGAAAACAATTAAATTTGTAAGATGCACTTTCATGATAAAAGTTTGTACTATATGTATGAGGTGAGTATGAGGCGATAAAGAGTTTGTACTATATGTATGTATGTACTGTACTTGTATGAGGTAAATTGAAAAATACTATTTCTTTTTGTTTTTTTTTACAGTGTGAATATTTATCAAAATTATAAAGTGAGCACGGTACACTTTGTATTCTGTGCTGTAACAGAAATCAATACATTTGAAAATGTAGAACAAATATATAAATATTTAATGCATTTCAATTGGTGTTCTATTGTTTAACAGTGCAATTCGTCATGATTAATTTTTAAATTGCAATTAAATTTTGAGTTAATAATGTGAGTTATCTGGAATTTATCTACAACCCTAGTGAAGAGAAAGAGGCCAGTGTGAAATGCCAAATGTATTTCTTGCTCAGTGGTCGTGCTGATTCTCAGTAATATTAGATAAGTCCATGAATTTGTCTTCTGATATAGGTCAGCAGCTTCTGCTTTAGAGCTCAGCCCTTTCATGGATTTAGATTTATGGAACCTCTCTTTAATTTGGAAGGCGGGGTGTGTGTCTGAACCACATCATACACATTTATGTTACGGTGCTACACTCCAAGGAAATAGGAGTTGCCATGCCACACTAGAATACATTTTAAGTACTTTAAAGAAAGGTGGTTCTGTCCATTGTCCAACCACCATCACTTAATAGCATTTGGCTTTTCTTACTGTACTATGTAGGACTTTCTACAAGGCTTGTGCTACATATATACTTACTTTTCTGAGATTACAGATGCTGCACAAGATTTTAAATTCAGCATTCATAATGAGTAAGAAAAGCAATAGAGACTGAACATATTTTTGTATATCCACAACCACAAGAGAATGAAAGGATGTCATACTTGAGAATTTATATTTACAGTGTTATTGCACTGAGATGCAGCAGGATTTGAGCAAGGATCTTGTTTCTGCTTCTGTTTCATAAAATGACCGGTAAAAATATGCCCTGAGTAGTTTTGATAAGCAGTCCCAATTCCAGCCATTCCTACTGTGAGATTTCCAACCCATTCTAGCTGCTTCCAGTCTCCAAAACCCTCTGGAAATGATAGGTTACAGTCATACTGAGCAAGATTGGATATAAATCAGACCAAAGCTTCAGAGATCAGTGTCTAATCCCTGAAAACAGCCTGGCTCTCGTATTATTAAATACAATGACTTTCTTAAATGATTCATTTGGATGCACTTTGGTGGAATTTGTTTTTTCAGTTTCCTTCTTAGAAGTTACAGACTAATGACAGTTTACAGAGTGAAAGTTGGAGTATAATGTCTTTCTAAAGTATGCACTTCATTTTTTTGATTTTCCATTATTACAGCTCTGTTTTAAAGATACTTATCCATCCCTCATCTGCTGCTGTTTGGTACAACTTCTAAGGACTTCAATTAGGAAAAATAGTCCTTTCCCAATTAAAATAATGTATAAAAATGAAAGATAGCAAAAAGTTACTAAAGCTCTCAAAAGACTAAGATTAATATGAACATATGGTCTGCTCTAAACCTACATTAAAAAACCACAACGTTTCAAGACAATTCATATGTAAACACAATATCTGAATTGTGTATGTTTCACAGAGCTAAACTAAAGTGACCTAGACAATGGTGTTTATTTTTGTAAAGACATTTTTAAAGGTTCCTTGCCCCGTAGCTAGTAACTGTCAGTGTATTTGACACAAATCTGTGGAGTGATTTTAGATTCACATCAAACACTGATGGTTTGCATGTTGGGGATTTCCTTCCTTCCTTCCTTCATCTACCAGAAATATGGTCTTTGAACAAATTTCAAAATGCTGCAATTTCACTCCCAATTTACAACATCAGAATCAAATGATTTCTTATGGCATTACTGAACTGCAAATAAAATGATTTGACCAAGAGTACTTAAACAATGTATGATGACAATACCTCTGGAATAACATCTCTATACTACACAGAATTCCAGGAAGATGAATCTCTCGTCTTGATTATTTTTTCTAATATACAGTATACATGAAGAAGGAATTCTTACTGCAGCCTATGCACTCAACTCATCACATTTGTAATTAACTTCACTCAAACAAATATCCCTAAAACTGTACTGTACAGTATTTGCCAGAAAGCCTAAAATGGCCTGAAAGAGGAGCAGGCAGTTCCTTCCATACGAGTGTGTGTTCTTAGTTTGAATGAAAAGATGAGGGCATGGGTTTTTTTTGTTTGTTTGTTTGCTTTTTAAGTTCCTTTAAATGTCTTTGGCTACATCTATGCTTACCTGGCATATCAACGGCTGCTACACAATTTTAGGTACACCAATTGGGTACCTAAAATCGATTTTGCAGCCGTCAATATTTGTTCTTGTCCTCACTGAAGAATGTTGACAGGAATGCTCCTCCCACCAACATCCCTGAATCCTTGGGGCTTGCAAGGAGTTCCGAGGTTGACATTGACCCTGGAATGCCCTGTTTCGCGCATGTGTCAAACAGCTCCCTGGAAGGTTGAACCTAAGCATTTGATCTTCCACGGCCAATGTAGACGTAACCTTAATAACATAACATTTGAATGTGAGTGTTAGTTTAATACTAAATAAGGAGAAAAAATGTGCAAGGTGAAATGGTCTGAATTTACCCATTTGGGAACACTGCCTGATGGAATCAACGGTCTTCAGTGGCACTATGGGGATGGATCCAGATAGATCAGAATGTGATCTGGTGTTCTCTCACTAGCAAATGACAGTATTGACAACAGGAAGCAGGAGCTAGAAGACAAACTGAATTATTTTCAGGAGCTATATTTAAACTCTGAAATGAAGAAATGTCTTTGTTTATGAATGCTTATCCTTGGAAATATACTCATAGCATCACTGCTACTAGCACTGACCCTTAACCAAAGGCAGGCAAACTTTTTGGCCTGAGAGCCACATCTGGGTAGAAAAATTTTATGGATTGTATGAATATAGGGCTGGACCACAGGGTAGGGTGCAGGAAGGAGCACAGGGCAGACAGGGTGCAGGAGGAGCTCGGGAGAGGTTCAGGACTGGGATCGCACTGTGCGCTCTGACTAGGCACCGTTTACCTCAAGTGCAGCAAGACTAAGGCAGGGTCCCTGCCTGCCTGGTCCTAGGTTGCTCCTAGAAGCATTCAGCATGTCTACCAGTGGTTCCTGAGGGCAGGGTGGGGGCAGGCAGCTTCATGAGTTGCCATCTCCAGCAGGCACCCACACAGCTTCCATTGGCTGCAGTTCTTCATTCCCAGCCAATGGGAGCTGAAGGGGCAGTGACTGCCAGGGATGGCAGCACGTGGAGCTGTCTGCCTTCTCCTGTAGCAGCTGCAGGAACATGCTAACTGCTTCCAGGAGCAGCACGGGGCCAGGGCTGGTAGGGAGTCTGTAGTAGCCTCACTGTGCTGCCTGACTGATAGTCCTTCTAATTGAATTACAAACCCCGACAGGCTGGATGCAGTCCACAGATTTAGAGAAAAAAGGGAATTTTCCTTCTAGACTCTCCCTGTCAGTCTGAACAGTGGGGCACCCCCTGTCTCCAGAACACTTTCCAAAGCTGAAAAATACCAAATAAGTAAATGTTTCTAAAAGTTCTATTCAACTCAAACCACTTGCTGCAGGACCTTGCCATGAAACAGGGATTTTTCCAAGGTACAGCCTTTTCTCTTTCAAGCTACGTAACAAGCAAGCAATACAAGGAAAAGCCCTGGATGAAGTACTGTCCTCCAAGGGAGGGTCTGACTGGCTGGCATGGAACATCCTAGAATAAAAATTCACAGATTTGACACTTTTCCCTTTCTTATGCCTCTACATGTCAGGCAGTTTCACAGTAGGACACAGACAGCAATAAGCTATCCAGTAGTAGGGGAGGTAGGAGGTTTCAAATTATCAGTATAAGTCCAGGAACTTGATAGTTATTCCTTGATCCATAAAACCTTTTTCCAAATGTTGCATCAGCAGACGTGAGGGGACTGACATTATCTGTGACAGGACATAAGTGTGCTGGGAGTCCACACAAGAGAATGTTAGCTGAAGAGTTAGGTTGGATTTTATCTTATGATGAATGTGCTTGGGAGTGGCAAGTTAGCTACAGTTTTCTTCTCTCTTCTGAAATACAGCTTGACTTGGAATGGTAACATAGAAGCAAAAGTTTTGTAGGGCTGTATTTTGCCCTTTCACTTGGTGCATGTCATTATTTCTCTCTGTAATGCTTGTGTGCTCATCACCTTATTTTTCTCTTCACAGAAGTTCCAATGTATGAGATTAACTACCACAACCTTCAGTTTCTCATGCTATGAAGTGTCTTGTTGATAGTATTCACTTATTTTAATTCCTTTAGAGAAAAGAATATGTGTGTCCCTGAGGCTACAAGTGAATTCCATTTAAGTCATTTTCTACAGTGATTCACTCCTACATGAGGCCCAGCATGAAGTACGTCTTGGCAGATTATTCCCCATCCATAAGATCTGAGAATCAAGAGAAGCCCTGAGTGTTGGATGATTTTACAGAGAATCCAAGCTTTGATCTTCCTACTCCCAGGAAAGGCAGCACCGGCTTTCTCATTATGTGTATTCTCTATGCCAAAACATGAAGAGGTAGCAATTTCAAAGGGAACGCCTGATGAAGATTTTCCTCACTGGAAGGAAGGAAATTGTTACCTTGTCTAAAGTCTCAACAACAGTTTCATGTCTATGGTTCCGAAAGAGTTTACAAACAAAATATTTGGAAGGAAGGATTTGGAATGATCAAGTACCAAGAGCAGCTGTTGCCCCAGGACTTGTCTTTAGAAGGTTTGAATGTACAACAAATCAGGTGAAGTTTCAGTCCTGAAAAAGCTGCTAGGGAAATCTAGTTTAAAGCAGAATTTTTGTAAGTTTATGTTTGTTTGTTTTGTGCATACTCACAGTGGCTTCGCAGTGAGCACAATAAAAGAAGGCAGTAAGTGGTCTCTGAGTTAAGTTTGGCATATCTAAGCTTAGTCTTAGAGTGATCTTATTCTCCTACCTGTGCATATTGCAGGGATATCCTCTTTGGCTAGTGTAACTATGCCCTCAGCAAAAACAGCTGCAGCTGGCTTAATCTTTAGCCATTTCGTGAAGACCTTTTAGATTATGTCTATCTTTCATTTAAGAGTAAGCTTCTCAGTTGGGATATGGAGACTCATGCAAGTGGGATTCAAATTACCATACTAAAATTACTGGCAGACATTCTGGCTGGGGTGGAAGCTCAGGCATGCAAGCCCCCTAGAGTTCCCAAGTTGGAACATCCACACTCCTATTTTCACACTACCAGTTTGAACCATACTAGTAGAAGTCTACCTAGGATGGGAGGCTTGTTGACATCTGCAAAGTAAACATGCTTGTGACTAAGGGTAAGGCTTCATAAGGAATTCACATTTCACCTTAATTATACTGTGATAATTTTATTCCTGTATTTTATTTTGAGAAACATGAAGCACTTCTTAGGTGCCATTCATGCTTCATTCTAGGAAGCTTAGTTCAGAGTCTGAGTTAATGCATTCATTATCCCAGCTTTTAAGATTTCACCTTCTGTGTAGGCTATCTATAGAAGAGATGTCCTCCTGAGAGGTTTTAAGACATTTTGCTGCTCCTTAATGAACTGATTGGAAATACAGATGTGCAAATAACTAAATTATTGGTTAAATGGCCAATAAAAAATCAGGGAGAATAAATTCTTTGTATTGAATGAAAAAGAAAATTTACAGCAAGCCAAAAAAGTCTAAAAACTATAATTCCTGATTGAAAGAAATGTTTGATTTTTGGTCTTTAAATTTTAAAAAAACAAGTAACAAAAACTAACAGGTAAAAACTCAAATCAAATTGAAATCAAAACAAGATTAATTTTGAAAATGCCAAACAAAATATTTAGGGCTTTTCAGAGAGTTTTTCATATTTAGATAGATAGATAGACAGATAGATATAAATATACCTATATTTATATATAGATATATAGTGAATGGAAACAATTTTGTGAATTCAACACAAATTTTCAGTGTTTTCATTGATCTCCAAATTTTGTTTTTGCTAATTAAAAAATTTGCCTTTTTCTGAAAAATTTCATGCAGCTTCTTCTGGCTGAATGCTGGGTTCTTGTGACTTGCTCTGTTTCTCTCCAATTTCTCAGAGAAGGGGAAGGAAGGTGATGCCCTTCATTGCTAAACTAAATATATCTGTGGAAACTATTTGCGGATGGTTTGAGTCATAAAATGTAGAAGCCAATGAAGAAAGTGGGAGCATTTACTTAGAAATCTTTCAAAACTCCCATGAAAATTCTGCTGCAGGGAGCTCTATAGTCTGCAGTGGGTGCTGCTAGGATGGACAGAATTGTGGAGGGTTCTTAAGGAGTGCACCTCCCAGGTCCTGAACCAAATCTGGTCTTCCTCCACTTTCCACAGAGACAGACCTGATGGGGACCAAGAACATGAAAATTGCACAAAGATATCCAATTAAAAATGATTTTGGATCTCCAGTTTGCAAACTATTACTGATACTTTGGACTTTTCCATATCATTGTTTCTGGACCACTGCCAGACCACCTCAGAACCAATTTGGAACTTGCTGTATTTGCCTCTTTTGCCAAGCCTGTCATCTTGTATACTGCCTAAATTAGTTCAATTTAGTTATGGTTACTATCCCACTTTAAATCATGAGTGGTTACTTTCGATGGCTTTGGAGAAGTTTTGCTAGTCATTTCTGCCCTGCCCAGATAACCTCTCAGCAGAAAGACTAATGGTTATTGTACTTATTGTTTAGGTCTTCAGATGATGCATAAACAATAGCAATGCCAAGACAAACTTCAAGTCGTGTCTTGTTTTCATTACATGCTGTGTTGTCAAATAGAAGCCTGCATTACGTCTCCATGCTTTTACATTCCCCACTGTTAGTGAAAGATGATCGATATAGAACATGGCACTAGAGTCAGACATGGAATCTTTCAGCCTCTCTCAGCTGAGCTTTGGAGTGATAAAAGAATACATTTTCAATATCTGGGCTTCTAAGAATCTTTTCATTTAATCAAGGAAGAGCTATATACTTGATCTTTAAATTTTCAGTGGAGAATAAGCTTTACGGTAAATAAAAATTGGCAGGCTGCTGCTAAATTAAGTAAATGAGACCTGCTGCATGCACCAAAACAGGAATTACCATCCCCCTACATCAGCATTTCTGTTCTGCCCCAGAGGAAATAGGCCTGAGAATAACAGCACTAGTTCACAGGCACATTCGAGTTTCTATTGGCTGGAGAGTGATTCTCAGGTGTCCCCACTTCCACTTTAGCTATTTCCATCCTTCATTGGTTCCCTGTAGAGGCTGAACTCAGTTTTTTCTTCAGCTCTGAAAAGGAGCTCCCAAGAGGAAGCTCCTTGGTACTCATCATTAACAGAACAGGCAGAAAAGAGGCGAGAGCAGGGAGAATTACACATAAATGGAATCACCAACATCATTCTCCTCCATCCTTGAGAGTTACATTTTTTCAAACAGTAGCTTCCAGAAAATAATCTAGACTATGCCTACTATACATAGCAAAAGACAGGCATTAATTAAATTATGCTATGAAACCTAGAACCCATCTCTCTCTCTCTTTTTTGGTTTTGTAATATTTCTAATTAAAGATAAAACAGAACTGTTAAGAAGCTATTTTCTTACATAATCTGCAGTGTCATATACTCAAAATGTGTAAGCTCTTTATAAGTTCTTTCTTTATAAAATGGTGTATCTAGTATTCATTTTTAACTAGTTCATTCCTCTTCTTCCCATATTAGTTCAGGCAATATGGCATTCAATTCTTCTGAAATATTGTTAGTATCTGACATGGACATTTGTTTTCTGAAACTGTAGTGATGTATTTATGGGCTGCCATCACAAGGATTCCAAAGATATAGCTGACTGATTTACCACTCCAGTATTATGTACTCTAGTATTGTGCTGGTGAAATTCCACTGATTTCTTCAAATATAAAATTCTCTATGGTTACACGTTTAGAAATATTTTCTACATCTCAAATCCTGTGATCTTCCAACACTCCCACTGAAGACAGTGGGAGCAATTCACTGCGGGACCTCTCAGAGTTTGTCCCTGTGTGATAATGAATTGGTTCTTTATTGAAATTTTCTAATGAAGTAATGAATCAAAGAAAAAAATATGTCTCCTGTAGAAAAGAAGTTAATAACCAGAAGTTCAGTCATATGTAGAGGTAGTCTCTATAAAAACATCTTTGGATCACTTTTAAAATGCTCAAGTTATACAAGACACTTATGGAGTTAATTCTGGTCATTCTTTCATAACTTCTTCTAGTGGGTTAACAAAACATAGAAGGGAGTAAATATAAGACCTTTTCAGAATATCTACTATTGTTGCCTTTTCTTCAGAATTCTGTAATGAATACTGTTTCATCCCAGAATTTTGTTGGATTCTCTCCTGACTACAGTAGACTCTTTCATATCTTCCATTCTATCACCTAGAACTCTCAAATAAGTGGCATTTTAACCATAAGTATTTTTTGTTCCATTTTCCCCCGGTACTGTATAGTGAAAGTAAATACAAATAAATACAGCATATACAGCATAAGCTTACAATGTACAATACTACTGTTGCTGGTAAATAAAGTACTCTGCATATATTTTTGTTTGTTTCTTAATGCCTAATCTTGTTTTCTTTAGTGTTATGTATTGCTAGGTGTATCTCTCTATTATATAGAATATTTGAATATCCAGCAACTTCATGATCCAGGGCCTGTACTTGTACAGGAGTGAAAACAAGTTTTTAGATCATTATTTTTACTTCCATTGAGAAATTGCACAAAAATATAGGAACATATTAAGACAAGATATCTGAAAGGTTTTTTTTCAAGTAGTGTCTACATCTTGTCAACTACTTATTCTGACCATCTTTTTGAAGCTGTGCAATTTTCTTCCTGACCTTTTGTTTTTCAACTCTGTTTTATACAGTGTCTTGCATACAGCTGCAGTATATATTATCCATTTTATGCTTCCTTGTTCATCATTTGTCTTTTATTATTTCTGGTGTATTTATAGCTAGATTACATGCGTAACCCTTGGGCATACATTAATTTATCTTTGAATGTTTTCATTTCCCTTCTGTGTCCTTTAACTCCATTGATTTATCCTATTTGATTTCATCCTGTGCTTTCCACATTCTTCTAAAATTTCCTTTTCTGCATAGAGGCCCACTTACATCTCCAATACTGTTAGCTTTACCACACAAAGACTAAATGAAGGATTGATTCTTTCTAGTTTCACCTTTTTACAAACTACATAATGGAATAGTGCTCTATCTTCACCACAAATCTGCAGGCTTTCTTGACGTATTCCTTTTATATAATTTGTCTACACACAACATGCAGTAATTCAAATCCCAACATAACTAGTCATTTGCACTACACACATTTGCCTCTTCTTACTTAATGCCAACACCTTATGAATAATATGTTGCTCCTCTTATCACATGGATTACAGCTAATGATTGTTCACACTTTGCTTCCTCTGTTATCTTTCATTTCTAGCCGTGATCAGGTAACCCTACCCACACATCCCTCACAGTTTCGTCTTCTTCTAAAGATTCCTTAACACAGGGTGCATTCCCTCATATTTAGAATAATTCTAATCTTTTCCAAATAACCACATATTTGTCTTGCATTTTGATTTCTGTCGTTTTTCAATAGATGCTAACTTGCCTCGTACAATTGTTTTGGGGCCAGCAAGTATTCACACATCTGCTAAAAGTGATGATGTCACACCTCTCTCATTTTCCTCGCCACAAATTCAGTTTTCTAAGCTGCTGTTCTTTAGCTGACCATTGATATGAGACTTATTTCTTATGAAATGACCCTACCCTACTGCACTTTTGTTTAAACTACAGTAAACCCTCGAAATAGTGAGCCCCAATTGGTCAGCAAACAATGGATATCTGCCAGCCGCTCCCCTATACCCCAAAGAAAGTACACTAATGTAAATGCCAGTGACTAACCGAAGCTGCTGGAGCCGCTGCCAGGTCCCCCAGGGTGGCTGGATCTACCACTGGGCCTGAGGATCCCCCAGGGCCACTGCAGCTATCGGGACCACCACAGTGGTTGGAAGAGCCCCTGGGGCTGAAGGAGCTACTGCAATGTGTCCTGAGTGCAGGTGGTGTGGCACCAGGAAGAGCCACCGCGCTCAGGGCAGAGGGCAGGTTGCTTGGCGCCTGGAGGAGCTGCCACACTCAGGGAAGAGTGTGGGTGGTTTGGAGCCAGGAGGAACTGCTGTAGTCAGGGCAGAGTGTGGGTGGCTTAGAGCCAGGAAGGTTAATGCACTATCATACAGTAAACCCTCAGATTTAATGGACTTTCGGAATTAACAGACATCCCCCCTTAGGGTCCATTAAATCAAGGGTTTACTGGATTCCTTAAACTTGTTGTGTAAGATCATACTGCACTTTTTGTTATTTGTGTAATCAAAACAGTGGATATTTGGCTGGGAATCTATTATGGGATAAATTTTTTTCTAGCATTTAATGGCAACAAAAATTATGCAAATCCTGTAACACTATATCAAAACAAAAAATCGGTCGTGTAGCGCTTTAAAGACTAACAAAATAATTTATTATGTGATGTGCTTTTGTGGGAGAGACCCACTTCTTCAGATCATAGCCATACCTGAACAGACTCCATATATAAAGCACAGAGGACCAAAAATTGTTATCAAGGTTGACAAATTAGAAAAATTGTTACTAACCTTGATAACAATTTTTGGACCTCTGTGCTTTATATATTGAGCCTGTTCTGGCTATGAGCTGAAGAAGTGGATCTGTCCCACGAAAGCTCACCACCAACTAAATTATTTTGTTAGTCTTTAAAGTGCTACATGACTGCTTCTTGTTTTGACAGAATACAGACTAACAGCTATCTCTCCATCCCTGAAACATTATGTATAACATTATGGCTACGTCTACACTAGCACACAACATCAAAGTAGCCTATTTCGAAGTAAGAACATCGAAATAGGCTACTTCAATGTGTATCGTCTACACATCCTCCAGGGCTGGTGCCGTCGATGTTCAGTGTTGAAGTAGCAACGGGGAATGTCGAAAGGAGCAGCCCCAGAAGGAAATGCAGAGTGTCCACACACACAAGCCCTCTTCTGAGAAATAAGGGGCCAGCAAAGCCTGCGGATGGGGTCACAGGTTGGACTAGCCCTTCTGGGGCAAGAGCAAGCTGCTCCCTTAAAGGGCCCCTCCCAGACACACTCAGCCTGTATAGCACGAGGTCCACAGAGCCGACAACCGGTTGCAGATCCTGTGCACACAGCACGGACCCCCAGCTGCAGTAACAGCAGCAGCAGCAGCAGCAGCCGCCAGAAGCCCTGGGCTAACGGCTGCTGCACACGGGGACCATAGAGTCCTGCAGGGACTGGACAAAACGTCTCTCAACCCCTCAGCTGATGGCCGCCATGGAGGACCCCGCTATTTCGATGTAGCAGGACGCGGATCATCTACACAAGCCCTACTTCGACGTTCAATGTCAAAGTAGGGTGCTATTCCCATCTTCAGATAGGAATAGCGATTTCGACATCTTGCTGCCTAACATTGATTTCAATGTTGAAATAGCGCATGGCGCATGTAGACGCAACGCGTGCTATTTTGATGTTGTGCCAGCTACTTCGAAGTAGCTGGCTAGTGTAGATGCAGCCTATGTGTAACATCTGTAATGCAGAACTAACCAAACTGCCAGAGGTAAACCATGTGAAAGGACTTGGCCTTCATGGACACTCACTCAGACCCTGGGAAGGAAGCCCTGAGGTATAACTACAGAACAACTCCGCAGTCATCTGTAATTATGCTCATTCACCCCCAGTTATCTTCAGCACCTGATGTTCCAGGTATTTTCATCTCCAGTGCTCCCTGTAAGCCATCTATCTTTTCATGCCTTTCACCCTATGACTGAGAAGGAGTTAGTTCAAACACCTCCCAGGGTAACAGTGTCTAAATCAGGCCAGAGTCCTAATGGGGTTATTCTCTGGGCACTGCCCTTTCCTAGGGTTCATCTACCTTTCATCAACTCTGGTATCAAGCTTTTACTCCATCCCATTCCACAGTGTCTAACTCCAGATCCTCTGACCTTGCTGTACTTCTCCCCGAACTCTTTTCTGTGAAATGCTTAATCTCACAAATACTGAGCCATGTGAGAAACTGAACAACACACAGAGCAAAGCTTTGTGTAAGTGTGAAGGCTAGTTTCTTTCACCAGCACAAGGAGGTCCAATAAAAGATACTATCTTGCTTGTCTATTTGATAAACTGGTTCATAAGTTCAAAAATGTTATTATTCAAAGCATATTGTAGATATCACATGTACAAATCCTGGGTTGGCTTCATGAAGAAAAACACCATATCTTGTCCTGCTTATAAATCCATGGTTTTGTACAGAGAATGCCTATACTACAATAAAAGACCTGCAGCATGGCCATGGCTGGCTCACAAGGCTCACGTTAGAGGTTATAAAATTACAGTGTAGCTGTTTGGACTCTAGCTTGAACCCAAACTCTAAGACGTTATTGTGGGGTGAGGCGGAAGGTCTCTGAGCCCATGCTCCAGTCAAGCCTGATTGCCTATGGTGGCTATTTACAGCCCTAACACCAAAGCTCTGAGACACAAAACAACAAACTTTTATAGCGATAGTCCCCTATGTTTATAACCCAGCAAAACTGAAAAGGAAGAGAAGATTAAATACAATATAAAGCAGCCAACAGGTCTGCATTCCTTTCACCATCTCCATAGTCAGCCAGCCCCAGCTGTGAGCCAATTAAATTCAACAGTTTACAGGTATATCTGAGGGAAACTTGAACTTTCTCAAACAAATCTGTTTCCTGCCACTCCAATGAATTTAATACAAAAAGCATGCATCTGTTTAAGTTATTTTAGAGATTTAAAATGCCAATTAAAGCTGAAAGGTTAGAGAAAGACAATAAAATTCTGCATACTCCCACTCTCTCCCAAACCCCCACAGTCAGCACCAGCTGTAGTCCAATTAAACTCAATAGTATGAAGGTGTTCACAAGAGAATTCTTACCATTTACCAAAGAATTCCAATTTCCTAAACACTATTAGGACTTTGACTCAAAAACTCTCATCTTTACAGAGCTCTTTAAACTTTTTTTTAAAAAAAATCTGCTTATGTACAATACCTCAACAATACTAGTTTTCTACGTCAACAGCTCCTTTTAAATCCATACAATTTGGAAAAAATGAACAGATTTTATTAAATACTAAATGTTATCCTTCTTAGCCAAAGGTGATTCAGAAAAATGATTAAACACCTTATTTTACACTTTCATCTCAGTTCACCCTCTCTCTTTTCTCTTTCTAAATAGACTTTAATTTTGTTTCCAGATCAGTCAGGAACTCTCCTCAGAGAGCAATGCTTCAGCCCAAGGAAAGGGCAGCCACTGTAGCAACTCAGCAGGCTGCCATCACCAGCTCAACATCCTATGTGTGCTTTAACACTGACTGAAGAATCTCTGCTAGGAAGTGATACCAGTGAATCACTCGTATAAATAAGTTTGGGCATTTAGAGCCTGATTCAAAATCCAGGAAAGTCATTCCATTGACTTCAGGGGGTTCTGGATCAGGCCTTTAAAGCACGAGTGAGGAACCCCACCCTATGGTTCATCACATCTAGCCCCTGGAAGTTTACTAGATGATTTGTTCACCTGAGCATCTGCAGAACATGGCCACTCACAGCTCCCAATGGTTGCCATTTGCTATTCTCATCCAATGGGAGGTTTAGGAAGTGGTGGCCCAGACTGCAGCACGTTTCACAGCCCTTATTGGTTGGGAATGGCAAACAGTGGCCACTGGGAGCTGTGAGTAGCTGTGCCCGTAGACTCTCTGGTAATGCAAATATTTGGTGGCCTAAACCGCATGCAGCTGGCATACTGGAGATTCCCCACTCTTGCATTAAAGCACGAGGGTTAGGACAGATATACTATAATGAAAATGCACCCCTTATTATGACAAATTATACTGTACCTTTATGTCAAAGGAAGAGAAATGGAGTCATCTAAACTTGGTACATTGAGAGGAACACAGAAGAGTCCAGATTAATTTGCATGTTATAATAGTGTTGCAAGGGTATCATTCTTTGTTCATCTTGCTTAAAACTTTGGTAGGAAGGAAATTCCAAGTAAACTAGCAGAGGCACTCTCTGTTATTATTTTCTTATAAATCTTTATAAGGTGTGTAATAAAACTTAGGTGTGCTGACTTCCACCAGTTGATTTCCCAGCTGCAGACAGAGATTGGCTTGAAAGGATATTTCTAGAGCTTTTGCTTACCTCATCCATTTAAAGCTACCTTCTATTGCACTACACCAATTTTGTCACCTTCCAGATAGGGAGTAGCTGGACCCACTACATAGTTAGGATCAGTGCTTTTTTCGTGCCAGTACATGAGTACCAACACCTCGGCAGCCCCAGCCATGAGATTGGCTGTTGGGAGGAGGTGGGGACCCGGTTAAGTACCAGCCCCTTTTCATTTATTTATTTATTTATTTACAGAAAATGCACTGGTTAGGACTAAATCAATTTCTTCATTATGCATCTCATTTTCACTTACTCTCTGTAACTTCCCCTAGAAGAAATCATTTGCCTTGAACTTTCACATCCCACACCTCAATTGTGGATTGATTCCACCCTACTCTCCCCAAAAGATTATGATCCTTAATATCCCCCCATCACTGTTTTTTTGAAAAAATTAGAAAGAGTTGGTTGGTGTAAATCGGGGGGCGGGGAGAGGAATAGAGTGCCTGAGGAATGCTTATGTGATGTCTACAAAAGACAACAAAATTACGGCCTATGATGTTGACCAAAACTGTCTCATCGTTTCCTTTTGCTTCCCGGCTATCTTCCTATATCCACCTGTTGTCTCTGACAGAATTTTTTTCATTCACAGACCTTAAAGCTTTTAACAGAAGTGTCATTTCTTATTTTACAACTGGGAAAACTGAGGTACATAGGAAAGGAGTGCTTGTTATTTGACTTACCCAAGGTTTCAAAAGTAAGCACAGTGCCCTATTCACTAGTGACATATAATCTTCCTCAGCCACTCTGTTCTGTCCCCCAGCCCTGCTCTATACCAAACAACTCTTTCTAACTTTTCAAAAAGCTGGTGGTTGAGGATGGGATATTGTTTTTTGGACATATGTTATTCAATATTTTTTACCAATGATCTGGAATATTGTGTCACAATTCACAATAGATTTTGGTGAATCAGAGAATTGCTACAAGAGCCAACTAGAACGCCAGCTTTATTATGATAAAAATCAAGGAGCTCGGTCTAGTTAATTTAGTAAAGAGACGGCTAAGGGGTGATTATATCACAGTCTAGAGGAACCTACATGGGGAACAGAAATAAGAGGGCCATTCATTCTAGCAGACAAAGGCACAGAAAAATTCAGTGGCTAGAAGTTGGACAAAAATTTACATTAAAATAACATGCAAAATTTTAAAATTGAGGAGAATTAACCAGTGGAACTATTTACCAAAGGTTGGGGTGGTATCTCCATCACTAAATATTTTTGATCTGTCTCTCTAAAAGATTTGCTCTGGTTTAAACAGTGAGTTTGTAGAAATAAATTTTCACAATTGTAAAGCATTCTAATGCAGTAGTTCTCAACCTGTTTATCACTGTGGGTCACATGTACAGCCTAGAATGTGTTACGTGGGCTGCAGATTGAGAACCACAGCACTCTCCACCAAGCCACCCACAATCCCTTATGCCCAGCTCCCTCAACAGGGCAAGGAGTGGGGCCCTGCCCACAGACCAAGTAGCTGGAACCCATTAGGCTGGGGTCTGGCTGCTGCCTGTTAAGTGTGACACCACATGTGGACAGGCAACAGGCAGCAGCCAGACCCCAAGTGCTGACATGAAGGGACAGGCATCCAGGACCTGTGGAACTGAACCAAGAGTAGGGAGCCTGGTGTGGTCTAGCAACCAGAAACCTAGAACAGGGGCCGGGAAAAGAGCCTGCCTAAAAGTTGGGGGTGCTGCAGCACCCTGGCAAGCCACTAGTTCCCAGTACCTCCCACCCATTCACTGCACTGAGCCCCCTCCCACAAAGCTACCCACACAGCCACACTCCCACCTTTCCCCCACCAGCAGAACTTACTTGCCCTCTGTTGGCAGGAACACTGGGCCTGACTGCAAGATGCTGTCTCTTCCTCAGCCAGCACCCCCTCCCCCGCACAACACACCAGACCATAAAATTTTGAACTATTTAGCACACATCAGGGCCACAGATGCAATAATTGGGCCATATGTAGTGCTGCAAGTTGAGAACTGTTGCTCTCATACCCTGCGACTACACTAACAAGTTTTTTCTTTTGAAAGCCGGGCCTTTTTTGAAAAAAAAAACTGCAGAGCATCTACATGCAAAATGCATTGTTTTGATCTGAAATCGAAAGAACGCAGCCCTTTACCTGGAAGCCCTGTTCTACTCCAGGATCAGGAAGAGCACCTTTTTTTTCAAAAGATTCTTTCAGGAAAAAATAAAAACATGTGCAGATGCTCCACAGGCCCTTTTTTCGAACAGGCAGTTCTCATGGTGCCAAATCGTTCAATCCCTGGTCCTTTCTTTCGAAAGAGCGGGGCTGTGTGGACTTTTTCTATCAAAAGAACAGATCAATTTTTTCTGTTTTTTTTGTGTGCACATTATCTTCTGAATGAATTTTTTTTGGAAGACATCTTCCAGAAGAACTTCTTTTGAAGATCATTGTAGTGGAGACGTAGCCATAGAATGTAGGAAGATGAGCACAGAGTTAAGGCAACTGATTCCACATTAAGAACATCCTTGCAATGAATGTTAAAACAGGTAATCATTGTTTGAGGAACCACTCTCACATGAATATGAAACTGTTGGAAATGTAGTAATTTGTTTTGTTATACATTTATTTTGTTATACCTTGTCAAAACTTTTCATAAGTTAACAGTTTATTTTTATGGAAATTAAAAGATAAATATTTCTTTAGTTAAGTATCACTGTGGAATCCCACTCAAGTATTCAAAGCCTAATTTACATACTTTTGATTTTCTCTTCAATCCTAATGTACTTAATAATTTGTCATTGTTACAGGTTCATTCTTACTTTTTTAACTAAATTAATAAAATACTGGCAGTTAAAGAACCTGCAGAGAACTAGAATAATTTGCCTTATTATAAGTTTTTTCCTGTACTAAAAGCCAAAGTGAAATCAACCAGCTTGATTGGCAACTTATTCCTTCTTCTAAGTTGCTGCTGTGATATTTTTCCCTCTGGCATTTAGTAACCTGTCAAATAATATTCTCTGCTTCAAAATATTCCAGCAGAAATTTTACAAAAACAGTCAAGATTGAAAACACTGCTGTGAAGTCAGGGAGGAACTCTGTTAGCACAAAAATAATCAGCTACTGGAATCGAATGTAGACTGAGGCAACCAAAGGCAACCTTCATGGAAGGCAAATTCAGTGGCATAAATGGCAGCTTTTGATACAAAGTCACATTGTGGCAGTAAATTGGTGAGAAAGTAGATGCAGTAAATGATAAAGTAAGATAGCTTGCACCTGGGTGACATTCAGTGAATGTGCAAAGTGAGTGTAATTGGCTGCATCTACGTTACAGTGATCCTTGAAAAGAAGTTCTTCTGGGAGAGATGTTCCAAAAAAACTTTTGAAAGATTGCATTTGCACACAGAAAAGCGGATCAAAAGATTGATCTGCATTTTTGATGGAGTGTGTCCACACAGCCCCTCCTCTTTTGAAAGAATGGGCCAGGGATCAAAAAATCTGGTGTCATGAGGGCCGTGTCTACACGTGCCCCAAACTTCGAAATGGCCATGCAAATGGCCATTTCGAAGTTTACTAATGAAGCGCTGAAATGCATATTCAGCGCTTCATTAGCATGCGGGCGGCAGCGGCGCTTCGAAATTGACGCGCCTTGCCGCCGCGCAGTGCGTCCAGATGGGGCTCCTTTTCGAAAGGACCCCGCCTACTTCGAAGTCCCCTTATTCCCATGAGCTCATTAGTAAACTTCGAAATGGCCATTTGCGTGGCCATTTCGAAGTTTGGGGCATGTGTAGACGTAGCCGAGGACTGCTCTTTTGAAAGAAAGGCCCGTGGAGTAGCTACACATGCTTTTTTCTGAAAGAATCTTTCAGAAAAAGGCACGCTTCCTCATCTGATAGAGGAAGAGGGACGTATGAAAAAGGGCCACGTTCTTTCAATTTCAGATCAAAAGGGCACATTTTGTGTGTAAATGCTCTATAGGTTTTCCAAAAAAGTCCTGGCTTTTCTGAAAAAAATCACTAGTGTAGATGCAGCCTGTGTGAAGACACTCTGCTAGTGTAGATGCAGCCGTTGTAACAAGAGAAAGGAAGCTTATATCCTCGGTTACTCTTACTGAAATCCATGAAATTATATCTGTATATCCCAGGCTTGACCTCTTACAGGTTAAATTTTATCTTTAGAAACAAAGGCATAATTTCTATGGAAGTCATTTCAGGGCCAAATGAGTTAGACTACAGAATGGGAGATTGCAGGAGGCCCTGAACTGAGAAGATGCTATATAGCAAAGCAGAGACCAAATGTTCTATGCATAGTTAGCTATTTATTTCTCTGCTCCTTACACCATTGTCTGGTCCATGGCATACCGATGTCAATGGGAATCTTTAAATTCAAATCAATGTGCTTTAGATTAGGCTAAATTACCAGTAATCTGCAGCAGCAAAGCCTAGATTTATTGTCTGTCTACCTTGGGGAATTGAAGCCATCTTGGCTTGGTCAAGAATCTGAAGTGCCAAAAAGAGTCTTTTGGTGAGGGGTTAAGGTGTCATTATCTTTCTTTCCTCTCTTCATCTCAATCCTGTCCCTTGACACTTTTTGGCTCCTGCTGAGCTCTTGGGAACTGGGGGGTTCCTAGGACCCTCCACCCAATTCTTCACTTCCCCACTGTAGTTTGTAGTTCAGTAGCCATGAGGACTGCTCTTTCGAAACAAAGGGCCTTTGGAACATCTACACACGTTTTCTAAAAGAAGCTTTCGAAAAGGGGCGCTCTTCCTGAAAGAGAAAGGACGAGCGATTTCTAAAGGAGTGCTGCATTCTTTCAATTTACTTTTGAAAGAACACTTTTTGGCCGTTTCTACACATGCCACTTTCTTCGAAAGTGGCATGGTAATACACGGCCCGAAATATACTAATGAGGCACGGATGCAAATTCCCCATGCCTCATTAGCATACGGTCACGTCATTTGGAGTCCGGAAGACCATTCTTCTGGACTCCGCAATGCAGTGTAGAAGCGCGGCCCCGGAGGAGCTTCCGGAAAAAAGTCCTTCTTCTGGAGGCCCCTTCTTCCCGAAAATTTTTGTGTAGAAACAGCCTTTGTGTGTATATGATCTGTGGGATCTTTCGAATGAGCCCCCTTCTTTCAAAAAATCTTTTGGAAGAACTTGCTAATGTAGATGCTGCTTCTGTGTTCAATGGCTTTATTTTGAAATAGGCTCTATTGTATGTCGATGCTGTACTTCAAAATAGCTGAGCTATACTTTAAAATGCATTTTGTGTCTAGCTGCACTATTTTAGAATAAGCTTTTCTAGAATACCACTTCCAGAAGAGCTTATTCAGGAATAATGCTGCTGTGTAGCCCTTCCTACAATTTAAAGGTCATACTACAAGAGGTGGTATGCATATGAATGGATGGCTATATGTTTGACCATCTTATATTATCTCTATCCATTTTTTCTAGACTTGAGTGTTTGTGCTTTTCCTAAGTGTGCGAATTAAAATATTCCAAGAATGCCTTTCTTAAGTGTGATCATCTGTTCTGCACATCATGGTCCTCATAATAACTCTAATGTTTCTGTGTCTGGTCATGGAGTAGAACCCTACCAACCTAGAGAATGTTAACTGGCTTATATAATTACTGAATATAAGTTTAAGTAATGCATTATCAATGGACCAGACAACACCACAATTTCTGGAATCTTATACAGGCCCCTACAACCCAAAGGCTGCCACTGCATTGGGCCATGCTCTCTCTGCTTCCTCCAGTTTTTGTAGGTGAAATAGTTAGTACTTGCTAACTGTCCCCCCAAATGCTGCTTGCACAAGTCAGCTGGCACATAGCCGTTCAAATGATTTGCACATTTTTCATGTCTGAATTGTGGAAAATCGCTTTTGTGTAATATTTTTTTTTTAAATACTCAGTGCTGGGCTAATTCTGCTCCAGTTGAATTCAAAGTTTTACCATCAGATTCACCTAGGTAGAGTAGAGTAGAACCTCAGATTTACAAACTGCCCAGTCAGTAACACACCTCCTTTTATCATTTGGAACCAAAAGTGCACAATCAGGCACCAGCCCCAATAAACAAAGCAAAAGGGGGAAAAAACAACTACTATTATAATATAGTACTGCATCAAACAAACTAATAAAAGGTAAAGTTAAAAAACTTGGCAAGACAAGGAAACTATTTCTGTGCTTGTTTTTTCTAAATTAAGATGAGTAAAAGTGTACTTTCCTTTGCATAGTAAAGTTTACAAGCTGTATTGTCACCATTCACTTGTGAACTTTTGGAAGAACAACAGTAACATTATGCTCTCAGTTACGAACAACCCCCTTTCTTGAGGCGTTATAATTCTGAGATTCTACTAATGTCAAGGATGAGTATTTTTCAAAAAAAATCCACCATTACAATTTATGTCCACGTATTTCAGGCTGTCTGTGCCATTTGTATAATTCTAAGGCAGTATTTCACATACACCCACATAGGCAGCATGCATTTTATAGTAAAAAGAGATGTAATAGTTGCAGGGAAAAATCCTACCACTGGAGAAAGCTCATCAAAACAAACAAAAATAGTTTAGCAATTTCCTTTTATGAAAAAAAAAACTACTCCATCTGTCAGAGAATGAGACATATAAGAGTGATATTCATAAAATGATATTCAGCAATCATGTATAAAGCCTGATGTAAACTTACCACTCACTTAGAAATCAGTATAATAGTCTTACTCGCAAAAGTTTATAATTAAATTTGTTAGTCTTTAAGATGCTACAGGACTGCTTGTTTTTGTGAAGTTACGGACTAACATGGGCACCCCTCTGAGAAATAACTGGTTATTTCCTTTTCATACACTCAGCCTGTGGCCACACTTGGCCAAAGCTTCGAAATGGCCATGCAAATGGCCATTTTGAAGACTACTAATGAGGCTCTGAATTGAATATTCAGCACCTCATTAGCATTAGGACGCTTCCGGCCGTGGCACTTTGAAAGCGCTGCTTTTGAAAGCGCGTGGCTCGGCATGGCTACACGGGGGTCCTTTTCGAAAGGCCCATGCTCCTTTTGAAATCCCCTTATTACTCTCAGCGGAGGGGAATAAGGGGATTTCGAAAGGAGTGGGGTCCTTTTGAAAAGGACCCCCATGTAGCCACGGCGAGCCGTGCACTTTCGAAAGTGGCACTTTCGAAGTGCCGCGGCCGGAAGCATCCTAATGCTACTGAGGCGCTGAATATTCAATTCAGAGCCTCATTAGTAATCTTTGAAATGGTCATTTACATGGCCATGTCGAAGTTTTGGCCAAGTGTGGCCACAGCCTCAGAGTTACAAAAATTTTTCTGAACCCATTACTTACGTTATAAAATGTATAATGAATAACATATCTTGTAAATCATAGGGCTTAATCCTGCAAATATTCAAGTGAGTATTCCTTGTTACATAAATAAACTGACTGAGTTGAATAGATGTTCTTTGTCTGAATAAAGCTACTTGAATGCACAAATATTTCCAGGATTGGTCCTTCTTTTGTGCCAGAGGAACCAGATGCAAAGTGTTACTCAAACAGATCTAAAGCTACATATTGGCTACGTCTACACGTGCCCCAAACTTCGAAATGGCCATGCAAATGGCCATTTCGAAGTTTACTAATGAAGCGCTGAAATGCATATTCAGCGCTTCATTAGCATGCGGGCGGCAGCGGCGCTTCGAAATTGACGAGCCTTGCCGCCGCGCGGCGTGTCCAGATGGGGCTCCTTTTTGAAAGGACGCCACCTTCTTCGAAGTCCCCTTATTCCCATGAGCTCACGGGAATAAGGGGACTTCGAAGTAGGTGGCGTGCTTTCGAAAAGGAGCCCCGTCTGGACGCACCGCGCGGCAGCAAGGCGCGTCAATTTCGAAGCGCTTCTGCCGCCCGCATGCTGATGAAGCGCTGAATATGCATTTCAGCGCTTCATTAATAAACTTCAAAATGGCCATTTGCATGGCCATTTCGAAGTTTGGGGCACGTGTAGACACAGCCATTGTTCCCTCCCACACATAGAAAGTAAATCCTAAGAAAAATGTTATACAATTCCAACAGGGCACAGTCTTTTAAAAGCTATTATGATGTTCTGTAAGATGAACATGGGTTCTTTTTATTCTGAAGCCAGAGATTATTTAAAATGCATGACTCAAAAGGCTATTTGCTATCTTTAGCAGCTTAATGCATTTTGAAGCAACAGCCTCCTATTATGAAGTGTAAAACCACGAAGTTCAGCACGTAAAAGACTATAACCACTACTTTATTAATCAGTGCCATGATTCATAGAAATTCCATTATCAACAGGCGGGTGTCACATTTGCATAAATATCTCATACCAATTACTGTTCAAAATGGTCTTTGGTCAATTAGAAGAAGAAATTTTGCTCACTGTTGGCTCCAGGATCCCCATCTCAGGTGGTACATGAAATATAAAGTGTGCATATGTATAAGCCCACAGAACTATAAAAATATGTATTTGTGTAATCACCCACAGTGAGGTCAAATTACCTCAATAAATTACACCACTCAGAGTAACAGTGAAAATAAAATGATGACTATTACAAACAGTGAGGCTAGCATTACTACTATTCTCACTGTTCCAGCATCATGCTCATATTATTCTCAACTCAGCTATATATTTTGTCAAGCAGATGCTGTAAAAACGATAAACCCCATGATGCACTCCTGCTTTTATTTTAGAACACACTCCAGAACAAAATAAGATCCACAGTTAAATTTATGGATGGCTAAATGGCCAGCCTACTATGTCTTTTAAATCTTTATCATTAATATTATCAATAATATTTTTTGCTGTCACTTCAACTGAAGATCCATAAAGCATTTTACTACTATAGTCATTGAGAAATCCTGTGAGGTAGGTAAGTAGATAAGTTTACATCCATGTTACAGACAGGACAAAGGCACAGAAGGACAAATTCACCTTTAGTTTACTACCACTAAACTCACTAGCATTACAGTAATGAAGAATTTGACCTAGAGTGCTTAATATGGGTCACAACAAAAACTGGAAATTGACCCAAGTGTCTGGACTCCCAAATGTAACATTTCCTTTCCTCCCTTTATTTGATCTGTAATGAGACTCATATCCTTTATGAGGCTCTGAGAAAGGAGCATCATTACAGAACACGAGTGGCTGAAAGGCCATATGCTGCTGCATGGGTGCAATTTGTAAAGTCAGACGTGGGCAAAAAGCCAAAAATGGCTGAGCACTTGAAAGTGGAAAGTAACAGACCATGAATGTAAGGGATGTCTGAACCTTACAATATTCTAAACAAAGAGATCTCTCAACCCTGGCTGTATCTGTTTCTGTTGCTTCGCTGATTCAACAGCATTCTCCCCTTCAAATTGATGTTTTGCGATATTGTGAGTTTTGGGTGTCGTACTTTGGAGGTGGCTGTGTTAATTTGTGCATGGATTGTGTTATGTTAGGAGAGCTGTGTGGATTTGTACAGCAGCAATCAGGGGTGTGTGGGGGGGTACCGTGTGTGTTTGGGATTATTTTGTACTCTGGTTGTGTTATCGTGTGGGTGGTTCTGCTGATTTTATGTCAAGAGAAAGAATGCTCTGGGAGATTTGTGTTGATTTGTGCAGGGGGCAGTTGGGCTTGAGAGCTGGGCCAAGTAATCTTATGTAGTCTCCCTCACACAACCAATTTGCATGCAAATCAGTTATAAGGGGTGGTTTTGATGAATTCTCTCTGATATCACAGTGGTCAGGGACAGTCGGCATAGCCTTACTGTAACTGTACAAAACACAGCTTTCATCTCTAAAGTCAAAATGTCTGAAAACTTAAGAGTTTGACAGTCAGCCTGTGAATGTCAGTGATGATTCAACCTGGTTATATTCCAAATCAAGAGAGCTCAACCATGCTTTTAGTTGTTTTTATCACTTCCAACTGGATCAGACTCTATTCTCTGTGCTTCACAGCGACACAAAGGCTGTGTCTACACTAGCCAAAAACTTCTTGAAGTTTACTAATGAAGCTCTGAAATACATATTCAGCGCTTCATTAGCATGCGGCCGGCTGCGGCACTTCGAAATTGACACGGCTCGCCGCCGCGCGGCTTGTCCAGACAGGGCTCCTTTTTGAAAGGACCCCGGCTACTTCGAAGTCCCCTTATTCCCGTCTGCTCATAGGAATAAGGGGACTTCGAAGTAGGCGGGGTCCTTTCAAAAAGGAGCCCTGTCTGGATGAGCCGCACGGCAGTGAGCCGTGTCAATTTCGAAGTGCCGCAGCCGCCCGCATGCTAATGAAGCGCTGAATATGTATTTCAGAGCTTCATTAGTAAACTTCGAAGTGGCCATTTGCATGGCCATTTTGAAGTTTTTGGCTAGTGTAGACATAACCAAAGAGTAACAATTCCTGGACTCCTCTTATATACCCAATAAACAGAACTCTTCAGTTAGCCATTGAGAACATTACGTACAGCACATACAGGGCTATTAATAATTAATAGAAAGTCTGAGGCTTATCAAATTCAAACTGAAGTTGCTGCATTTCATTTTGCTCTAATTTATTTAAACCAATCATTTTGCTTTTCCTCAAAGAACAGCAGAGTTTTGATTAAGAATAGATTCCTGTTTTTCATTGATTCCAAGGCCAGAAAGGACCATTGCGATCATGAAACCTCAACTCCTATATAATGCAAGCCATAGAAGTCTTTTAGAAAAAAAAATGCAATCTTGATTGTTAGTGATGGAGAGTTCACCACAACCTTTTGATAGATTGTTCTAATGGTTAATTTACACCCAATGTTAAAAATTGGCATGTGATTTCCAGTCAGAATGGATCTAGCTTCAACTTCCAGCCACTGGACTGTGATATACCTTTCTCTGCAAGACTGAAAAGCTCATTATTAAATATTTGCTCCCCAGGTAGCACTTATAGGCTATATTCAAGTTGTCTCCTAAACATTTATTGTTAGATTAAAGGATTGCAAGCTGTCAGGAATGTTTGCTAATCCTTTCATCATTTTTGTGACTCTTCTTTGAACCTTCTCCAATTTATCAACATCCTTCTTGAACCATGACTGTTAGAATTGGATGCAGCGCTCCACCAGCTGTTGTGCAGTGCCACCACCAGCGGTAAAATAACCTTCATATTCCCATTTACGGTTCTCTTCTTTACATAGACCTGGTGTACATTCCCTCTTTTGCCCACAGTCTCATACCAGGAGCTCATATTCAGCTGATTGTCCACTATGTCCTCCAAATCTTTTTCAGAGTCAACTGCTACCCAAGATAGAACCTCCTGTCTTGTAAGTGTGGCCTACATTCTTTGTTCCGAGGTTTATACTTTTATCTCATAAGCCAGCTGTGTCACCTGTACATAGCGAACAAACAAGCAAGCAAGCAAATAACCCAGAGATGGACCAAATATATGTCACTCACCAAGTTCTGCTACCTCCAAAGCACGGAGCCTGTAGCTGCAGCCATTCTGTTAAAAACTCCCATTAGTTGCTTCTCTTCATGGCTCTCAAATTTGCCTAGCAAGTGACTTTTTATAGCAAATCTTCTCTGTTTAACTCTGCCCCTCATCATCAAAGAGCAAATAATCAGCCAGGATTCAAACTGCTGGATTGGTCAAAGCTCCAAGAACTATAACCTCTTTATTTTCTCTATGTCCTCCCTTTTTTCTGTACTCGGATTTTCTACTTTGCTACTCAACATCTTCCCTTGATCCTTTCCATCCCATCCTTACTCTCCACTCCTACCCAACATTATGTTCCCCCCACCCTCCCACAACAGGGATATAATTAAATGCTAATTGCAGTTTCAGGCCTGATTCTCTCCTCCCATGTATCTTAAACAGCTCTTTATTTTCATCTGTGCAATTGCCCAATGTACAGGGAGCAGAGAATTGAGCCTGCAGAGATGACTTCCGCAAGAAAACAAGATCTTTGATGCTTGTTTCAGACCTACGGTACAAGGAGCCAGGATTGTAGATACCATCTACAATCCACTGAGCTTACAGGAAAAAGTAGTGTATGGGTAAGAGGGGAAAGTAGTGAGGCTGTGAAGGAGAAGGTAGAAGCTTAGAAGGGAGAGAGATGCATGCAGCAAGAGCAGCAATGGTGAGTGGCAAAGGCAACACAGTTGGGAGAAAAGGAGGAGGGAAAATGAAAGACGATCAAAGGCAACGAGAAGAGACTCACAGTAGGGAAGAGAGAAAACAGGAGAATAAAGAGAGACAGACAGACAGCAAATTCATTCCTATAGAAGAAAGTAACTCATCAGTCAAGAAGAAAGTGCCTCAAGAGAAGTCATTACAGTGCGCTAGGAGGTTATGCTCATATCTGATGTTCAGCAGTACTCGAGGTCTATTGTGAGTAGTGTTGTCTATAATCTCTGATGCTACAGAAAGTCAAGGTGTCTCAGAGGCTAACAATTGTATAAAGTCAGACTGGGTGTCCTGATTGAAACCTATTCTTCCCCACCCCCACAAAAGGTCTGCCTCTAATAATAGGTTTTCTGCAGCTAGGATTTAATATTTCTAGAGATAATAATATCATTACATTCCAAGAAGACAGAAGGGGACAATTGCAGAACTAAATACAACCCTTCTAACTGCCAGCCCAATCTCCTATCCAGCAAATCATGAAGGCTCTTCACTTCTCTGAACGCTTCACTGTGGCTCTGGTACAGAACAAATATGCTCTCATGGTCTGTGCTCAGCAATCTTAATTAAATATACACTGGGATAAAATCAATATATTTCATAGCCTTTTATAGCTCTGTATCTAGCTAATGTAGAGATACTAGATAGGAATATACTATACAGATATCAATCTTTCATAAAGTTGTCACAGTACCTGAATGGCAGCAAGTGCAGACATGAGCTACTTGCAAAACTAGATTTTACCTGAAGAAGCCAAAATTATGCCAGTGTGAGAAGAGAAGGACATTTTCATCTCAGAGTTATCTAATGTAACCCCAGCATAATTTCAAAATACTTATCAAGCACTCATGCTCTCTTTTTACCTCCTGTCCCTCATTTCCTTTTTGATTCACATCTAAAAGCTGGATTGTAGGGTTACCGAAACAGGGGCTATGTCTTTGTTCTTTATGAAGAATTCAGCAAATCTTTATGGCCACATCTACACTACAAAATAACTTTGAAGTTGCTTACTTTGAAGTAAGCAATTTCGAAGTAGAGCACTGTGACAAAATCCCTTGTCAGCCTGTATGGGTCCCTGCGCTTCCTGGCGGATCTGTGCTGCCTTAGAGACTCACGGAGGGCCCCCCTTTTGCCCAGGCCCTTCCAAAGACAGGGGTCTCCGCTTAGTGAGCCATCCTCATCATAGGCAGGACCAGTACAGGGAGAATAATACCAGTCGCCTTGCAGGCCCGCGTCTGCTCCAGTAAAGTGATCCCTCGGGGGAAGGGTGGGGGGAGTCCAGACCCACCCTCTACCCTGGACTCCGGCTCAGGGTTCCTACAAGAACAAGAGGCAACCAGCAGGACTTTTACCCCTGCCCCAAAGTAGTAGCCTCACCCTGGGCCACTTCGCCCACCACTTCCCCGTGGTACCTTTTCGCTGTGCTCGTGCTCGTGCTCGTGCTCGTGCTCCTCCCAAAACCTTCCCCCCTGCTACCAGATGGGGAACCTTTTATAGGGAGCACAGGGCCTATCTGACCAATGAAGGTCTGGGCCTAGACAGGGAACAGAAATGCATTGGCCCATCACTCAGTATACTGTCCTTCTAGAAGGCTCCGGAAGCTTCCAGGTAAGGGTCTACCACTGGGTTTACCACAGCATCTACACACAAAAAGCATCCTTCCTTACTTCAAACTAGGCTCCCCCCTACTATGAAGTAAAGCGTCTACACACAATAGCTCCTACTTTGAAGTAAGGGGCCAGTAAATGATGCAGACAGGGGGCTGCATGGCTAACAAGCCCTTCTGGGCTCGCAGCAAGCCAAACCATTAAAGGGCCTCTCTCAGCACTCACACCCTGCACGTGCTCAAGGCTGCCAGCCAGCAGAACACATGCTGGGGAGAGGCCAGGCCCGCTCACCCCCTCTGCAAGGACGATGGTCTCCACCCTGGCCAGCTTGCTCGCCATGCTGGTCGCCCTGCAATTTCAGCGGTGCGGCTGGGTCACCCACATGGGACCCAGTCTCCGGGCCCTGGCCATGACTCTGCTGCCCCTCCCCTGGGTCCCCCAATCTGTCACCAGTGGGCCTTTGCCACCAGCAGCAAGTGGTGGGGCATGCTGGTGCAGGAGGACAGGGATGACAAGCAATGGCTGAGGAACTTCATGGCCTGCCAGACTTTTGAGGACCTCTGCCACTGGCTCATCCCAGTCCTCCAGCACTGGAACACCTGAATATGGCCAGCGCTCCCAGTGCAGAAGAAGGTGGCCATCACACTGTGGAGGCTGGCCACCCCCAACAGCCACTAGTCCATCAGCCACCAATTTGGAGTTGTCAAGGCCACCATCAGAGCGGTGCTGATCAAGGTAAATCCGGCCCCCATCACAGACCCACCCTGGGGAGGGGGCGACTGAGCAGGAGGCAGGGGTGCCTCCCAGTCCAGCATTCATAGACATGTACCAGAGAGGCAGTCGTGTTAGTCTGTATCTTCAAGAACAGCAAGAAGTCCTGTGGCACCTTATAGACTAAGAGATATTTTGGAGCATAAGCTTTCATGGGCAAAGACCCGCTTCACCAGATGCTTCATCTGATGAAGCAGGTTTTGCCCATGAAAGCTTATGCTCCAAAATATCTCTTAGTCTATAAGGTGCCACAGGACTTCTTGTTATTCATGGACGTGTCTTCCTCCTCCATCTCCACAGGTCATCCGAGCCATCAACACAGTGCTCCTGTGACATGTCGTCACCCTGGGGGACCTGGGATGCCACCCTCACCGGGTTCGTGGACCTGGGCTTCCCCAGTTGTTTCAGAGCCTTGGCTGGGACGCATGTGGTGATCTGGGCTCCAGACCACAGTGGAGGCACCAACATTAAGAGGAAGGAGTACCACTCGGTGGCACTCCAGGCCTTAGTGGATGCAAGAGGCCATTTCCTGGATGTGTGTGTGGGGTGGCTGGGCAGGGCCCATGACACCAGGGTATTAGATTCATGGCTGGGATGCCAGATGCAGGCAGGTACATATGTACCCCCGCAGGAGCTCCTGCTCAGGGACATCACAATGCCCCCATGCATCCTGGCCAACACCACGTACCCACTGTACCTGTGGCTGATGCGACCCTATACTGGACACACCATGCCAGCTCAGGACACCTTCAGTGGTCGCCTCAGCCACACCAGAGGCACACCGGAGCAGGCATTTGGGAGTAAATTTGTAGTGTAGATGTAGCCTATGTGTAATAAGGTAAATTTAATAATGATAAGAAGATTCAGAAAGCACTCTAAGATCATCTGTCTTTCAGATTGTGAGATCTGAGAAAGGTGACAAAAATAGCCAATTCAGGCATAGTAGACAGGGCTGCCCATTGTCCTGGATGCCCTGTCTGTTGAGAGAAGGCCTCCCAGATCATCCACACAGCCTTTGCTGCTCTCTCTCAGCTGGGACAGACAGAAGGTTGTCGGTGGAAGTGTTGACAAAGTGCATTTTGTATGTGGACATTCCACCAGTTTTGTTGACAAAACTGGGGTTTTGTCAGCAAAACTTACTTGTGTAGCTGATCTTATATTTATTTACTCTGTTTGCATGTGCGTATAGATGTATGCACTTATCTATCCAGCTGCAAGTATTTATATTTGTTAATTACAGATGAATACATATATTGCCATTTTTCTAAATTAAACAGGACCACTTCTAAGAAAATATGTCAGATTTGTAAAAGTAAACTTGCAGGTAAATTATAATGGACTATATATTTATTTTAGAAAGTTAAGTGCCTTTGATATTTGGACCTATTGTAAGGGAAGTATGAAATTAGAAGTATGGAAGAGATGAAGGTCATACTTGGGGCTTTTTAACATTTTACCTCTCAGTCCATGATTTTTTTAATCTGTACCTTTCCAGACTGAATATTCTTTGCAATTATTACTGACTATAAATGCTAGTTGGGAAGAAATCAAATGCTTACCCAATCTGAAATCACAATATCTGAAACAAAATCCAACAAATTAAAATATTATGATACTGCAGAAAATGAAAAAAGAAACAAATACCCTGGCAAGCAATCACATTCATATTGTCAATTATTTTTTAATTTTGTGAATGAGGGCTAGTGCACAAATAAATTACTGCTTTATCTCTGTCTAAACACACACTTTTTTATTTAAGAAGAGATTTTTCCATTTACATATTTTCCCATGCCATAAACAGTTGCAACAAAAATAGTTACCTACCAAAGACTGTGACACTGTGCAGGTGCCAACATAATGAATTTCTGAAACTTGGCTCTTTCATTTTACAGGATCTTGGGGATTTTTTTCCAGCTTTTTCCACAGATTCCCCTTTCACATGCAACCAACTCAAAGCAAAACTGTTTCACTCTTGAACCAATGGAAACAGGTGCATTCTTCGTTATTTCCACATAAACCCACATAGATGTAGGTTTACTTAAAATTAGGCCTAGTTTAACTTGGAACATTTGTGAGTAAATCCTGTTGAAGTTACTGGGAATTCTCCCGTTGACTTCAGTAAAGCTGGGATTTTACCATGACCTTTAGTGAACAAAATTCAAAAGTAAATTATTTTGTTAGTCTTTAAAGGGCTACAGGACTGCTTTTTTTGTTCTGATAGGTTAGACTAACATGGCAATCTCTCTGATACAAGAGTAGGCAAGTTTGGCATTTCATACAGCCCTGCTCATTTTGTCACAAACCCTTGTGACTACACTGTAAAGTTAATAAAAGAAGAAAGGGTGCAAGGTAGAAAGATTGGCTTGAAAATGCAATAAATAAAAATGATAACAAGGAAAATTATGAAAGATGTGAAATATCTGTTATAGGGTTGTGCAAAATATTTGCAATCTCATAGAAGAGTGAAAGTTGAGGATTCACATTTCATTCTGCTTTACCAAAATTGATCCAATATCATGAATTATTAGTTTTACATGTACTTCCGTGAGAAAAAGAAACTGAAAACTGTGAAAACCCAGAAAAGAAAATTACACGGACAGAAAATGAAAAGGTCCATAGAATTTGATTTATGTAAACCTTGGATACGCCTGTGTGCAAAATACCAGTGCTAAGACCAACATGGACACATGTCAACTCTTAAATGGAAATAGGTTTTCTAAATACAGAATGGTACAAGGATTTACTGGTATATCTTTGCCATGAATCTGACAAATAGTATTTCTTAACATAAAACAGATAAGATTTAATAGCATCTTACCTTGAGATAGTCAGTCAGCCAGAATTAGAAATGAACTGTGACTGTATTATGAAATAACAATGAATATGTTAATTTCATGAGCAGATAAACTTTATATTTCTTTTCTATAATTTTAATATTTTATTAATGTGGTTAGTTTTAATACCTTATTAATTGCTCTTTAACTTTAACATCCTATTACATCAGCTATACAGTGGTTTCACAACAGAACACCAGTTAAATGCTTACAAGAAAAAAGATGTGACTATTGTACTGTAATGCCATAACACTCTTTCATTGTTTGGAAAAACTTTTAGTTTTGTTATAGGTCTCATGTTTATAATCAAAGTTCAAGAGCTGCTAATTAAATTACTGGAACTATGATAAACCTGCCATTATGTTAAAATATTACACAGTTTGGGCCAAACTCTAGCCACAAACAAAGTACTTTCAGGCATATCTGATTTATGTAATATATTTGAAAACTTCATGTAGTGTTCTATTATAACTTTTAGATATCTCAGTCTGAACAGTAGCAATGTAATCATACAAGAACAAAAGCCAAACAAAAGTACAAGAACCACCTGAATTACTTGCAGATTGTTTTGTGATGCACTTGTCATATTTTTACAGTTACTAAATTCCTGATAAAAGAGAAGAGCAAAGGTCTGAATGGACTTGAGTTATGTATTGGTATAAACCACCGGAAAGTCGAAGGCTGTGTCTACACTTGCTTTTCCTCTGTCAGGGGCTGCTGGTCCCAGGTGGTTCTCCTCTTTGGTCCCTGTCTCGGGCTCTGGTTCGGTTCCAGGGTCTGCCATGTCAAAGATCACAGCTGGCAGTCCTGCCTCCTTAGGCCCAAGGAGGCGGTCTAGTTCCTTAAAGTAGGGGCAGCTGGTGGGCACTGTCCCCAGCTGCCTGGACATGTCCCAGACTCTGCAGTAGCCCTGGCGCACATACTTCCCCTGGGACCTCACTTGGTCTGGTGTGCGGGTGGGGTGACCCTTGCCAGTGAGGTGCTGGGCAAGGTGCTCAAATTCTACTGTGTTCCAGCGCTAGACCCCTGTCTGGTGCAGGACCTCCTCATCTTCCCAGAGGGCGAGGAGGTCCCACAGATAACCCTCCATCCACAAGGGGGCCTGGTGCTTCGAAGCCTGGCTCCCCTCCTGGGAGGACTCCCCAGCACCTTTGGGAGGCCCCTGGTGTTGGTGAGGGTCCAGGGAGCTGTCCATGGAGCTGGAGAGCGATGCTGGCTGGCTACGGCCTTGCAGCTAGCAGTGTGCTGGAGAGCCGCGTGGGCTCCCTGCTGCCCTCACGCTCTCAGCGTCCTGCCTAGGGCTTTGTGGGAGCCTGCATCTTTAAATGCAGCCGGATGCTGGAGCCATAGAGCTCTGCTTGTGCTGTGAGCTGCACCACCGCCTGCCAGCTGATCGCCACCGTGGAGGGCTCCTTCTTTCAAAACAGCAGGCCGCAGAGCGTCTACATTTACTCTCTTTCAAAATAATCTTTTCCCACCATGGGAACAGAGGACCAATTTCAGAGGAACAGCCCTGTTCTTTTAAAGATACTTTTGAATGTTCACGGAGTGTGGGTGGATGCTCCATGGGTTATTTTGAAAGACGGTCATCTTTCCACCTCACTTTCGAAGGTACTTGCTAGTATAGATGTGCCTTAAGAGAGGTCCTGAAATGCACTTAGTAGAAGCATTAGTTTAATTATCCTTCCATCCTACAGTGCACAATTTTCATATATTAAGTATATTTTTTGTGATGCATGAGAATTTTCACAAATAAACAGATGTATACGGAGATGGAAAAATAGTAAGTTTCAATGGCTTGCTTCTTTATTTGCTGTCTAGTTTTCTCCCACCTAAGGAGCCTGAATGGTTTAATTTAGGCTGGGAAATCATCATTACTGTTTAAAGCCACTGTTCCACCCAAACTATAAAAGGCTTTGATCCAAAGATTCATGTTGATTCCTACTGATGCTGCTCTTTTGTTTGTATCCTTTATCATAACATTTATTTTGTGGCTGTGTTGAAAAGACCTTACATGAAATTCATAACTTCTTTAACAGCACTAAATCTGCTTTCCATAATTATGCAAGAATGACTACAGATACATTTTTAAAAATGTAAAAGCTTAGCAGTACTTTAAGTCTAATATGAAAGTGGTTTGTGTATTTGCTCTACAGAAGTCTATCGTAAGTTTTCTTTCAGTAATAAATCAAATTTCAGACCACACTCCTTCCTACTAACCTCTGCTTCAAAGACAATTTTCAAATCAAGTTATATAATAATCTCTCTGCAAAAATTTGATTCAGGTTGCAATTACTCTCTATTCATACAATACTGTTGTATTGTTTTATTGGCTGTATTAATTGAATTTACTTATTTTATTTCAATAATATAATGAATGTAATGTAACATGATCCTGCTGTTCTCCTTCCCCAAGCACCGTGGTGAACAATATGTTTCTTGTATTGAATTTTCCTGGAAAAAATAATTTTAATAAGCAAATATCTGTAATCCATTGCAATATGTGCTAGCAGGCTACAAGTCATATTTGATATAAATTCTCTATGACAAAGAAAAAGTCAATTCCATAATATGCTCATAAAAATAAATGTTCCAGGAAGGTTTATTCCTGAGTATATATAATTTATATCCTGCTCCATAAAATTTAATTTGGAATAATTTCCAGTCCACGGCCATGGAAAAAAAAACATAAAAATAGTAGGTACTTGAATAAGAGACAGTGTATAACACTGGCAATTCCTTGATTCATAGCTTCCAGCCCAGCACAAACTATTTCCATCATCTAGTGTGACCTTCTCTACAACACAGGCCATACAGGGTGTGTCTACACGTGCTCAGTATTTCGAAAAGACCGGCCCTCTTTCGAAAGAGTGAAGGGAATGTCTACACGTACCATGCACTCTTTCAATGTGAAATTGAAGGAACACAGCCCAGACATTGAAAGCTGAACCCCGATCCCACATGGGAAAAGCGCCACCCATTGAAAAACAACATCGAAAGAAGGCACATATAGATGCCCACTCTTTCAAATGAGCAGTCCTCCACGACGGTGCCCATTCTGAGCATGGAGATGCCCTGCTGCACCAAGCGGAGCTCTGGACTTGCTCCGGGGTCTGCTCTGGGTGGCCTTGGCTGGTCAGTCCCTGGGCAAGGCGGGTGAAGGCGGCGGCGTTCCTCTGCTTTACCCCCATCTCCCAGAGGACCTCCTCTTCCCTCCAGAGGCCCAAAAGGTCTCTCAGTTCATGGTTCGTCTAGGAGGGGGCCCTTTTCTTTTTTTCAGGGACAGACCCCTGAGAGCCCTGTGGGGGGATCCTGGGGCTCGGGGGACTGCTGGGCGCTGGCCATGTGCCTGTCTGTGTTGTCGGGTATGGCTGAGAGGGCATGCTGCCTGGAGCTTGTGCTTTCGCAGCTTCCTGCTATGGGGTTTCTGGGTCCGTGCGGCTTTAAGAGCGGCTGGATGCGCGGGTCATACAGCTCTGCTTTTGTGGGGAGCTGTCCCAGGGCCCCAGGATGCTATGGAGCTCCCTATAGTAGGGGCAGGTGGAGGGGCCTGCCCAGAGTGCCCAGCCCGGGCATCGCCCACACACATTGTACATAGTTGTTGAACGTTTACACCACAGTTTTTTACAGTTTATTATTGATAAAGGTTTATATTGTGCACCAGTACTCATGTCCCCTGGTCCCATGGGGGGGGAGGCACAGCACGGTGGTGGTGGTGGTGCATGTGGTGGGGGGTGGATGTATGAGGGGGCGGGGAGGTGTGGGCATCGAGGTGCTCAGTGCGGCCCCAGGGCAAGACTTGCACAAAGGGACTCTTGGATCTGGACACCGTCACGGTTCGCCTGGCAGCTGGAGACAGCAGCCAGCTGCTCAAACCCCATGGTGGCCTCAGCTGCCCACTCCTGGATGTAGGCATCCTCCTTGGCCACCACAATGTTGTGGAGGATGCAGCAGGCGCCCACCACTTGTGGGACATTGCACATCCCCACCTCGAGGAGGGCAAGAAGGCACCGCCACCGCCCCTTGAGGCGTCCAAAGGCCCGCTTGACCATGTGCCGGGCCTGGTTGATGTGGGCATTGAAGGCTTCCCTGCTGGGGTCGAGGTGGCCAGTATAGGGCCGTATCAACCATGGCAGTGGGGGGTATGCCGCATCCGTAACTATGTATAGCGGCATGGTGGTTTTCCCAACTGGCATTTCCTGCTGGGGGATGAAGGTGATGAAGAATTGCGGAAGACTCTGGCGTCGTGGGTTTGCCCCGACCAGCCCACATAGATGTCCATGAACTGGCCTTTGTGGTCCACTAGGGCCTGGAGGACCACCGAGCGGCAGCCCTTCCTGTTGATATAGCGGCTGGCGCTGTGTGGTGGGGCACGGATGGGGATGTGCATCCCGTCCAGGGCACCAAAGAAGTTCGGGAACCCCAACGAAGAGAAACCCCCAACGATGGAGTCCAGATCTCTGATGCAGATGACCCGGTGCAGAAGCATGGCGTTCAGGGCACGGACAACCTGCAGGGAGGGAGGCCGTGCACTCTTGTGAGGGTGTGGCAGGGTGTTCCCAGCTGGCCACCCTCTCCTGCCCCCCGCAGCCAGCGACCCCTCTCCCAGGCCCCCCCCGGCCGGTGACCCCTGAGGGGTCCCTGTGTCCATGGGCCCCCTTCCGCCTCCCCATGGTGGGAGTGTGCCCCGGGCCCAGCTTACCTCCGTGAGCACTGCTCCAACAGTGGCCTTGCCCATCCCAAACTGGTGACCCACTGAGTGGTAGGAGTCCGGGGTGGCCAGTTTCCACACCGCAATGGCGACTCGCTTCTTGAGGGGGAGCGCAGGCCTCATGGTGGTATCCTGATGCCTCAATGCAGGTGCCAGCCAGTGACACAGTTCCTGGAAGGTGTCCTGGCTCATGTGAAAGTTCCAGAGCCAGATGACATCATCCCATTGCTCCAGAACCAGTCGCTCCCACCACTCCATGCTGCTGGGATGGCTCCACAGGTGCCGGGGTGCAAGGGGGTGGGGTGCAGGCTGGGCATGCTCCGTGTCCTCAGGGGGGCTGTTTTGTCTCCCAAGGAGGAGGGCAGCGGCTGCGGCGACCATGCAGACAACCTGGGCAACAGTACCCATGATGTCTGCATTCAGTCCGAGAAGCAGGGTGTTGTCAGCCATGGTGCTGCTGTGCTGGGCTCCTGCGTTGCTCCTGGCAGCTCGGCAGGCCTCAGCTAGTGCAGGGCTGGGGAGGTGAAGGCAGGCCCTTTAAGGCAGCAGCTGGCTGTGGGCCTCGGAAGGGCTTGGCGGCCATGTGACCCTGTCCACGGCATCTCCGCCTCCCTTCTTTTGAAAGAGCGCTCGTACATGTGTGGACGATCTCTTTCAAATAACGGGACGGGGTCTTCGAAAGAGTGGGTAGGAACTGTGATCCGCCTTTGCTGTGGGGTTGTGTTCTTTCAAAAGACGGTATATCAATTTCTGAATTTCAATTTTGCTCTTTCGATGGTGGGCTCCCGTGTAGACACAGCCAGAATGTCCCCAACAGAATTCTGTGAGCAGATCATTTACAAATACATCAAATCTCCATTTAAAAGTTGCCAATGATCAAGAACACATCATGAGCCTTGGTGAATTGTTCTAATGAGTAATTTTTCTCATGGTTAAAAATTTACACCTTATTTCCAGTCTGAACTTACCTAGCTTCAACTTCTACCCATTGGATCATTTTATATTTATTTTCTCTGCTGAATTGTGAAATATCAAATACTCGTTACCTCTGTAGGTATTAACAGATTGGATCCCAGCAGGGTCAGACCAGTGCCAAAAAGAGGTAAAATATAATTTATTCTATTCTTCTACTATTCTCTGTTCTTCTCAAGATGTCCTGATTTATTCATGCAAGGACTGCAATAAGACCTTTTGGCAATATTTTTGCACTGGGAGCTCACATTGACCATGACTCACAGTTTTTATTCAGTCATGACTTCCCAGGACAGAATCCCACATCATGTAACTATGGTCTTCATTCTTTGCTCCTAGATTTATTCATTTACATTTAGCCATATTAAAATGCACATTGGGACTACACTTGTGCCCAGTTTACAACACAATTCAGAGTGCAATGTTTCTGTGATTTATCTTCACTGTATACCACTCCTCCCATTTTATGATATCTGCAAACTTTATCAGTGAGAATTTTATGTTTTGTTCCATAATATTATTAAAAATTTTAAATGGCATAAGGCTAAGACCCTATTGCTGCAGAACCTCACTAGAAATACGCTCATTCCATGGTGATTCCCCATTTACATTTATACTACTGACCTAACAGTTAGATAGTGTCTAATCCAATTAATGTGTACCACGCTAACTGAATGTTGCTCTATCTTTTTAATCAAACCGTTGTGTGGTACCAAATCAAATGACCTATAGAAGTCAAATATATGACCTCTTCTCTACATATCATTTTTTAATCTCATAAAAAAGATATCAAATTAGTTTCATTGGATCAATTTTCCATCAATTCATATTGACTAGTATTAATTATATTGCCCTCCTTTACTTCTTTATTACTCAAGTCCTGTACAAGCCACACCATTATATTGCCTGGGATTGATAACAGACTGACAGGCCTATTTTAAACGGGGTACGTGGATCAGCCCCTTACCCACTTTAAAATAGTGGCACAGCATTACTTTTCCTAAAGTCTCTTGGAGCTTCTCTATCTTTGAAAATGTACTGAAAATTAACTTTAATGGCCCAGACAGCTGTCCAGTCAGTTGTCCTAAAACTCTTGGATGTAAGTTATTGCAGCCTGCTGACTTAAAACTATCTAACTCTAGTACCTCTGGTTTACCATCCTCCTGAGATAGTAGTGGAATGAAAAGAGTGCTATCATATATAGATAGAATATCTTTGATAGAATAACGAGCCTTGTGGATAAGGGAGAAGCAGTGGATGTGGTATACCTAGACTTCAGTAAAGCATTTGACATGGTCTCACATAATATACTTACCAATAAAGGATGCAAATACAACTTAGATGGGGCTACTATAAGGTGGGTGAACAACTGGCTGGATAACCGTACCCAGAGAGTAGTTATTAATGGTTTTCAATCCTGCTGGAAAAGTATAACTAGTGGGGTTCCACAGGGGTCTGTTTTAGGACCAGTTCTGTTCAATATCTTCATTAACGATTTAGATATTGACATAGAAAGTACACTTATTAAGTTTGCAGATGATACCAAGCTGGGAGGGGTTGCAACTTCTTTGGAGGATAGGGTCATAATTCAAAAGGATCTGGATAAACTGGAGAAATGGGCTGAGGTAAACAGGATGAAGTTTAATAAGGACAAATGCAAAGTGCTCCACTTAGGAAGGAACAATCAGTGTCACACATACAGAATGGGAAAGGACTGCCTAGGAATGAGTACAGCAGAAAGGGATCTAGGGGTTTTAGTGGATCACAAGCTACATATGAGTCAACAGTGTGATGCTGTTGCAAAAAAAGCAAACATGATTCTAGGACGCATTAACAGGTGTGTTGTGAACAAGACACTAAAAGTCATTCTCCCGCTCTACTCTGCTCTGGTTAGGCCTCAGCTGGAGTATTGTGTCCAGTTCTGGGCACCACAGTTCAGGAAGGATGTGGAGAAATTGGAGAGGGTCCAGAGGAGAGCAATGAGAATGATCAAAGGTCTAGAGAACATGACCTATGCAGACAGGCTGAAAGAATTGGGCTTATTTAGTTTGGAAAAGAGAAGATTGAGGGGGGACATGATAGCAGTTTTCAGATATCTAAAAGGGTGTCGTAAGGCAGAGGGAGGGAACTTGTTCTTCCTTGCCTCTGAGGATAGAACAAGAGGCAATGGACTTAAATTGCAGCAGGGGAGGTTCAGGTTGGACATTAGGAAAAAGTTCCTAGCCGTCAGGGTGATCAAACACTGGAACGAATTGCCAAGGGAGGTAGTAGAATCTCCATCACTGGAGATATTTAAGAAGAGGTTAGATAGATGGCTTTCAGGGATGGTCTAGAAAGTGCTTGGTCCTGCCATGAGGGCAGGGGGTGGACTTGATGGCCTCTCAAGGTCCCTTCCAGTCCTACTCTTCTATGATTCTATGATATATGACTACATCATCTGTTATCCCTCCTCTTCAAATACAGAACAGAAATATTTGTTGAAGACTTCTGCCTTTTCACCATTGTTACTGATAATTCAAACTTTTCCATTTAGTAATGGCCCAAAACTATTGTTAGGATTAAAACAAAAAGGTAGTCCAGTAGCACTTTAAAGATGAACAAAATAATTGATGAGCTTTAGAAGGACAGACCCACTTCTTCAAACCATAGCCATACCAGAACAGACTCAATATTTAAGGCACAGAGAACCAAAAATAGTAATCAAGGTTGACAAATCAAAAAAATTGTAATCAAGGTGGGCAAATCAGAAGAGCAGAGGGGTGGTTGCGGGCGGGGGCGTGGAGTCAAGTCAGATAAAGCAAAGTATATAAAAGAGTCCTTACAATGGGCCAAGTAATTGCCGTTCCGGTTCAAACCACATGTTCATGTGTCAAATTTGAATATAAAAGAGAGCTCAGCACTCTCTCTTTGTAGGTGGTTGTTAAAGTTCCTTTTCAGTAAAACACAGATTTTTAAGTCATTAACAGTAACCACTCCAGTAAAGTGCTGGCTGACAGGTTTGTGTGTTAGTTTTTTGATGTCTGTTTAGTGTTCGTTTATTCTTTGTCAAAGAGTGTTTACCATTTGTCCTATATACATAGTAGGCAGGCATTGTTGTCATATGATGGCACATATGATGTTAGTTGAGGAACATGAAAATGTGCCCATGATTCTGTGAGTACCCTGGTTAAGTCCAATGATGGTATCTCCAGAATAGATAGGTGGACAAAGTTGGCACCGGGCTTGTTGCAAGGAAAGTTACAGGATTGGTATTGCCGTGGTACAGCCTGCAGTTGCTGGTGAGAATCCTCCTAAGGTTGGGAGGTTGTGTGTAGGAGAGAACGGGCCTGTCACCCAGTGTCTTCTGGACTGTGGCATACTGATTAAGGATAGGTTGTACGTCTTTAATGATGTGTTGCAGTGGTTTGAGTTGGGGGCTGTTGGTCCTGTTGTTGTTTTTTTTGGGCCTATCTTGGAGTAACTGATTTCTGGGTATTCGTCTGGCCCTGTTGATTTGTTTTTTTACTTCTCCTGGGCCATGTCTACACCAGCCCCAAACTTCGAAATGGCCACGCAAATGGCCATTTCAAAGTTTACTAATGAAGCGCTGAAATGCATATTCAGCGCTTCATTAGCATGGGGGCGGCCGCGGCACTTTGAAATTGACACGGCTCGCTGCCGCGCGGCTCATGCCAACAGGGCTCTTTTTTGAAAGGACCCCACCTACTTTGAAGTCCCGTTATTCCCATGAGCAGATGGGAATAAGGGGACTTCGAAGTAGGCGGGGTCCTTTCAAAAAGGAGCCCCGTCGGGACGAGCCGTGCGGCGGCGAGCTGTGTCAATTTCGAAGCGCTGCGGCCACCCCCATGCTAATGAAGTGCTGAATATGCATTTCCATGCTTCATTAGTAAACTTTGAAATGGCCATTTGAATGGCCATTTCGAAGTTTGGGGCTAGTGTAGACGTAGCCCTGGTGGGTAATTCAGTAGAAATCTTAGTAGAGATCTTGTACTGTCCAGGAAGTGTATCTCAACAAACTATATAGTTAGCCTTTCTTCCTGGACACCACAGTGCAAATCAATGATGGCCTGATCAGTACCACACTCTACTGGAAACCACCTGACCACTATACTTATCCACATGCTTCTAGCTTCCATCCTGCACACACAAGATCCATTGTTTACAGTCAAGCCCTTAGGTACAATCACATTGGCTCTGGTCCTACTGACAGAGACCAAAAACTGCAAGATCTGTACTAAAAAATCAGGATGCCACACCCCAGAAGGCCCTGAATGACAGGCCTGTTCTCTCCTACAGACAACTTCTTGCATACTATGTATATAGGACAAACAGTAAACAGTATTCGATAAAGAATAAATGGACACAAAACAGATATCAAAAACTCCTAATACACAAAACTGTCAGCCAGCACTTTAGTGGAGTGGGCCATTCTGTTAATGACCTAAAAGTCTGTGTTTTATTGAAAAGGAACTTTAACAATCACCTACAAAGAAAGAGTGCTGAGCTCTCTTTTATATTCAAATTTGACACATTAACACGTAGTTTGAACTGGGATGGCAATTATCTGTCCCATTATAAGGACTTTTTTACATACTTTGCTTTATCTGACTCTTGACTTCCCTGCTCCTCTGCTCTTCTGATTTGCTCACCTTGATTACAAATTTTTTGATTTGTCCACCTTGATAACAAATTTTGGTTCTCTGTGCCTTAAATATTGAGTCTGTTCTGGTCTGGCTATGGTCTGAAGAAGTGGGTCTGTCCCACGATAGCTCACCTAATAAATTATTTTGTAAGTCCTTAAAGTGCTACTGGACTGCCTTTTTGTTGTGATAGAATATAGACTAACATGGCTACCTCTCTGTTACTATTGTTAGGATTCTTTTTGTTTCTAATATATTGCCAAGGAGTCCCACAGGGCACTGGTATTGGAATCCATCTTGAATCTAGTACTTTCCCATAGGGATGTCTGTCTTCCCTACCCTAAAAGGATACACATGGGAAAAAACTGAAAACAATGAACTCTAAAGAACTCTGAAAAGCTGTGGACCCAAGCCAGAGTAAAGATCAACTCCAACTTAAAGCATTTTACCTGAAATAAAAAAAAATGTTTAGGAAAAGAATTTGCATGTAACAAGTTTCTTAGTATATTAGAATTAACTGGCATAATTTTTTTTATTTTGGCTTAGTAACTTTGATTTGTGTTCACTTACATCATAGTTTTTATACTTAAAAAGTAACAGAGAGGTAGGCTTGTTAGTCTATATTCTATCAAAACAAAAAGGCAGTCTCGTAGAACTTTAAAGACTAACAACCTAATTAATTACTTTGTTAGTCTTTAAAGTGCTACTGGACTGCCTTTTTGTTTTGATATACTTAACAAAACACTTTTTTTATTATCAAGCCCAGTGTAAATAATTGTTCCTTGTGAGGGAACAACCACTGTGCATTTCTCTGTTTCATTAATAAAGAGGCCAAACATCCTTATGAGTTTTCTTTGTGTAAAATTTTTACATAGGGTAAGATGGATTTGCATGAGGTTTCGAGCCCTTTGGCAGTTGGTTTCCTATCAGTTGTTTTGGAGCTGAGTCCTCCCAGAGCTGAGCTGATTGTGTATGTGTGTTGATTTGAAGCAACCCTAACTCTGTGCCTTCTCCTGGGGAGACCAGAGCTTCTGGCCTAGCAGGTCAGAGTGGTTGGAAGCCCCAGAGGGAAGGAAGGCAGGCAGACAGCAGGGGGTTGATCAGCACACTGGGAGAAAACTCCAAGGGGATTTTTAGGATATCACACATACTTTAAAAGTTCTTTCTTATTTTTCTTATTTTCTGGTCATAGATTTCTTCTTGTGTTTTTTTTTATTTTCCTATAATTTGTTTTACAATTCCTTGCTTATTTATATTTATTATTATCAAATGTTTCTTTTTCCATTTGTTTTGTATTTGATAGATAGATGGATAGATAAAAAAAAAAAGAAAATTTGGTAACATATATACACAACCAGAATTTTTTGGCATCTAGTAAAGTGTAGTTAAACCATTGCCAATATAATTCATATTCTTCTAATTAATGTTTAATCCCAGTTGATTTGTCTCATAAATGTTTTCAGGTTAGTGAAATTAGCCCTTTTAAATCACCAAGCATGTACATCACTGGTCTAAATTTTATTCTGTTCATATATCATAAATGAGATCAAGTCATAATCACTTGTACTTAAGTTATCATTAAATTTTAGTTCTGTTTTTCTGTAATTGTCAAGATGAGAGCTAACGGAGAATGTGCCTGTCTTGGAGGCCACACTTTTTAAGGTAAGAAGTTGTCACTGATAATATTTAGAAATTCCCAGGATGTTTTAGAATTGACAGTGTGAACCCCCTAACATATCAAAACAGCAGTCATGTAGCACTGTAAAGACTAACAAAATAATTTAGTAGGTGTTGAGTGTTCGTGGGGCTGACACAGTTCTTCAGATCTGGAAACTATTTTCAGTACAGTACTATTTGGCAATACAATTAACTGGCATATATGCACTATCTGGAGATAGTGCTGTACTGGAAATAGTTTCCTGATCTGAAAAACTGTGTCTGCCCCACAAAAGCTCATCACCTAATAAATGATTTTGTTAGTCTTTAAAGTGATACATGACTGCTTTTTAGTTTTGTTAAGACAAAGACCTATGTGGCTACCTCTCTGTTACCTTCCAACATATGTCAGTCAAGTCTGCCATGGTCACAGAGGTTTATTTTTTCTTTCATATTAGAGATAGGTGTGTAAGCAGCCAGTTATCCTGCTCCCTACTGTTATTTGCTGATCTGTAGCAGACACCAACTATTATCCTATTTTGCGCTTTATTTGTTAGGACATTGATCCAGTAACATTTGAGATCATTTTTCCAAGTACCAGAACTCTAAAACATGTAATGCCATTTTGACAAAGACTGTCACTCCTCCATCCCATCTGATCCTTCCTAAACAGGTTACAACCATTGGTTTTAACATTACAGTCTAAGGTGACCATCCACCCAGTTTTGGGCAGGACAGCCCCGTATTTGGGGTGCCATTCCTGTGTTCCAATTTATTCCATATTCCACTTTTGTACTACTGCAGATGGCTGCCACCTAACTTCCTTTAGCTGGGGGGAGCTGGTAGGCAGACCTGCATGGTGGTGTGGTTGCCATCCAACTTCCCCCACCTGGGGGCGGCGCAGGAGCTGGACCCACATGGCGGTGCAGCTGCCACCCAACTTCCCGCAGCTGCGGGGAGCTGGGAGCTTCACTAGCAGGCCAGCAGCCTCATTTCTGGTGACCCAAGTCATGGGGCAGACATGAGCCACAGCTGCCCCCCCACCTCACCCCTCCAGTAGAGGGGCAGCCCCCACAGAGCAGCCATGCTTGACTCCCAAGTAGGGTGACTATCCGTCCTGTTTTGGCTGGGATGGCATCGTTCCCCCATGTCCAATATTTGGCTGGGGGAGATATGGTCACCTTATTACAGTACCACTATATTTTTGCAACGCCAGCCTGATCAAATGTTATGCTCTTAAATGAGCAATTCTAATTCTTCTTGGCCACATCTCCACAAGCAGCTTTTCCCATCAAAACTGGGCTTTTGCCAGAAGAAAAACATGGAGCTTCTACATGGCAAATGCGATTTGTCAGTCGTTTGTAGACAAGACCCGGCACATCCGCTGGCAGCGTTAGACCTCTCCCCATCCAAGCATAACACCTCTCTGAACAGTGTTCTGTTGATAAAACAGCCGTATAGATACCCTGTGGCCCTTTTGTTGACAGACAGGACTTCCAGTTTACTGGGCAGCCCTGTTTGCAAAGCTTCCAGTCAGCTGTTCTGTTGAGAGACGGACAGGCAATCTGTCTGCTCTCTGTCAACAGAGCGGATTGCTGTTTCAATCTGCTTTTACGTGCAGACACAATCTGTCAACAGAAGTTTTGCCAGGAAATTCCTTCTGACAGTAACTTCTGTCAACAGAGGCTACTCGTGTAGACGTGGCTCTCATGTGTTACCTGAGCTCCTACAATGGTGGACAGGCAATTAAAGAATTTCTTCTCTTCATACCCTTTCTTTATTTGATTAATTTTTTCTCCACATATAGATACTTTGCTGAGTAAGAACATGAGAGTCCATATTGGGTCAGACCAAAGGTCCATCTAGTCCAGTATCCTGTCCTTTAATAGTAGCTAACATCAGGTGACCCAGAGAGAATTAATAGAACATGTAATCATAAAGTGATCCCTCCTCATCACCCATTCCCAGCTTCAGGCAAACAAGCTAGGGACACCATCAGCTGCTCATTCTGGCCATTGATGGATCTATCTTCCATTAACTTAAAATAGTCCCTCTTTTTACCTGCCTCTTTTGTTATTAGTTTAATTCCCTCCTGACTATTCTAGTCAGGGGCTGTGTCTACACTAGCCCAAATCTTTGAAATGGCCATGCAAATGGCCATTTCGAAGATTACTATTGAGGAGCTGAAATACATATTCAGCACCTCATTAGCATGCCGCTGGCTGCAGCACTTCGAAATTGCCGCAGCTTGCTGCCACGCGGTTCATCCAGATGGGGTTCCTTTTCGAAAGGACCTCACCAACTTCGAAATCCTCTTATTCCTGTCAGCAGATAGGAATAAGGGGATTTTGAAGTTCCCTTATTGAGGTAGTAATAAGGCAAACTCTTAAGTCATTAACAGAATGGCCCACTCTATTAAAATGTAGACTAACTGGTTTGTGGATCAGGAGTGTTTTAATGTCCGTTTTGTGCCCATTAACTCTTTGTCTGAGAGAGTTTGAAGTCTGTCCAATATACAAGGCATCTGGGCATTGTTGGCATGTCTTGATAAGGGTAGGTTGACTGTTTGTCAACCTTGATTACTATTTTTGGTTCTCTATGCCTTAAATATTGAGTCTGTTCTGGTCTGGCTATGGTCTGAAGAAGTGGGTCTGTCCCACGAAAGCTCGTCACCTAATAAATTATTTTGTTAGTCTTTAAAGTGCTCCTTGAATGCTTTTTTGTTTTGATAGTATATAGACTAGCACGGCTTTTTCTCTGTTACTGCACAAGATAGCATGTATTAAAAGAGTGGACAAAACTGGATTTCCTTCTACAGCTTGAACTCTCTAATCTGGAACTCTCTTGCCCAGCAAACTCTGTAATCTGGCATGATTTTAATTAGCTGGGCAACCACTTATCATGGGGGTGGCCAAGTTTCCTTTGGTCCTACAAAGCTTGTTTATAGCCTCCAGTCCTGGCCCTAAGGGTTCTGTATTGTTATTTAGCTGTAATTTACCCCTGAATGTTTTCTAAGAGTCCAGTAAAGCAACGGAAGTGTTGGTAATGTGCTAGAAAATGTTGACCTCCTGTCTCCTGGCAAATTCTCTTGTCCAGCACCAGTCAGGTTCTGAGGGTGCTGGACAAGAGAGGTTCAACCTGTAGTGTGTCCTAGAGGCCTGATCTAAAGGTCTGACTTTGAATCTAGCCCTGACACACGAGAAGTTTACAACTTTACTGCAATGTTCATGTTGCTCATTTTCTTTCAATACAAACAACATATGGCTCATCACGACAAGAACATTTTATTAGAGGAGTCGTGTGACTTCATCTTTAGTTCAAGATGCATGACTCATGTCACAGTGTATTATTCCCCAAAAGACTGTGTCCTGATGTAGAACATTACTTCATCAGAAATGAATTCAATGCATATTTGATCTGCTATCTATTAAAAATATTCATATTTTTGGTTTCATTTAGATATTTCAAGGAACGTATTAGCTTGTGTTTTATGTCAGATCATTTTTCAGCTGAGTTAAAAATTCATATAACACTGAGCTATCCATGCTTTTCTCCTTTTCTGTCTTACAGGCAGAAACACTGGATCCCAGATCCCAGCTTCTTGCTAGTTACTTCCACATAAAACAATACACTATCATATCTCATCTGGAGTTTATGTCATTAACTGGGTCTGAAGCCCTGAATATGGAGATGTTCAGAGCATGTTGCAACGCATGCGTTCTCCCAGACACTGGAAAATGGGAAGAAACTGTGAAAGTGCATTTAACTTATTTGCCTTGTTATGGATTAGATGGAGTAGTTTTTTGTACCTGTTATGCTGGAGTATTATTTTTGATGTCTACTTTTATGCAAAATCAATGGCATTGAAAAGCATGGATAGGTGCCCTTTACGAATGTGGGTGACTAGTGGCTTTTCTAAAGTGTCCAAATAGATTGGTGAGGCATGATTTCCCTTTACAAAAACCATGGTGACTATTCCCCAACAAACTATGTTCATCTGTGCATTTGATAATCTGTTGTTTGCTGTAGTATCAACCAATTTACCTGTGACTGTAGGTAGGCTTACAGGCCTATAATTGTCAGACTTGCTTCTAAAGCCTTTTTAAAACATTGACTTCATGTTTGCTATTCTCACATCAACTGGAGTATTTGAAAAGATGATGTTTTCTGAATGAGTGAGGACATTACATTTTTGAGGGGGAGAGGGAACAAATGTATGGGAGATACACATCTCACAGAGCTGGCAGGGACCTCATTGAATATACACCCCTGCCCTTTTGGAAGCACCATCCCTCTCAGATTTTTTTCCCCCAAATCTACTTGCCCCAGACCTCTAAATGCCCTCCTCAAGGTATTGAGCATACAACCATGGGTTTAACAGGCCAGAGCTTAAACCACTGAACTACCCTGCCGCCCAGACACTTGGTTTTCATTATTCAGCAAAAGTTTTACATGGCATGTTTCTTTGTCTTATCATCTGGTGGACAACTGCTGAAGTATGCGGGAAATAGTCACAGTAAGTATGGTCCCAAACCTGTAATCAGCTTCATTAAAGGTTCTGTAGGGAAACAGAGATTTGCCTGTGGGAAAACCATTGCAGAATCAGGGGCTGGATAGTAGAATTTTCTAGTGTCTACAGAAATGTTAGAACTGTTCAGCACTTCTTATTACACTCTTCAATGAGTAGAATCTTTCATTTGAAAGGTTGAGATCTTCTGACAAATAAAATTAAATTTATACCTATCTTGGGAGGTATAAATTAGCTCAAAAAGGGGCCTTAAGCATAAGTTGGATGTGTCTATATCCAGGATGTTGCATTGTAACAGAGAGGTAGCCGTATTAGTCTGTACTCCAAAAAAACAGCAGAAACGCAGCACTGTAAAGACTAGCAACATGGTTTGGTCAGTGATGAGCTTTCATGGGACAGACCCACTTCTGATGAATAAATCATGTTGTTAGTCTTTAAAGTGCTACGTTTCTGCTGTTTTGTTTTGTTTCCATATCCAGGATCACATTATACTGTACACTCAAGCTTTGTATTTCCAAAGTATCTGTAGTTCTTTTGTAAGTAGTGGTGATTTTAATTTCACTAGCCCCCAAAGGAACAGTCTGCACTTTTGTGGAAAACAATTATTTTTTTTAGAAAAATCCCTTGTGTATCTTACAGCAGTGGATGTGCCTTGTTCCTAGAAGATTACTATGATGGACACTGTGAAATCCTATAGCACACCCCTCTTCTGAACAAGAATGTGAAGATCCCTGTGATAAAGTCCTATGTATAGAAATGGAGGATATGTTGTTTTGGGCTCTTAATGACTATGTGACATATTTAACTAATGCCCCAAGTGCCAAAAGCCCAGAATTGCTATTTTTATGTGTATATTTTAATTCAAATAAAATCAAATTGATACCTATCTTAGAAAGTATAAATTAGATCACAAGTATGAATTTTGCTGCGAGGACAAGTGGACTTCAGTTTTTTCCATAGGGGCAAAAGGACACAGGAACATACTTGTAAACTATAGTTCAGGAAAACAAGCTTGGGTAAAAACTATTTATAGTGTGGTAGCCATGTTAGTCTGTATCTTCACAAAACAAAAAAAGCAGTCCTTTAGCACTTTAAAGACTAACAAAATGATTTCTTCAGATCTGGAAATTGGGTCCGTCCCATGAAAGCTCATCACCCAATAAATCATTTTGTTAGTCTTTGAAGTACTACAGGACTGCTTTTTCTTTTGTGAAGATACAGACTAACACGGCTACCTCTCTGTGACTATTCACCACGCAAGGAACTATTTTTAGCAGTTTGGAATGGAAATTTATTATTTGTGATGCTGACAGACATGGGTTGCCGGCCCCAGGGATAGAAGCTGCAAACATAAGGTCTAAAGCCCTGCATGCTACCATGTGAGCTAAAGGCCAGCTGGCTCTCAGCCAGGGCTGTAGAGAAGAGACTTCACTCACCCCAGATGAGGGCTCAGTGCCTCTGGGTACTATATATGAAACACATTATCCAGGCGAAACAAAAGCAAGCAGTCCTGTAGTACCTTAAAGGCTAATAATTTATTTTATTAGGTAATGTGCTTTCATGGAAAAGACCCACTTCTTCAGATTCTGGAGCAGAACTGAGAGAAAAACTGAAAGAAAACTGAGGAGTCAGCTAAATATAAAAATGAAAAAGGGGGGGGCGGGGAGAGGAAAGAAGGGAAGAGCGAAAAAGTCCCTCTGGAAAGTGTCAATTAAGTTAAGTGGGATGTCTGCCATTCCTGCGAATATCAAAGGTGGAGAAATTGTCCTTGTAATCGAAACAAAAAAGCAGTCAAGTAGCACTTTAAAGACTAACAAAATAATTTATTAGGTGAGCTTTTGTGGGACAGACCCACTTCTTCAGACCATAGCCAGACCAGAACAGACTCGATATTAGGGCACAGAAAACCAAAAACAGTAATCAAAGTTGACAAATCAGAAAAAAATTATCAAGGTGAGCAAATCAGAGAGCAGAGAGGTGGGTTGGGGCTGCTGAACTCTCTTGCGTATTCAAATTTGACACTTTAACACGTGGTTTGAACCAGGATGCAAATCTTCTGGGACATTATAGGGGCTCTTTGGCATTCTTGGTTTAATCTATTCTTGACTCCCCTCCCTCCGCCTCTCTCCTCTCCTTGATAATTTTTTTCTGATTTGTCAACTTTGATTACTGTTTTTGGTTCTCTGTGCCTTAAATATTGAGTCTGTTCTGGTATAGCTATGGTCTGAAGAAGTGGGTCTGTCCCACGAAAGGTCACCTATTAAATTATTTTGTTAGTCTTTAAAGTGCTACTTGACTGCTTTTTTGTTTTGATAGTACATAGACTAGCACGGCTCCCTCTATGTTACTGTCCTTGTAATGTGTAAGATAAGTACGATCCTTCTTGAGTCCATGGCGATAGGTATCACACTTGAGAAAGGATTCCAATTCAGATGTCTCCTTTTGTAATCTGATGTTAAAATCTCTTTGCTGTAATACACAATCCATTAAATCATAACCTTTTGAGACTATTGTCCAGGTGAAAAGAGTCACATATAAAGAAGAAAAGGTGCCAGCACCACAGTACAGATAAATAGTGACACATACCATGTGGATTTTTAAACTAGTGGTATTAAGCAAGGGTTACATGAGGACTTCTCTAAGAGATTACTCCAGTAGTAATGGCACTAGAAGAGCTCTAACAGCTGCTGTTGCTGCAGATTCCTTAGTGTGGGTGCTCAAATCCCTTGCTCTGCATTTACAAGGAGGTTGACAGCTCCATTAAAGAGAGCCTGCAGCATCCCTTCTATACATTTTTAATGCTAATGCATTCAGATTTTCCTTCAGGAAATCTTTCCTCCTTCCCTCATTACCAGTGGCAGATTAAAATTTTAACGGCTTTCTTAACTTGTAACAAAGATGTTCATGTAGATTTATAACATAGGAAAGGGCGGGAGGGTGGGGGAGCAAGACTCAGTGATATTCAGCTCAAGTTAGCCTTCAGGTAATTTCTTCCGCTTTGTCTTTAAATTTCTATTCAGTTATACTGGAAGGTAAACATACAAAGCGAAGCTTTTCCCAAGGAATCTCCTTCTGAGTGAATAACGGAATGCCACTAAATGAGACTGAGGTCAGGATGGGGAACAAGGGGAAGACCAGTGTAAAAGAAAGAGCTGTGTTTCAAAGAATTGTCAGCAGAGCTAAATTTCATACCCTACAGAAAAGCGTCAAATCCCACTGAATTTAACAGCAAAGCTCCTAATAATTTGAGTGGGATTAGGATTTGATGGCGTGTGCATAGTTTATCAATCAAGTCCCTGGGGCAAATAATGCACACATGCAGAAAAGCTGTGCAGCAAATCACACCTTAAATTTGCATTGGGGAAAGATTAACAGCAATATTAAATAGTTTATTAAGATCAGGTCTCCTGAGTTCTATTTTCAATTTTTCCATTGATTTTTTATGGGATTTTGGAAGTATGTCACTTATTGCCTGGTTTTCTAAAAGTGATGACAGCTCCACTTTAAGTCCCCAAATTAGAGGTTACCTAAGCATGTACCTAATTTTAAGCACACGAGAAGTTCCATTAAAACAAATGAGACTACACATAAGAACATGGCTAGCCCTCTAAATCTAAGCTTAGAGTTAGGCAGGTATTTGAGTACCTTTCTGAATACTACTACTACTTAACCCTTGTACTCTGTGTGGAACATGGGTCATCTAGAAGTCTCCTCCACTTCACTCTGTCTCTGGACAAAACTTCTAGCTGGCTCTATGAGTATCCCTTCCTCTATAGGGGGCCATAAAAAGGAAAGCTTCAGAGGTTCAGCCCCACTGAAAAGCAGGAGCCTGGTTACACATCTGTAAAACCCACAATTAGGTTTGTCAGCCCTGCAGCAGTATTGGTGATGAAACTTTTTTTTTTTATTGCACTTACATGGTGCCTTTCAGTCAAAGAACACAATGTATTACCCCTCAGAGAAATACTCCAAAACAACTAGCTTCCACCTCCCACATGCTCACTGGAGGGATTTTGAGGAGGAAAATGTTAGAATAAAATTAATTTCATTGACTCCTATGGCTGTCTATCTGCCTTCAGGATGGCAATAGAATTAGTTATGGTTGGTAGCCAGACCAAAAAATGAGGAACACACAAAAACAAAACAAAAAAGAATACAAAACTAGGGCTAATGCAAATTTCATACCCTAATCCAGTAGAAAAGGTTTAGTGAAGCCATGGAATCAGGTTTTTGTACATGTGTAAATATACTTAGTTCATTTTCATCAACACAAAATCACACACCAAAGGCTATCCAGATAATGAGAAGTATGAGAAATATTTGATGTCGTGCCATAGAATTAAGCGAACTTCAAAGGAGAAAGCACATAACACCAGGTGATACCCAAGGGCAAATGAAGGGAATACAGCATCATGGGAGTGTAGAGATTTAGGATCTCCTAAACAAAGCAATATAATATCTGCTGTTTGATGGAGCACTCTGAAAAATTATGCGAGGTGAGGACTCTGATCAATAATAGCTGTTAACCTCAGATATGTGGAGCAACTGATGTCAGAATCACTGGGGACTTGCGGTTGTTTAAAGGTACACTGACCAATTATGAAGCACTGAAGTAGATGTCTGTGATTTCTAAATATGTTTAGCATCACATAATAAAGACAGAGCAGAGAATTTAAATAACACTGTTATAAAATACTGGATTGACTACTAACAGCCACAGATGCTGAGGGAAAGTTTCCAGTTTAATGGTGAAACTGAACTTCAGTGATGGTAGCAAAAGTGATCAAAGAGAATATTCCACATGTGGACAACGGTTAAGCCTTTTTATTTCATTCTTTGGTAATGATAGAATAATTCATTTTTGGATTATACAACCAGATTTAGCTTGTAGGAACAAAGAACCACGGTCTGCAAAAGGACTAAACTCTCCAACTTTCTGTGTATGTTTGCTTTTATGTGCGTTTAAAAGGACTTAGCTACACGCACATTCTATGTTTCTATAGATGCAGTACATGACAGCATGAGCTCAGTATATCTTCATGACTCCTGAGTGGTAAAGTCATGAATGAGTTATAAGGGTACTCTTGCACCAGTCACAGTAAAAGCTTGTTACCACTTCATCTCATTGTGTATTCTGCATATGTCATATGTTTCAGGAGGGGGAAAAAAAACCCCACAACCACCAATTTTAGAAATGTTTTAAAGAAACTGCAGATAATGTATTGGCACCTTTCTCCCCACCCCACCTGCCCCACTTATGTATCCAGGTGCTTATGAATCAAAGGTAGAGGGGAAAAAAAGTAATTTTTTAAAACAACTAAATATAACCAAAATATTTGTCTGTATCTAAAAAGATCTCACATTTAGAATGTAGTGCTTGGGGATTGTCAAGGTGATGTAGTTATGTGTCCCCCACTAGGAATTTCATTTTCCCAACAGTAGTTTCAATAGCTATGTGATGTCATCACCTGTGTGCATAGCTAGATGAGACTGGAGTGAAGCTGACAACCAGAGGGAAGGACATGCTTTCTGTAAAACATCTACAGTATTGAAGTTACCTGCTTGGGGATATTATTGGACTCCTTATTGCTATGGGATATCAAAATAGCTATTGCAGAAAAAAATCATCCACTTTCATCAGCTGTGGTAGAGTTCTTATATCTAGGACTCATGCTAATCTTCCTGAAAAAGCTCCAATTGATTAGAAACACTGCATCCTGTTTATGTAGCAACATAGCTGCTGTGAATGTCATACCAATGCCCTACTCTGGGTACTGGCTCCCAGTTGAATAAAGAATCACATTCAAAGTCACTGCCCTAACGATCAAAAGACAATGATACACATGACCCCAGCCAAGAGGAATTATAGCAACTGTAGATCACACTCTACTTACAGGGCATTTGTTTTTAGTATAAGCTAAAAATGTCAGTGTTTGAATATTTTACTATCATTTACCCCGTAAATATGTCTGGTGTGCCGGTTACCTGTTGCTGAGGCTTTTATTTTTTAAATCAATGTGCTGTGCTTCAGCCAATGGCAGAGAACCAGAAGTAAAAAGAGCAATTTCCTTGTGTCCTGCTCCTGCAAACATTAATACATATAACTTTAGGCACATAAGTCATCTTCTTAAGAAAGAGTACTCCCATAGCTCCTCCTTTTTTTTTATTTAAGCCACTACTAACCTTAAAATGGGGTTCACATCAGGCTATCTTAACTTAAATTTGGTACTGAAGTTCTGCAGTACAAACACAATTTATTAAATGTGTCAGCATCAGTTATTTTGAGCATCACAGTAATAAACAAGTTATTGTCTGCATGCAAAGTAAAACCACTGCTCAAAACTACACAAATAGAGAATAAAACTCTGTAATGGATTTGGATTTTTAAACCTCTATTATAAATTGCTAGAGGTGAATTGTACACTATAAAATAAAATAGAACATCCTAACTGCTATCCAGAAAATATATACACTTATCAACAATCATAAATGCAATCCAGACAATTATAAACATATGGTAAGTTTCTCCTTAAGTACCTATGTTAGTTACCATGAATATGGTCTAAATTTTGTTGTAGTCACAGAATAATTTTGCCTTGAAAATTTGCATAGGTAAGTCCAGTGATATTTATGGAAGTTGGATTGGTTTACAATTTGTAATTCAGTATATAATTCCCATATAATTTAGGAATTTCATGTGTGGTTATTTAGCCCAATAGCTATACATTACCTTCAACTATCAGCTGGAGTGGAGGGGAGAAAACTCTTCTCTGAAATCCTTAATGGTGTGTATGTCATAAAAACAATGGCAGTATATGCTTGCTGATGTAATAAGGCATGGTTTAGCATTTATTCAGGTGACAATGTGAATATAAAGTCACTAATGTGGGTGTTTTCCCCTTGTACTTCTGTTGGGCTTCCTATAAAGTAAGAAATTATTGTGGCTGACTGAAAGGCCCTTTTTTTTGTCTTTCTCAAACAAATGATCATTAAAAAGATAAGCTAAAAGCTGTCTACCTGCATTTATCTGCACAGCTGTCTGATTTTTTTTTACCTTAAATAAGTAAAAACTATTCATACTACTGACTCTGAATCAGTCTTAAATACATGTTTTCCAAGGTCAGAAGGACTACTGAGATCATTTAATCTGCCCTCATCTATAAAACATGCCGTAAACTCCTAGTAATTCCTAGACTGTGTCGTTAAAAAAAAATCTTCATTTAAAACCTGCCAGTGACAGAGAATCTACCATGACTCTTGGTAAATTGTTCCAATGATTATTTGCAGGTTGAGCCTCTCTAATCTGAAACTCTCTTGTCTAGCAACACCTGTAATCTAGCATGATTTTAGTTAGCCAGATATTTATTTATTATGAGCGCAGCCAAGTTTCCTGCAGTCCCATAAAGTTTGTTTACAGCCACCACCCCTGGCCCTCAGTGTTCTGTGCTGTTATTTAGCCATAATTTACCCCTAAATGTCTTATAAGAACCCAGTAAGCAGTGGAAGTGTTGGTAATGCCCGAGACAATATTGACCTACTGTGATCCGGCAAATTCTCTCATTTGGCACCGGTCAGGTCCCCATGGTGATGTACTAGAGAGGACCTGTTCTTTTCACCATTAAATATGTATTTTGTTTCCACTGATAATTTAACTTCTACTTCCAGGCACTGTATTGTGTTATACCATTGTTTTCTCTGCTAGACTGAAGGGCTTTTTATCAAATAATTGTTACCCTTGTAGGTACTTTTAGACTGACAGCAAGTCAGTCCATAATCTTCTTATTGTTAAACTAAATACATTGAGCTGTTTCAGTCTATGGTTTTACAATGTTTTCTAATGCTTTAATAATTTTTGTGGCTCTTCTCTGAATCTTCTCCAGTTTATTAACATCCATTTTGACTGGCTGGCACCAGAACTAGAGAAAGTAATCTGCTAACAGTCCTGTCAGTGCTAAACAGAGGTAAAATTACCTCTCCACCTACTTAAAATTCCAGCTTAGGCATTAGCCCTTTTGCCCACAACATTACACTGGGAGCTCACATTCAAATGATCCATCACAATCTCCAAATCATGTTCAGACTAATTGTATCCCAGGATATAATTTCCTATCACTTTAGTATGGCCTTAGCATAAGTTGCTTCATTTTTTCTCATGAATTTATTTACTTGTATTCACTTGAGACAGGCTGAAGTTTGGTCCACTTTTTAAATTTAGAAGCCAAAGATTGGGGTCAGGGAAGGAGAGTACAGTTCCAACTGTGGATAAGTGGTGGAAAATGATTCTATAGACTCATTAAGCTTTTCTTACCACAAGGAATGTTCCATTAGTTTTGCTGAAAAGACTGAACACATCTCACCTGACAGGATGAACACTCTGCTGAGTTTATCAAGACACCCACTCTCCTTGGGTTGTGGTTTATCCTGTTTTCCTCAACGAGGTCTTTGATGTATTGGAGGAGTTGTGTCAGACTAGATATCAGTTTGCTTTTATTGACAGTATACAGAAGATGGGAAATTACTCACCCATTTTTGAGGAGGATTGTTAATGCTTCTCTTTGTGGTGGCAGGTAGGTGGTTCTGTCTGTCTGTCTGTCTCTCTCTCTCTCTGTCTCACACACACACACACACATCCCATTCCAAGAGACGATTTGTTGCTATAGAGAGTATTAACATCAAGAGAAACAACTATTCCTCTGCCATTATGGATTCAGTGAATTATTTAACTGGTGCACTGTCAGATGGTATTACTTTCCAATACAGATATCTATGTTCAGTGTTTTCTAACTGCCTGATCTGACAAATTTTCAGCTCTAGGAGGGTTACAAGAAATAATAATCTGGAGGTATTTTAAAAATATCATGTTAATATTGTCTCATAAGTTGCTTGTAAGTTTTAGAATCATGCCAGAAATCCTTATGGAAGTAAGCTGAATGGTGATTGATCAGTTTTCCATTAACGCCACTTGCCCGCAAGCAATTGTGGGTATCTCTTTCATTTTCACCTCCCTCTTTTTTTCCCTGCGTACTGTATTGTTGAGTAAACCCTCAAGAGTAAGATTTGTCCATGGAGGAGTCACAACCTCAGAACATTTTATAAACTGTCCAAGCCCTCAGTTCCAGGCAACACATACACATCCCATTTCTCACATAAAAGAAGCTCTGTCACCTTTGCCACACACTGTCACAAATTATAAAGACACATCATTGTCTATGAAGTCTCCGGAGCCCCACACACTTCCCAAATCAATAGATTTGCAGTGGCAAACTGGTCAGAGATTCCATCACAATATCCCATGCATTTTCACAAAACAAATATTTTTAAAACATAATAGACAAATCACAACCAGTTAGTATCAGGCTAGCAAAAAATCAGATTGGAAATCTGGGGACACTCTGACACGCTGGAAGTTTCTATAACAGATGAGCTATATTTGATCATTTTATTTAAAAAAGAATCTTTCCCCCACCAATACAAACGTGTGTTTCTGAAAATGGCTAAACTCTGTGTTACACCCACACCTGGAATACTACAACTAGGTCACCCCAGCTCACAAAATGATATACTAGAACATGAAAAATGTACAGAGAAGGGCAACAAAAAATAATTAAGGAGATGGAACAGCTTCCATTTAAGGAGAGATTAAAAACAGTGGCACTTTTCAGCTTGTAAAAGAGACAAGGGGAAAAATACTAGAGGTGTATACAATTATGCGTGTGCAGAAAGTGAGCATGGAAGTAATGTTTACCCCTTCATATAACACAAGAACCAGGAGTCACCCAATGAGTTTAAGATGCAGGTTAAAAAAAAAATAAGGAAGTACTTCGTCGCACAGCTGACCTGTGGAACTTGTTGCCAGGTGATGCTGTGATGACCAAAAATATAAATTGGTTTCTTAAAGACACAGCCATCAGTGATTATTAAACAAGACATTCAGGGATTGGCCTCTGACTGCCAGAAACTGGGAGTAGGGAAGGGATCAGTCAATAATGGCTCTTTTCTGATTATTCCCTCTGAAACACCTAGCATTGGCCACTATTGGAAGTTGTGATACTGGTGTAGGTAGACCATTGGTCTGCTCCATCATGGCTGTTCTTATGCTCTTGTTTCCAGTCTAAATTTGTATACCTTCCACTGCGTTCATGCTATATGTTTCCAGTGGCTGCAACCTGGAGCTAGAGAAATTCAGATGGGCAATAAAGTGTAAATATTTTTAGTAAGGCTCTCTCAATTTGAGGAGCCTCTACTTCAAGCAAAAGCTCAGAACACAACCAGAGAAACTATCATAAATGGACAAGGCTGCACACATCTGCTGGTGTAGGGGAAGGAGTCTGCCTAGGAGGTGAAAGAGAGTGCATAGGCATGTGACTTGTTAGAGAGGGAAGCTGGGAAAGTGGGTGCAGAAGCAGGAGAGGAAGCTGTGGAGAGGAGAGCAGGTTTATGAGCATGCAATGAGGAATGGAGGAAAGATAAGTGGGGACAGGATGATAGGAGAAAGAATGGTGAATGTGAGTGATACAGTGTGGAGGTGGGAGAAGCAGGATCTGAGTGAGTGTTATAGGAAGAGGAGGATAATAGGAAGCTACTGTTTGTAGGGTGGAGAACTGGTAGTCTCGGTGACAGGCAGCTTAGCTGAGCAAGCAGAGGGGAGTTTTGGAGATTCACTGGATGGACCCAGTATTGCTGATAAGGAACTGGAGAAGAGGATCAAGAGCTGCAGAGCAGAAACCTACTTCAAGGTAGTCTTGTCATAGATTCTTACGTAGTAAAGAATAACAACTTGAGTTGTCTCCTCCATACTTAGCCACACATAATTTATAATTGTCTCAATAGTGGAAATGGAATAGGATTGCTGCAAAACAGATAAAGCCCATACAATATCTCCTCCATAAATGCTTTATCCTTTCGCACAATGAGGAATTTAGAATTCAGCCTTAATCTCTAAGGCTGTGTTCACACTAGGAATTAACTTCAAAGTTAACTTCGAAGTTAGCCAGCAGGGAATGAGCACACATTTCCCCTTACTTCGAAGTTAACTCGAAGTAGGGAGCCCAACTTCAAAGTCCTTGCTCCATTCCCAGGAGTTTAACTTCAGTTTAACCAGTTTAACTTCAAAGCATGGTGTGTGTAGATGCTCAATTTAGAAGTTGCTTACTTCTAAGTTATTTTTATAGTATAGACACAGCCTAATTTTATTTTATGCCTTTCTACCTTTCAGACACTCAGCACCATTTCAGTCCACTGTTACTGTAGGTCCCTGAGAAATGACCACCATTTTACTGAGTGTGTCCTCCATGAAGAATATAGATTCATTGTTTTTTCAATAGAAGCAGATATCCAGTGAAACTGGACCCCAGCAGGAATCTCTCTTTAGCTCATTTTTTGGTTTAGTGTTTTAAACATTTTTACACAGTTTTTATTCAGCCAGATGTTTTCTAGACACTAACTCTAACCCTCATTTTCCAGGCAGCTTCCTGATTTTTTTTTAATGATTTGCTGCATGGGGCCTCAAGATAGATGTCTAATGGTAGGTGAACTAACACATTTGATGAGCTAAGGCTGTTGCTGCTTTTTCAATCTCAGCTGCTGATTATAAATTTGACTGACGTGTGCTCAGCCATTATGAGGTGGCCACCTGTTCCTTATTTGATGGAAATGTCTGATTTCTTTTCCCATACCTGATGCCCTTTGTCCTTGACAAATGTTGACGTAGGCTGATAGAATAGCTCCTCATTTTGATACATCTGCCTTGTATTTTGAAGATTGATTTTCTTGGACTATCTCATTATTTTTCAGATGTCTCCAACTGTTCCTTAATTTATTTTTGAAGGTGGCAGCCCTGTTCCATTTAGCTTCAGTCAATGAACCAATGGTATTAAGTTACTAGGGACGGGTGAACTCATTTTACCCAGTTTCAAACATCAGGGTTTGAATGCTTCCCTCATGCAGATGTTATTAGATTTGCAAACTGCTTAGGAGAAATTATTAAAACAAAGCAGAATGGAAACACTGAGAAAAACACAGACGTACACAGGGACAGTGGGGAGGGAAAGAGGAGCAAAAATAAAACTCTGTATGAAAAGCCAAGTATGGTAGTCTTCTTATTTATTTGTGATACTATAATAATGAGGGACCTCAACTCAGGTTGGGATCCTGTTATGCTAAGCACTTTACAATGATAAGAGTATGAAATAGGCTGTGCTATAAGGAGCTTAAACTATCAACAGACATGACAAAAATGGTTGGTGTAGGAAGGAATCAATTTAACATACATGCAGACTGGATGATGTGATGGTTTACCAACATTATGATCAGTTCAAAACTGAGAGTGTGTGCATCCCTGTGTTGTTTCCTTTTAACCTTTCTAAATATATTTTAAAAAGTTAGATGTGTTTCAGTGGGAGGAAGTAAGCTGAGGAATGAGATCAGGAAGGAGAGTGGCCATTAAAGGGAGCAGGTAAGAAAACAGGAAGTTGTGGAACATGGAAGGCAGGTGGGTTCAGGCTGAAGTAAAAATGGTGAGGAATAAAGTGAGAGCAAACAGCTAATTATCAGAAGGTGCTAAGCTATCTAGAGTACCCACTTATGTTTGAGGAGCATTCTTCTATGTCTAATACACGGCAGAGGTGTCTATTTTTCTGTCATTCTTTTGGAGTTGGAAACACAAGCACCCATCTATGGGTTCATCTTTGTCTTACAACTTTTCAGTAAGGCAACCAGGCATTTATTTGGTTAGAGTTAAGTCAATAGAAATGAGAACTGTGTTACCCATCTCTAGCTTTTGGTGTGTGTGTGTTTGTATGGACGTGTGGGTGGGGAATGGGTAAAACAGGAGTGCTTGGTGAGTTGTGCTTTATCACATAAACCTCATGGTTCCTCTGATCTTACAAATGTATAAAATACACAACCAAAGATCACTCACTACACAGATCTCTAGCTGGGGTGGCCAACCTGAGACTGAGGAAGCAGACAGACTTTACCAATGTACTTTGTAATACATCAGCAGCCCCCTCTTCAACTCTCCCGCCCCAGCACCTCCTGCTCATCAGCACCCCTGCTGATTCATACCTTCCCCTCCATCCCCATGCCTCCCATCTGCCATGATCAGTTGTTCTGCAGTGCTCAGGAGGCACTGATCGCAGCGGTTGGGGAGAAAGTAGCAAGAGCATGGCAGGCTTGGGGAGAAGGGATGGAGTGGGAGCAGGACTGAGGACAAAGCCAGGGGCTGTGCAGTGAGCATAATGGAAGGCTGGCACCCATAGCTCCAGCCCCAAAGTTGGCAACTGTACCAGGAGCTGCATAGGAAGTTCTGAAGAACTGCATGCAGCTCCAGAGACGCAGGTTGGCCAACCCTGCTCTAGATTTCAGCACTGGCAGTTTCTTACTGGACCGTGGAATTGGGAAGGCTGTAAACTCCAAAAACAATAAAGTAATGTGAATTGAAGGCTTCTGTGAAACTACGGTGAAAAGTTCAACTACACAGCATGTATAGCAGTTCTCCATGGTGCCCTTCCCTCTTCCTCTTCAATCCAGCCCTCCAATGGTAAGTGATGCCTCTGCTAGCTTAGCATCCTCTATTAATTGGTTATTTGCTCTTGTGGAGAGAAAGGGCAGTTGACTTCCCAAGGGCTTTCCAGTTTTTACCTCTTCTGAGTCTGCTGGCAGTTGTCATGATGGGTTTTGTAATGATTATCTTTGTACAAGACAAACTGAGCTGAGGCCACTGTTTAATTTTATATAGGCCACTGAACAGCCATTAATTAGTAATCACTTCTGGCCCCCATTAACCTGGGCTGAACTGAAACCACAGACAATTTAGTCTGCAATGAATATAGCCTCAAAGTCATTTAAAAGCATATAAGAAACTGAAATTTCCTGAACAAAAGTCCTCCTCTTTGTAAGTTATAAATGAATATTACATTGTTATAATTATGATGTATGTTTCTGGAGAACTTTACAAGCAAATATGAATACCAGGTCCTGGATTCAGGGCTTTCATTCTACATTAGGCAGAAAAAAATGAGTGGTGTGATATTAGCTAGTAGTGAGTAAGAAGTAGTGACGGAATTCAACAGTGGGAAAGTAATACGGCTGTTGGCTGACCACTGTTTCTCAGGGAAAGCAGATTATGCAGGTTCATTTGATGTGTCTCTTTCTTTCTTGTTACTCCATTTGTTTCATTTTCTTCTATTATTTGCAATGGATGGTTGACACTGGAAAGATCAGTCATGGTAAACCAAACAAAAGAAGTGAGTTAGTAGAGAAAATTCAAGTAGACCGAGGGAGCTTTGTATCAAGGATGAGGAAGACTGTCCAAGCTGTACTCGTGTGGTATCATAGAGCCACAGAATTACAAGGGTGAGGTGGATAATGGGTTAAAAAGGAAAGCAGTAATAAAGTCTTGGTTTTAAAATTCTGTGCAAACAATCCTTAGTATAGACTCCAGAACTCTTGAGTATTGTTTATTATTTACCACCAGATCTAATCCAGTCTGGTCATAATCACAGACTACTAGGATATTTTTTGATCACTTCTGCTTGACAGGAAATTCATTATCTCTATATTTTTAATTAAAGGGAAGAGTGATATAGATGTTAAACCTAAAGTTGCTAACTTGATTTGTCTTTTAAATCTTACGGGACAGGTAGGGATGTAAATTTAATAGCATTCTGAAGTAGAGTAATGAAAACAATTTAGGGCAGAATGTCTGGCATGGTGGCAAAAAAACTAGAAATTTAGAATCTGTTAATTTCATAAACAGATTCTTGGCAATGATAAGTGCAGGAGACAATATTTAGGTCTAGATTAGAGACCTGTTTTAGGCTAGCATAGAGCTGCACGGCAGCACTGGGATCCCATGACTACCACAGAGCCCACTGCCATAATGGCAGGACCAGGAGTGAATGGGATTAAAGATTAAACCTATGAAAGGACCTAATGTAGATTAAGTTTTAGAGTGTGGGCTTGAGGCTCAGGCAGGAAGAGGGATCGGAAGAGGAATCTGCAATTGTGGTAAATTTACATCAAGAAATTGGAGTCAACACTAACGCTTACAGGTATGTGGTGGAAGAGGGAGGAATTTCAGATTTCAAGATTCAGTTTGGCCAACTTCTAATTCTTAAGTATTCAAACTTGTGCTCTAAGATTCATAGACCAATTAGGATCAGAAGTATAATGAAGAACTGAATTTTCACCCCATTACCAGTTACCTTCTTTACAAATCACTGTTTGGTAGTGAAAAGCAAGTACACAAAAGTTCAAGCCAAGCTGCAACATTTGACAATTCAATGTCCAATATTGTGTACTTTTACCAAGAAGGAATCAGATGAATTACTATACAAGTACTCTTTGTTCATGCTTGGATACGCATGCTTCCTTCTTCATGGAATTATCTGACCAAATTCAAATGCTATTATTTATATATGATAAGAAGTGAATATGACTAGAACATCTGAACCCTCTTTTCCAAGTACAGAATTGAAGAAACTTTTCCAGGTGGACTCAAAGTGCAAAGTGAAACAAAATTTCAGACAAAATAGGCTGACCAATCCAAATGCAAACATGGTGAATAATTCCTGAAATGGCCTTCTGCTTTTTAAGAAATGACACATGCAAAAGCCTCCCAAATAATCAGCAGCTCCTTCATAAGAAGGAAAATAATTTTTATTAATAAAACCCAATAAATGACATTTCCTTCCTGAAAATGTAATTCTTAACTTAAATGTTGGATAGTTTGTGATTGCAGAAAAACAGACTGGACAAACAGTGCTCTTTTTCTGCATGTTTTTACAGAGGCTGTAGATTTGCCAAACTACAGCTGCCTTATTTTTTGCTATGCAAAGGATAGATTTTTTTCTGCATAGTTAAAAATGGGGTATATAGAGGGTTTTTTAAAATTTTATACCTAAAAGGAAATATATTTCCTTTGGTAGAAGTAAGTGGTCATGCTTCTTGGTTTGCTTTGTTTAGGTTTTTGTTCTTAGCGTCTCTAATATCCAAAAGGAAAAAGACATGCAACGGATGTCCTGCTTTTACATGGAAATTCAGAATCTAGAGGCCACACTAAAATCTGGACAATGATTAGAACAATAATCTCACTAGTAGGTCTCACTCATCAGCCGTGTCTACACATGCACGCTACTTTGAAGTAGCGGCACTAACTTCGAAATAGTGCCCGTCACGGCTACACGTGTTGGGCGCTATTTTGATGTTAACATTGACGTTAGGCGGCGAGACGTCGAAGCCGCTAACCCCATGAGAGGATGGGAATAGCGCCCTACTTCGACGTTCAACATCGAAGTAGGGACCGTGTAGTCGTTGCGTGTCCTGCAACTTCGAAATTGCGGGGTCCTCCATGGCGGCCATCAGCTGAGAGGTTGAGAGACACTCTCTCCAGCCCCTCAGCTCAATGGTGGCCACGTGGAGCGGACCCTTAAAGGTCCCCTCCCCCTCCCTTTCTGTGCAGGAAGCTGAGAGAGCATGCAGGCAGCAGCAATAACACGCGGCTAGCCTGCACGCTCATCTTCAGCCACCGAGACCCCCAAAGGACCTCATGGCCCCCTGGCAGCCCCCCCAGCGCCCTGAGGGAACCCCCCAGAAGGGGTGCCAGGGTAGCCAGGGCAGCCAGGGCAGGAGCCAGGCCGGGAAGCGGCAGCGGGGCCCCTCCTGGACGGAGGCCGAGCTTCATGACCTGCTGGGGCTCTGGAGCGAGGAGGAGGTGCTCCAGGTAATGGGGAGCAAGAGGTGGAACGTGGATGCGTTCGCTCGGCTGGCTGAGGGCCTGGCCGCCCGGGGTCACCCTGCCTGCACTCCGGACCATGTCCGGAGTAAAGTCAAGGGGCTGTGGCAGGGTTACGCCCGGGCCTGGGATGCAGCCGGCCGATCTGGGGCCGCCTCCGTCACTTGGCCCTTTTACAGGGAGCTCAGGGACATCCTGGGCCCCTGGCACACCTCCTCCCCTCCAGCCACGCTTGACACCTCGGCTGAGGAGCCCCAGCAGGCCCCGGAGCCGGAGTCCGCCCCTGAGGTAAGCCCCGCACCCCGGGGGTCCCCCCTGGAGCCCACCCCCGGGGAACCGGAGCAGGAGGAGGGGGACTCCTCCTCCACAGAGACGAGGCTCCAGATCCTCCTCCTGCCATCGAGGAGCAGCAGCCGGGCGTCTGCCCCCCGGGTGTCCCCTGACCGTGGGAGTGGACCTACAGGTATGTACCCCCCCCGGTGTACACCCCCCGGGGTTGAGGGGTGGGGGTAATAGATATGTGGCCAGGGCCCTCCACATGCCCAGATGGCCATGGCCCCAAGGACAGCAGTGCCATGTCCCTCACAGGAGTGCATCAGCCCCTGCCCCCCCCGCCAGCACGACAGTGCCATGCCCCATCCCCGGGGCAGGGGGGAGTGGAACCTCTAGGGTACCCCGGGAGGAGGGGGTGGGACACCCAGCAGAAGCAGCAGCAGCAGCAGCATGTGATGGAGTGGGGGGAGTGCAAATGCGAGACTCAGGCTAGATATGAGCAACAAGCTGAATAGCTCCCTGGGGCAAAGGATGATCCTGGGGCTACAACTGGCAGGTTACACCTCTGCCCTGAACAAAGAGGAGGGAGGAGCCGAGCTGGGTTTGAATCAGGGGCTGCAGTTAGAGGCTAGGGGAAGGGAGAGCTGGAAGGCAGCCAGCCTGAGGAGGGGGAAAGCTACACCCCAGAGGGGCACCCCTCGGGGTCTTCTCCCCAGGACGGGTTGGAAGGACTGTCTCTGACTGCTGTACTGTCACTTCTGGGAGAAACTGGGTACCTGTTGCCTAAGAAACCTCTCCTGTCAGACCCTGCTGAGTGAAGTGAGAGTCACTCCCACCAGGGGATGGGGTGCAGTGCAGGGGGACCCTTGAACCCCATCACAGCAGCATCTCCCGGGGATGGGGAACCTGCAGCACAGGGGTGGGGGGACAAGGGCCACGGCTCGGGGCCCACACTAACGCCTGTCTCCACTCTTCTTCCCCCCCTCCTGTGTTCTGCAGCTGCACCATCAGAAGGACCGGAGAGCGCCAGCGAGGCTTCAGTGGTCCCGGAATCCCCTCCAGGGCCATCGCTCCAGGCCAGCCCCTCGGCGGAGGACCGACCGGCCCCACGGCGGGCAAGACGGTGGACCCAGCAGCAGCCGCCGGCGACGGACCCCCAGCTGCTGGCCCTCCACCGCCGGCAGGTGGAGGTCATGGAGCAGCGGCTGCGGGTGGAGCAACGCCGCCTCCACCTCCAGGAGAGGGCGCTGGCCTGGCACCAAGAGGCATGGGGGGCCTACATGGAGACCTTTAACCGCATAGCGGATTACCTGGCCCCCCCATGCCGCGCCGGCCACCGCTGCGCCCGCCCTGCATGCTCCACCCGCCGCGCCACCCGCTGCTACTGTCATCGCCGTGCCGTCCGCCGTTGCCCCGCCACCCGCCACTGAGGGCCGTTCCGCTGAGGGAGACCTGGGGCCAGCTGACACTCACCGGCCGTATCTACCAATCCGCCCGGCCCCCAGCTAGCCCTGGATAGGGCTGCGGCTGAGGTGGGGCTCCCGGCCTCCCACCCCGAGTGCTGGACTATAGGGGTGTGGGGCCCAGGACGTGCCCCCCCCGTAGATATTCCCCCCACTGTTTTGTTGTTCGGCCTTGTATATAGTTTGTATTTATTTATTTGTGACCCCTGTTTGCACAGTCTGATCCCCCCCCCCCATGTAAATAGTTCTCCCTTTCCTTTAACATCAGTACCAGGCAAATTAGTAGAAACACTAGTAAAGAATAAAATTGCAAGGCAAGTAGAAGAGCACGAATTGTTGGGCAAAAGTCAGCATGGTTTCTGCAGAGGGAAGTCATGTCTAACTAATCTATTAGAATTCTTTGAAGGGGTTAATAAACATGCGGACAAGGGGCACCCAGTGGACATAATATACCTAGATTTCCAGAAAGCCTTTGACACGGTCCCACACCAAAGGCTTTTATGTAAATTAGGTGGTCATGGGATAGGAGGAAAGATCCTTTCATGGATCGGGAATTGGTTAAAAGACAGGAAACAAAGGGTGGGAATAAATGGTAAATTTTCACAGTGGAAGAGGGTAACTAGTGGTGTTCCCCAGGGGTCAGTCCTGGGACCGATCCTGTTCAACTTGTTCATCAATGATCTAGAAAATGAGGTAAGCAGTGAGGTGGCAAAGTTTGCAGATGACACCAAGTTGTTCAGGACAGTCAAAACCAAAAGGGATTGTGAAGAACTACAAAAAGATCTCAGCAAACTGAGTGATTGGGCAGCAAAATAGCAAATGAAATTTAATGTGGGTAAGTGTAAGGTAATGCATGTTGGAAAAAATAACCCAAATTACACGTACTACATGATGGGGTCAAATTTAGCTACGACAGATCAGGAAAGGGATCTTGGAATTATAGTGGATAGTTCTCTGAAGACATCCACGCAGTGTGCAGCTGCAGTTAGTAAGGCAAATAGGATGTTAGGAATTATTAAAAAAGGGATCGATAATAAGACAAAAGATATCATACTTCCCCTATATAAAACTATGGTACGCCCACATCTTGAGTACTGCGTGCAGATGTGGTCTCCTCACCTCAAAAAAGATATATTGGCATTAGAAACGGTTCAGAAAAGGGCGACTAAGATGATTAGGGGCTTGGAACGGGTCCCATATGGGGAGAGGCTAGAGAGACTGGGACTTTTCAGTTTGGGAAAGAGGCGATTGAGGGGCGATATGATAGAGGTATATAAAATCATGAATGGTGTGGAGAAAGTGAATATAGAAAAATTATTTACCTTTTCCCATAATACAAGAACTAGGGGACACCAAATGAAATTGATGGGTAGTAGGTTCAAAACTAATAAAAGGAAATTTTTCTTCACACAGGGCACAGTCAACCTGTGGAACTCCTTGCCCGAGGAGGCTGTGAAGGCCAGGACTCTATTAGGGTTTAAAAAAGAGCTTGATAAATTTTTGCAGGTTAGGTCCATAAATGGCTATTAGCCAGGGATAAAGTATGGTGCCCTAGCCTTCTGAACAAGGGCAGGAGATGGGTGGCAGGAGATAAATCACTTGATCATTGTCTTCTGTTCTCCTTCTCTGGGGCACCTGGCATTGGCCACCGTCAGCAGATGGGATGCTGGGCTGGATGGACCTTTGGTCTGACCCACTATGGCCATTCTTATGTTCTTATGTTCCTTGTTATCCCTGTTTTTTTTTGTTAATATATACATACACATTTCATATTTAAATTAGTTAGAAGTTCCTATATATAGTTAGTATTAGTTAGAACAGAGTTCAAAGTAAACAAGTTTGATTTCACAAACAAGTGTCTGCTTTTATTTGTCCAGGAAAAGTGTGGGGGGGTGCTGTTGGGTGCTCCGTGGTGTGGGTGTAGGGGCAGGCAGTGTTGTGAAGGATGGGGAAGCAGTGGGGGGCCTGGCAGCGTTCACCCCGCGGCCTCATCGAAGTGGGCCCACAGGGCCTCCCGGACCCAGGTCCCTTCGGGGTCCACCTGGCGACTGGGGGCAGCGGGTGGCTGCACATCGGCCCTGCCAGCCTCCACAGCCCAGCCCTGAAAGAAGGCCTCCCCCTTGCTCTCCACCAGATTGTGTAGGGCGCTGCACGCACCCACAATCTGTGGGATGTTGGTGGGGCCCGCATCCAGGCGGGTGAGGAGACATCTCCAGCGCCCTTTGAGGCGGCCAAATGAGCGCTCCACCACCTGGCGCGCGTGGTTCAGGTGCTGGTTGAAGCGCTCCTGGCTGGCAGAGAGATGGCCCGTGTACAGGTGGATGAGCCAGGGCTGGAGGGGGTATGCCGCATCTGCGATGACATAGAGGGGCATGGTGGTGTCCCCCACAGGGATCTCCCGCTGGGGGATGTAGGTCCCCGCCTCCAGCCGGCGGCACAAACCCGAGTTCTGGAAAACCCAGGCGTCGGGGGTGCTGCCAGGCCAGCCCACATAAATGCCCTGGAAACGGCCCCGGCTGTCCACCAAGGCCTGGAGGACCACTGAGTGGTAGCCCTTCCAGTTGATGTACCATCCTCCACTGTGCTCCGGGGCGCGGATGGGAATGTGAGTCTCATCCAGAGCCCCGAAGCAATTGGGGAAGCCCAGGGTGGCAAAGCCTGCGATGGTGGCATCTGGGTCCCCCAGCCTCACGAGCCTGTGGAGGAGCATGGCGTTGATGGCGCGGACGACCTGCAGGGGAAGCACATGGGAGAGCACCAATGAGGGGTGTGCAGGGTGTGTGTGGCCCTCCCCTGCCAGGGCCCCCCTCCCCTCCCCTCCCTTGCCCTGCCCTGCCAGAGCTGCCTCCCCCCCTCCCCCCGTGGGTCCTCTTACCTCCATGAGGACAGCCCCGACAGTGGCCTTGCTGATGCCAAACTGCTGGCCCACGGATCAGTAGCTGTCTGGAGTGGCCAGCTTCCAGAGAGCGATGCCGACCCGTTTCTCCACAGGGAGGGCATGCCGCATGGCGGTGTCTTGGTGCCTGAGTGCGGAGGTGAGCCACTGGCATAGCTCCATAAATGTCTGCCGGCTCATCCAAAAGTTCCTGAGCCAGCGGTCGTCGTCCCACTCCTCAAGCACCAGCCTCTCCCACCGGGGTAGCTCCACAGCCGCCGGTATATGAGGCGGTGGGGGGGGTCGGGGTGCTGCAGGGTTGGGGGTTGTGTCCTCCTCCCCTGCGGGCATCTCCTCCTCTGTGGCAAGGAGGTGCTCAGCTGCCTCCTGCATGGCACGGAGCAGGGCGAGCACTGCTCCTGCAGGGGTGGTTGGGTGGACCTCTGGCTGCTGCTGCTGCTGCTGCTGCTGCTGCTGCTGCTGCTGCTGGGGGTCCATGACTGCGTTGCCCGAGGTGTGCGTGCCTATGGCTCTGCAAACCGCGTGCTGTGCAGGCTGAGTGTGTCTGGGAGGGGCCCTTTAAGGGAGTGGCTAGCTGTTGCCCCGGAAGCGCTAGTCCGCCCTGTGATCCTGTGTGCAGCTGTGCCTGGCACCCTTATTTCGATGTGTGCTACTTTGGCGTGTAGACGTTCCCTCGCTGCGCCTATTTCGATGTGGTGCTGCGCAACGTCGATGTTGAACACCGACGTTGCCAGCCCTGGAGGACGTGTAGACGTTATTCATTGAAATAGCCTATTTCGATGTGTCCAGATCGAAATAGGCTACTTCGATGTAGACTTCACATGTAGACGTAGCTATCATGTCTTGTTTACAGGTTGTTGTTTTTTTCCCCTATATTATTATTTGAGTTGAAGTATGCCCTGTCCCATGGAAGCTCATCACCCAATAAATTATTTTGTTAGTCTTTAAAGTGCTACTGGAATGCTTTTTTGTTTTGGGTTGAAGTAGTTTCTAAAGACTGTGACAAGGGAATGGGTCCCAGAGTACTAATACCCCTACAAATATAGGCCTTGCTGTAGAAAGTTCAGAATCTGGAATTTATACAATACACAACGGGTTAATAAATAAGACTAATGTGCAGGAGTAATTGGAAAGAGAACAAGGTAACAAGAGTGGTAATTGTGCATGCATAAAACAGTAGTTGACACTATTTAATATATGGCTGCTTCCTATGTTTATGCTGTAGCTGGAGAGAAAGCGTGGTGGTTGCTATGGGAAACATAGGCAAACAGGGCCAATATTATTGGCAGAATGAAGGGTGGGGCTGATGTCATAGTAGGAAACTATATCTGAAAGGTAAGATGGGGCTATGTGACCAAATGGACTGCAAACTCAGGGAGGGGTCATACCTATTTTTTCTGGAATAATATTGGACCACATGCATCATGTTTTTTTATATTTCTTTATAAACTGGTACAGAGGCTGAAATTCAAAGTCACCCTTTGGAATGGTTGGACTATAATGAAATAACTTCTTTATGACTATCAAAAGAACATGCACAATCTTATTGAAGGACCTGAGAGATATTTGTTTTAGAATATCAGCAAGGGGAGATTCAAATGATAACATTAGAGTAACAACTCTTTAACAATAAGATAAAGCTTAAGTAAAATGTGTGTGAGAAGTATTCTTAAAGGGTTCTGTATGGATCACATTAGTCCCTAATCTTGTACACACTCATGTAATCAGTCCTTCTCCATACTAATAGTTCTGCTGATGTCAATGGAAGACCAACTTCAAGAAATAAGTGTTTGCAAGATTGAGTTCCTTAAGTTTCTTTCAGGACATAAGTAATAAATTAAAGACTATTAAAATATTTCTCAAGTATTCCCAAAGCACAGAGGCTAAGATGTAGGAAAGATTTACTGAGCTCAACTATTCTAAAGCTGTTTTGATAATAACCATTTTGAGAGGATTCTGATAGCAATTTAAAGGATAAACAAAAAGCTCTCCTTCCTGAAAGCTGATTGCAGAGTTATCCTTTCAGGATTTTGTTGGGATTCTCTGTGCCAATCATCCCAGGAAAAAGTAGCTTTTCAGTTGTCCTTTGTTCTGTATGTACTGCTCTTTGTAACAACAGTTAGGCCTACATCACTTCTGAAAATGAGATGTGGGCTCCTAAATCAATTGGGCACATAATATTGAGTGTATCTGCCTCTAAAGATGCCTTTAAATATCTGGGTCTTGTGGCTCTGGCCACTGCCCCAGTCTTTTCTTAAGATGAACCACAGCTACATAATCTGTATCTCAGGGCAGATTCTAAAATCTCCTTCAGTGCACTGATGGCTTATCCTGAGCAGAATGACTCAAGTTGTGCACATAAGTGGATTACATATATTTAAATTGAATTTTGTTAGATACTAAGCCCATTGCCTGTTTTTGGCTACCTTCTGAACAATTCACTCACCTGGAAGAGATGAATAATTTGTCCGTCTGCTCATGCATCTTCACGTTGGATGTTTTGAGACTGGCAAGACCATCTCGCTATATTTCCCAAGGTAAGACATGGTGTATTCCATATTTAACTGAATCTCAAAAGCCATTTTCAGGCTACTAATGCATATGATGCTAACAATTTGGCTTATGTTCACTGTAACATAATTATATTCAGTACTATGCCAAAGAAGGAAACCCATTCAATCAAATTCCACATTAACTTCTCCCTCTTTGATGTCCTTGTGAACCATGATTTACTTTTGGCATCCTATTTTCATTTGGAATGGATAGAAACTACATTGGAACATGCTGAAATTGTCCATCGTCCCAAAAACCTACAGAAAATTGAAGCACAGAGATAGGTAGCCACTTAGAGGGATGCTTTAGAGTTCTTCGCTACTTGTCTTCTAATTCTACAGCATTCTGGAGATTGTTGCTGTGATTTCTCCCTACCTATAAATATCTACTCCAGGTGGTAGGTAGTGGAGAATCAGGATCTGTGCATTTCTCATGCTCAGTCATATGGGCATTTTCTTCCTCCTCTACAGTAATCAGTTCAGCCTCCCCTTCAGTCAAGACAGTTTTCTTTTTGAGTACTTATTAAAAGATTCCACTCACTTAAGGGATGTCCCGCTACTTCAAACAAAACAGTCGGAAAGATAAGAAACAAAACCTGGTGCCAGTTTCCTGAGCAGATATATTCTTACTGCCCATTTCTGACTTATGCGACCTACTGGTTTACATAATTACTTCCTGCTGGTCTCATGCATGTCTTAAGAGAACAGACACTATTTTATGAAGCAGACAACAGAGATTTCCCATTGCTACTTTTTCTTTTCTCTTTTTGCTTATTTTTAATGTAAAAAGGGAGAATTTTATGTTTTCTCCCTAATATAATTTTTAACTAATTTAATTTTGTATATAGTCTTGAAAAGAAGATTCCTGTGAGTGACAATCAATTGCAATAAGCATATATGCTGTGGAAGAATTGCAGAAATGTGGCGATCTAGATTATAGCAATTAATATAAATAATGGCTTTTAATGACAATTATATTTAATGTGCTACTTTCAAGACTAAGTGAGTACTTTAATACCAAGTTTGTGTCAACCCTTCCAGGCACTGGCATAATGAGTTTTTCTTTTCAAAAAGAGGAGAGAAAATGAGGCATAATAGGTTTTAAAAAATGGAACATAACATCCCTACCCATGAGATTAATTTTGCTTTAGAGTGTTTCAACTATCCTGAAAATAAGCCACAGAATGGCTACATTAGTGTCATATTATTTCACAATAGTCATCTTTAGCCACTTCATCTTTTACAGCATTTCATACACATCACACCTAATAAGCCAGTTTCATTTGTTTGTTGATAAACTGTAAATCACACCAAAATGCTTTCAGCTGATGTTTGTTATATACACAGCCTTATCGTACCTGTTGCTATGGCTGAGCATATGGTAGTGCTCAGCCATGGAAGCCGCCAGCTCATGCTAATGACTTGAAGATTACCTGTTCTTTTAATTCCCATGGAAGCACCTGGCCTTGGACCTTATCAGAAGATGGGAAACTGGGTGAGATGGAACTATTGGTCTGACCCCAGAGTGGCCACTCTTATGTTCTTATAAATTACAGTCCTGAAATCCTCAATCATGAAGATCATTATGTAAATTCTATGACATGATGAATGAAGGGAAATGCCTTACATTTTTGCAGTAGTGCATTACCAGCAATTCCCATGCAAAGAAAGTGTGGGGGAACCCACTACACTCATTTGCTATTGGCCATTTGGTTTGAAACAGTATGTTTTTAATTTAAACATGGCATTTTTCCACAAGACAGACAAGGATCTGTTATGATCATCACAGAGGTTTTATCATCCTTTTGGCTATTCCTGGAGATCCTTGTTTAACCGGACAAAATCTTCCCATCAGTTATCAGCTTCCCAGGTGAAGCTGAGCCACATATGTGCTGCAGGATACCAGCATTCTAAATGGTAGCTAATCAACACTGCAGAAATTATACTTAAAGGGACCTAAATGTACCTCTCAAATATAATTATAATGTGTTAAACATTAACAATGATGATCAGTTGTATGTATGGCACTACAGTAATTAATACCATCTATTTTTAATGAGGCAAAGCTGCTGTATTGTAATAGTCAATGTACATGGCTAAGGAGATCTGCCCAGGCCTATAATTGTTACAAATTCAATTATTTCAGCAAATGTAAATACAAGAAGTATAAATATCCTAAGCAGTTCAAAGCCCTCTGAATAAAGCTAAAACAAATGTGTGTGCTATAACATGCAATTTTGTTGAATGGAATCTCATGAACTGTTATAATCTTGACCGGAGTTGAAAGGTCTCCAGTCACCTAAATATTCATTAAGCATTGTCTCAGGAGGATGTTCTATTTGCTATAATTATCTTTTTGAATGAGTGAATTACAGAATCACTAAAAAAAAAAAAGAAACCTAGACTGCCATCAGCTACAGCTTACGCAACATATTCTTGAATTGCTAAAAATGAACTTTTTCTGTAATTGTATCTTACTCACACACACATATTATGAAGCTGCAATAATTATATGTGGCTGCATGTACACTAGCAAGTACTTTTGAAAGGTACTTTGAAAGAAAGGCCTCTTTTAAGATTCCTGGCAGAGCATCTACACAAAAAAACCGCAGTCTTTCAAAATTAATTTCGAAAGAACGGGGCCATTCCATCAAAAGTGGCCCTCCATTCCTGTGGTGGGAAGAGTGCTCCCTTTCGAAAGAGAGTGTGTGGACATTTCGCCGACAGCTATTTCAAAAGAGGGGGTCCTCCATGGTGCTGATAAGCTTGTGGGCAGAAATGCCACTCACAGCACAAGCAGAGCTCTGCGGCTCCTGTGTCCGCCTACATTTAAAGACACAGGCTCCCACAAACCCCTAGCCAGGAAGCTGACAGCATGCTGGTTGGAGAAAGCACACACCGCTTATCTGCATGATGCAGCCAGCGATGCCCCAGGTACAACAGTGAGCTGCCCGGACCCATGGCCAGTATCCTGGACCCCAGCTCACTCCAGGGGCTCCACAAAGACAGCAGGGAGCCCCTCAGGAAGCGAGGACCCCCTCCTGAACGGAGGCCAAACTCCGAGATCTCCTCTCCTTCTGGGAGGATGGGAAGGTCCTGCACCAGACGGGGGTCTGGCACAGGAACGCAGCCACCCTCAAGTGGCTCTCAAAGGCAGTCACCAGCTGGGGCCTCCCCACCCAAAGTGCAGACCAGGTCAGGTCCAAGGTGAAAGAACTGTGGTGGGGTACTGCAAGGCCAGGGACATGGCTGGATGGTAAGGGGCAGCGCCCACCAGCTGCCCCTATTTTAAAGAGTTGGACTGATTCCTCAGCCCCAAGGAGGCAGCACCCCCAGCTGTGGTCCTCGGCACGGCTGAGCCAGAGCCAGAGCCAGGGACAGAGAGCAATGACCGCCCAGGACCGCCCAGGACTGCCAGCCACCACCAGGCCCCAGCAGATGGTCCAGCACCTGAAGGACACCAGTGATGATGAGGGCTTGCGTGAGGGGGCCCTTGTCATTGACATCCCATCTGGGCTATTCAGCTGGGCCCCCTCCTCCTGTGTCTTGCTCAAGTTGCTGGAGGGACCCTCAGGTTGGTGTCATGCATCCTGTTAGTCCTTGGACCCAGGAAAGAGGCGCTCAGTCCTGTCTGGGGTGGCTGCAGCCCAGCCAAAAGGCTGCCGGTCCTAGTCCAACTGTAACCTGGATGGCCATGCCTGCAGAGTCCCATTGGTGGCTGTGCATAGAACTCAACACCAGCCATCGTGAACAGCACCATGGACCACACAGACGTGGAAGAACCGGGCATGGTGGGTCAGGGGGGTAGGATAGAAGCCTGTGCTCACTCCACCCATGTGGGGAACCTCGGAATCTGGATGTCACAGGACCCCTGGGATGGAGGAGGGAGAGGCAGGGACACGGGTCATCACATGGGACTAATGGCCCCTTCCTCTGTCCACTTCTGTCTCTACAGCTCCGGCACCTGGGAGCCAGCCAAGCCCTGTCAACGGGCCAGTAAGCCCCATGATGGAGGGTGAGGGGGAGCAGCCCATACCCTGACTGGGAACTGCATGGGGGCTGCCACCAGGCCGTAGTCCGGTGTGGTGGGGAAGAGGACATGGGGACCCCATGCACACCACTGCCCTGTGGGTCCTCACCAGCGTGCAGTGGGAGTGGCTCACAAAGGAGCGGCAGGCCTGGGACAGGGTGGCAGCCAACCTGGATGTGGTGATTCAGGCTGTGAACACCCATATGGCCCTGACCCGATGCAGGGTGTCATCATGGTTTCCCTGATGTGGAGCTCCTGCCAGGGGGATGTAGGTCCCCTGGCCCATACAGTGGCTGAGCCATGAGTTCCAGAACACCCGGGCATCATGGCGCAGCTGGACCAGTCCAAGCATATGTCCATGAACCAGCCCTTGGCATCAATGAGCACCTGCAGCACCACAGAGTGGTAGCCCTTGCAGTTTACGTATGCAATGTGCACCCTGAAGCAATTGGGGAAGCCTAAGTCCTCAAATCCCATGCAAGTGACATCAAGGTCCCTGACATGGATGAGGTGGTGGAGGAGGACATTGTTGATGGCCCAAAGGAGATGCAGGGCGTGAGGGGAGAACATGCTCATGAGTGTGGATTGAGAAACTGCATGCCCGCCCACCCGTCCCCACTGCTCTGTCCCCACCCGCTGCAGGCATTCCTCCCCGGGACATCTTCCCCCTGCCCTCTGGAGGTGCCCCGTCCCCATCCCCTCCCCCATCCTTGCTGGGGGCTAGCCCCGCCAGTCCCCAGTGGTGCCTCTTGTCAGGGTGCACCATCCCCCATGCCCTCAGCCTGTGATGGGAGTGTTACCCAAGCATGGCTTACCTCGATAAGGACAGCCCTGACAGTGGCCCTGCCCACCCTGAACTGGTGGCCGACGGATTGGTGGTTGTCTGGGGTGCCCAGTTTCCATAGGGCAATGGCCACCCTTTTCTGCAGGGGGGCACAGACCTCATCCAGGTGTTGTGGTGCTGAAGGGCTGGGTTGAGCCAGTGGCACATCTCCAGGCATGGCCCCTTGGTCATCCTGGAGTTCTGCAGCCACCAGTCATTGTCCCAGTCCACCAGCACTATCCAGTCCCATCAGTCTGTGCTTGTGGGGGGAGCCCCACAAGCGGTGGATGGCCCCGGGGACTGGACAAGGGTGTTGTGCCCCGAAGACAGACTGCAGGAAAGTGGCTAGCAGGATGGTCACCTGAAGCCGCTGCAGGACTGCAGCCAGCTCCGTGGCCAGTGCGCTGGCCACAGCCTGGATGGATGGTGGTGGGGAGGGGCTGTTCCCTGTGGTTCCTTCTTTGCACGGTCTTCCTCTGCGTACTTGTGGATGGCTAGCCAGCCCTCAGCATGTGCAGGGTGAGGGTCCTGGGGAGGGGCCCTTTAAAGGAGCAGCTGGCAATAACCCCAGAAGGGCTTGTCTACCATGCAACCCTGCCCATGGCATTTTCTGGCCCTTTACTTTCTAAATGGTGCCCTGGGACAAGTGGAAGGTCTCTTCTGAAAGGGCCAATGGGCCTTTCAAAAAAAGGCAGGTATCTCCTTCCATCTGTGTTTGGCTGTGTGGACACTCCATTTTGAAAGGCCATCTTTCGAAATGTATTTTCAAAAGATGCCCTTTTGAAACCGCTTTGTAGGTTAGACGTAGCCTGTGTAAAAATCTCTAGAACCACATTATAGGTCAGATTAAGGAGACAGCGTAAAAATATTTCAGGCTTAAATATGATCAACCTTAACATCTGCCTGCTGTCATCCCCCTTTTAAAAATATGTGGTAAATTTGTTGCCCTCTGGCGGTTCTCTGGCAGCCTCTGTGAAGTGGAGGTGGTCTTAGACTGACACACTGAGCTACATTTAAGAGTGGAGAAGGACATATTTTTCAAAGACGAAAGGTGTGGCTGAAAAGCACATAATTCCACACAAGCCAGCACTGCCCATAAAGCTCTCATGCTCCCACAATAATAAGTGTCAAATTTGTCAGCTGGGCTTCACTAACATTACCATTTACGATTAACTTTTCTCATGGATCCAAGCTTGATTTAAATCAATCCACTCTCAACATAAATTCCCTTTACGTAATTTTTTAATAGACCAAATGAATTGCATTGGTTCCCAATGCACTCACTTGTCATGTTTTGGGGTGCAATCCAGACCTGCCCTCTAACCTTGGGTGCCTTACATGCTCACAGGTGGACTCCTAGAATCTGCAATTAAGCTTGATGTTTTCTGAGTGCTTGGGTGGGCTATGTAGTTGTTGTTCAATGCTTTGACCCCAGCAGCTTGCCTACAATCCAATAACCACACACTGCTCACTACTTATAGCATGATACCAACACACCACCAGTCCTGAACTTCCCCAAACTGCTTACCTGGAAACCCTCTTCTTTCTGTGCCAATCGTCTTGCGAAGAAAAAGTTCCTTGTTTTCTCTGTTTGTATGTAGTGCTTCTTGTAACAACATTTAGGCCTATATCACTTATGAAAACAAGACACACACTCCTGAATCAGTCAGGCATGTAATGCTGAGTGTATAGGCCTTTAACAACCTGGGCTTTATGGGGCTGGCTGTTGCTGCTCTTCTTTCTTCTTGTGAATGCTCTGAGAAGTAATAAGGCTCATAACTTCTTTAAAGGGACAAAAGCACAGCAGCTTCTTGTGTTAATTGGTCTTGATAATCAGGTAAAACATAGCACTGAGATGATTCAGAATAAAAGTAAAACAATATGACTGTGTCTACACAGGCATGAACCTTTGAAATAGCCATTAGCATGGCTATTTCGAAGATGACTAATGAGGTGCTGAACTGAATATTCAGCACCTCATTAGCATTAGTACACTTCCGGCCGTGGTGCTTTGCAAGCGCCGCTTTTGAACACCCGCAGCTTGGTGCAGCTACACGGGGATCCTTTTCGAAAGGACCCCGCACATTTTGAAATCCCCTTATTCTGTTCATTGTCTTTTGAAAAGGACCCCCGTGTAGCCACACTGAGGCGCGGGAGATCGAAAGCGGAGCTTTCGAAGCTCAGCGGCCGGAAGCATACTAATGCTAATGAGGCACTGAATATTTAATTCAGCGCCTCATTAGTAATCTTCAAAATAGCCATTAGCATGGCTATTTCGAAGATTTATGCCAGTGTAGACACAGCCTATATGTAATTTAAAAGAGATAGGTTTTAAGCAAGTTGAAGTTTGAGCAATAAAGATAGCAAGGATTGTCAGCAGACAAAAGTATGAATATGCTTCCTAATGGCTAAGCCTTAAGAAGCTATAATCACTGTTTAAAAGAGATTTCTAGCAAAATTTTCTTGTTTCCAGGCATGGCTGTTTTTTTTTTTTTTGTTTTTTTTTAAAGTCCAGCTCTTAGGAAGAAGAACAAGGTGTTAATGCTCTTTTCTTCTTAGGTACAAGTGCACCGACTAAGCAGGTTTCTTGTTTTTTATTCAGTTCCTAGAGACTTGAGTACCCATGGTTGAAGGATCTGTTTTTCTCAGCTTGCAAGAGCTCTGTTCCCTGTCTCTCTAGTTGTTAGTGCAGAACATGACTAAGCTAATAGCAGCCATATTGTACACATTTAGCCATGATTTATTAATAAAATAGAACACCATATGGTTAATTTGGAAAAGCAGGGCTTTTGGAGGCAAGATGAAATACTAACTGCAGGCTTGAAGTTTCTGCTAATCAGAATGTGAGAAAGGGAGAAAAGTATTAACAAATTATGAAACTGAAAGAAAATAAGAGGATGTAGACCTTGAACTGGGGATGGGGGCTTGACACAGAAGTGTATTCGGGCAAAGATTGCTATGCATGTTTTGTAGAAGTTAGGAGACTTGCTGACCCCATGGAGGGGGTCACTGACTACAGCTACCCTACCTAGTTATTTTGAAATAACAGCAATTACTTTGAAATAACTGAGCTGCCGTCCACACAATGCTCATGCTATTTTGAAATAATTTTGAAACAGTGGGTGTGATAGCAGTGTTTACACCACAGTGATCTTTCGAAAGATGATCTTCTGGAAGATCTTCTTTCAAAAGAGCACGTGCACACAGAAACAAGCCGATCAAAAGAGCAATCTGCACTTTCGAAAGAGAGCATCCACACAACTTCCAATCTTTGTAAAGAATGGGTCAGGGATTGAAAAATCCAGCACCAGAAGGACCACTCTTTGGCTCTTTCTACACACGCCACTTTTGTGAAAGCGGCATGCTAATAAACAGCCTGAAATATGCTAATGAGGTATGTATGCAAATTCTCCGTGCCTCATTAGCATGAGGTCACGTGCTTTGGAGTCCGGAAGACGCTCTTCCGGACTCCAAAACAGCATGTAGAAGTACGGCCCCCCCACAGGGGCGTCTTCTGGAAGGAAGAGCTCCTTCCTGAGGCCTCTTCGGCCCAAAAATTTTCGGGTGCTATTTCGGGTGCTTGGTGCTATTTTGAAATGCATTTTTGTATGGTTGTGTTATTTCAAAATACAATACTTCAAACAGCTTTTTCAAAATATCTTATTTCAAAAAAGGGTGCAGTTTAGCCATAGCCACTGTGAGCAATGTGTCTTGCAAAAGCTAGTTATAACAACTCTGGATAATAGAGTGTACTTTACAGCACTTCTCTGAAGCTATTCTTAGACACTTTTTCCCTGACATCCTGCTCCCTGGTGGGGAGTCAACAGGACATAATTGACCTGCTGCCAATTACTGAATAGCACCTTACATTTTAAGCAATTCTTTTGGATGTCCTCAACCTACTTTTATGTCTGCAGGTGCTTAAATCTCATAATTAGTAGTTTTAGATATAAGCACACTTACTGGTATCAATCATTTATCAGCCAGATGTTCTGTATGCCCATTGATTAATTCCTGACACTGTTAAACAGTGTTAAAACAGTATTAAAAGAGTTAAGTTACCGGTGTTTTGGATTGCAAAACTCCATGTAACACAGGAATCAATTATCAGATGGTTTCTTTTCTCACTTTATATCTTTCCAAATAGACTGTTCTGTCCCAAGGCTCAAGATGCCCACATGCTGTCCTCTCTGGCCTGTGGAATTCCCATCACTCTACAGATGTCTATGGAAATGGGGTTTCCATTGTTCTCACTCCCCAGTGCTTAATTGAAATAGCAAAAAGATTAACAGCTGCCTTCCCTACTGTATCGGACAAAATCTGTTTCTTTCCATTTGTTTGATCCCAGACTTTAAAGCATAATAATGGTGATAATTTCTCATGTAGTGTTAATTCATACATTTCATAATGATATTAATTTGATATACATTTTACCAGTGTATCACAAGTTTTCGTAACAGACTCCACTTGATACGCTTTTATAGTACAGTAGTATGGTATACAATTAATTTATTCAGGTGCTTATCATTTGAGGTTCAGATCCCTGCAAGGTTATCCTCCCGCCTCATTGTAGGTTGAGGGTTTTATTTACTGTTTATGTACAAATACCTTTATTGTCTTTGTCTGATGACCAGGCGGGTCAGATAAAAAAATTGTCATGGGCAGATTGGGACTATGCATTGCTTGCCAAAAACACCTCAGGACCAAAATTCTAGGGCATATCCATAACACTTTGTACATACGTCATACATGCATCAAATTACAAGATGCATCAAATAACCCGTGAGTTAGTAGTTTTCCAAAGGTACATGCCACTTTTGGCTATACATTCTAAAAACACTGCCAGGTGTAGTGAGTGTAACAAGCCTGGTAAGAATTGCTGACACAGAATATTGAACCACCAATGGTCTTCTGAGTTACACCACTGAAATACAGTTACCGGCCACAAATATCTGTCAACTATGTGCTTCTTATTCTGCAGATAATTATTTCCCTCTTGACTTTCCAGAAAACAAAGATATGTGGCACTGAGTCATAGTCCAACAGAATATCACTCAGTGCAGGATACAGTTTTGAAACCTGGTTAGTTTGGTGCCCCTGCACTAGCAAAACATTCCAAGCAAACTCAAGAAGGGGCATGGTGTCAATCCAATGGATGGCATGAATGCAGGGAGCAGAGTCTATGTAACACTGCATCAGATGTATATGTTATGGGCAGGAGAACTAGCTAAGACTGTCCAGACATGTTAAAACAGGCAAAGTGTTACACTGGGGATGTGTCTACACTTTCAAAAGAGGCATGCAAATGAAGCAAATCAAAAATGCAAATGAGGCATATATTTGCATATTGGCACCTCATTTGCATATTCTAATTTCAAAAGAGCTTCTTTTGAAAGAAAAAGCCAGGGTAGATGCTTCTCTTTTGAAAATAAACCCATCTTCTAAAGAATCCTTCTTCTCTTTATTTAAGGGGAAGAAGGATTCTTTTGAAGATGGGGTTTACTTTTGAAAGAGCAGCATCTACACTGGCTTTCTTCTTTCGAAAGAAGCTCTTTTGAAATTAGAATATGCAAATGAGGTTACAATATGTAAATGTATGCCTCATTTGTATTTTTGATGTGCCTCTTTTGCATACTTCTTTTGAAAGAGGAGTGCAAGTGTAGACACACCCTAGGTGTTGAGCATACAGCTTCCAGAACAGCCTCTAGCTCATTTAATTTGACTGCTTCCATTTGCCTTTGGCTGAATAGCTTCTCAGCCTGCAAAAACACATCTTGTGATTTTCCACTATGTAGTGGACACATGCAGTTCTTGAAATATATATCTGTGCATTTCTATAACTACTATACAAGGCTGTCATTTGATCCATATACAGCTTGGTATACATATTGAACTAACACTTTTCCCCCATAATCAATATAATAAGTTAACTGGAAGGAAACTTCCATGAGAACTACTGCATGAAATTTTATACTTATTCATACTGGGTTAAAACTGAAGTAACTCCAGTAAAAATCAATGGATCCTGTGACCTCAAATCACAAGATGAGAAGAAATTCTCTCTAGAGAAATAGAAGAACCTGAATAAAAAGCTCCCCAAGTAAGGAGCAAAGGTCCACATAAATGCAGTTAGCGGCATAAAGGAAGAAATGGAAAAGGCTGGGGGCCCCATGACCATTTAGAAACTCAGCTTTGAATATCATCTGGTGCCATATTGCAATGGTCATTGTGGTAGAATGAACCCTGAAACAACAAAGAGGCAACAGCATTATCACTGTTGATGAAGTCACAACTTTTCAGCAGCTTAGACTATTTCTGTGCCAAAAAATGCTTTTAAAATATCATTTTTTCTTCCTTTTCATTTGAAAAGTCAGTTGAGCCTTACATAAACCATTAGCTTGGGGATTAGGAAGACATGGCCTTCTGCCACCCTGGGTTCACTCATGCCAGTCAGTAGCTTGACCCCAAGCCAGTGCTTCCAGGCAGCTCTTTCCTCTGATCATAATCTGTGCTGTCACATTTTAATTAATAATGACTGTGTCGAATGTTGAGGATGAAATTTAAATAATCATCTAATGGAAAGCAGGTTGGGGTCAGTAGCTGCATGGACATGGGCAAAATAATTAATTACATGAGAACTAATATTTGGCTGTGGCTGTATAACTTTTCTTGAGGTTGACTTATAGTACAAAATACTTAGAATTCCTTCACTGAGTTAGTAGATATGTAACCCTGTGAATGGATTTATTGCACTGCAGCTTCAGACACCCTGGCTTTCTCCCTTTCCCTCTCCTGCCTGGAAGATATAGAAAGTTGTGCAAATGAACTGGTCTTTTCTACAGAAAGTGGAGTAACAGGCATAGTTTCCAAGATCCCACTGCTTTTCTTTGGCTGCACTTAAAAGCATATCACGAAACAGATCAACATTCTACCAACTTGTTTAAAGTTCTTGAAGCTCTTTCTTCAGTTCTTTTCTCATAGTTCATATGGTCTGATATTGTAGCTTCTAAAAGGGGTGATGACAACTGAAAAAAATTGTCATCCACTCCTGGACTCAGGATCAGATACAGAGCAACCACAGTTAGCTAGGGAGTGACTCTGGATTTATACTCTCATAAATCGATCAAAGACTAGCCATTGGTTCCCTCATTTGTACAGTGCCATACACATCAGTGGTAAAAACGCTTATATTGCAGCAAGGGAGGTTTACACTGGATGTTAGAAAAAAAATTCTTAACTCTCAGGGTGGTTAAGTACTGGAATAAATTGTTGAGGGTGTTTGTAGAATCTCCATCACTGGAGATATTCAAGAACAGGTTGGATAAATATCTAACAGGGATGATATAGATGGCCCTTATTCCTGTACCTGATGGCCTCTTGAGGTCCCTTCTGGTTCTAGTATTCTACGATTCTGTGATCACACAAGTAATAATAAAACTGAGTCTGGACCATTACCCAACCCAAAGATACCCATTTTGGGGATGTTGAGTTTTGATTTTTGTGATTCAGCTTCATCTCTAATGATAATACATAAAAGGAAAAGTTGGTGCAAGCCAATGTGTACTTCAGATAGCCTGATCATCTCCTTAAAGATGTGGCGTATAGATATTATCAAAGTATTCCTTGTCCGATGACCTACTGCAATTACATGAAGAACTGCAAGTACACAGCTGTCTTTATGAAATATGTAGCAGTATGCCTCTGGATGACTGGGAGAAGACTGAGCCCCCATCTTTTTTGGTACAGAAGATTACTTTACCATGTAACAGCAGCAGGGAAGAGGACTATTAAAGCCCCAACTGAAGTGGTGTTTTTTGGCTCACAAATTTTCACACATAAGTACAATTTCCAACACAATCTTCTGCAAATACTTTTGCTTCCAAAGTGTGGAATGACAGTGCCAACCCCCAAGCCTCCTCCCCCAGATCCCACGAGGTGCAAGATAAGTTGGGTGGTTCAGAATGGGGCTGAATGGAAGGGATGGAAGGGCTGGAGTTAGGAGGGGGCTCTAAGCAGCAGGAGTCAGTACTCATGGGGGTGCAGCCTTCCATTCTGTCCCTGATCCTGACCCTTCAGCACAGTTCCATTCAGTTCCCTCGCACAGGGAGCAGCGAGACCCTTCAGCTGTGGTCTCCCACCTACTTCAGGAAGTAGGCTTCCTCAACCATGACTGGGTACCCTTCCCCTCAGCTCCTTAGAAGGTATGCATGGATATGAATCTCCAAAGGGAGTAAGGGGACTCTCTTTTAGAGCCAAGATGGTGCTGATGTTGACAGCCATGATTGGAAGCATCCCATGTTTATTTATGAAAAACGTCTCCTCCGTGAAATCCTCTTCAGAATGACAAATGTGAAGCCCCCACCCCTTTAAAAGAAGAGTCAGACAGGGATTTTTGAAACCTCATAACATCCAACTAGATGACTGATTTGATTTGCAACAAAGCAGTTACCTGAGCATCCTGCCAGCTGCAGGACACTTACTGAATGACTATCTGAAAGCAGGAATTTGCAGAGTATAATAGTCCAAGACCACATTACTTCCAGGCTCAGAACCCCCTGCAAACATCTTTACAGCATCCCACTGAGTCAGCCCCACAGACTGAGTTGTCATTTTGTGGAACTGTCCACATTTGATTAACTAGACTGTGTATTATTGTGAAAAAAATAGGCTCCTGGGCCACAACTGGAATTTACTTATGTGTTACAGATGGTCCTTCTATGTGAAATGCTGAGTGTCAAACTTCAGGCATAAATGTGATAGCCTGATCCCTGCCAAATTAACCCTCTTAATAAATTCAAGTTAAATCCGAACCAGACTTCATAAAGAAGCACCATAGCATTTGATGCTTAAAATAATATTTAAAGGGAAAAACACCCATATTAAACTTCTGAAGAGCTGTTATTGATTTTTTAATAATGAGGGATCTTTCATTTCTTAATGAAAAGACAAAAATAAAGAAGACTAAAGGGATTTTCTCCAGTTGATATTCTACCTATATTCTACCAATATTCAACTAATATTCTAATACGGCCACCAGAATCAGCATCTGTTAAGGTAATTTCCATTCCCTCCTTAGGGTTCTGATCTCTTTAAGATCTCTCAACTTGACAAAAACCCTAATTAATAACCCAGGAAGTCTCTGAAGAATGCTATCTACCTTGCTGAGCAAGCGTTCTGGTCAAGATTACAGTTTTGTCATTTATGCTGCTTTTGGTGTAATTCGATATGAAGCACAGAATTCTCTTGGTTGCCCAAAAGACTGTGTCTGCCAAAGTATCACTTTTTGTTGCAGCTGCTATCAGAGAAAAAATGTGCAGGAAATTCCTTCACATTCAGCAGCCCTGGGACTAGGAAGTTGCTGGATATTCAAACATTCTGGATAATAGTGAGGTATACCTAGCAATGTATAACACTAAAGAAAAACAAGATTGGATATTTAGAAAAAAACAAAAATATCTGCAGAGCACTTCATTTACCAACAACAGTAATACTGTACACTGTAAATTTATACTGTATTTGCTGCATCTACTTGTATTTGAATTTGTCCAAGGGAAACTTGTTTGGACCAATCTGTCTAATTCAAAGTTCCTTCCTATCTTCTGTCTCCCTGTCTTTCTAGGTACAAATTTAGCTGGCGTATATATGAATACAATCCCCAGAGAAATCACAAACCATTTCTAAGCTACACATATTTGAAGGAAACATTAGACAAAATCAAAGGAGTTATAAGTGCTGATCACTCCTTATCCTTGGCCTGAATAGGAATCTAGATATCCAACTAGGCACCCAAGTTTCCAAATTCTGTCCTGCAGTTCCAAAACATACAAGTTCATTGTCTCCAGAAATTTCCAGCTGTGGGGGAGACATTTATGCACTCAACAGATCCCACTGAGAATACTAAGAGCCTCCAAAATGCAGATCGTCATTGAAAATATGGCCGTTCCATTTAGATGATTTAATGAGCGCTGAGCATTTCTGAATTCCTGGCCCCAATCTTTAAGTACTGAGGTCTTTTGAAAATCTGGCCCTGTATATGTGAAAAATGCAGCTACTTCACGGTGTGTCTGCCAGTATTTCCAACCAATAGCATTGCTCTTTATTTATATTCCTCCTATGCTTTCACACAGTTATTATACAAACCCCGAGCTGCTGCTCTGAAGAGAGAAGTGAGAGCATATAATTTAATCTCCAAACTTCTGAATAGCTTGATGACAAAATCTTTCTGGGAAAAGAGTATATGAAAAAATGCCTTTTACTTTACTCTGGTTTGCATACTCAGCTGAGGTTTTTGTGCTGACTGTAATGTAAAAATTCATAAAATGATTAGGGTATATTACAACTAACTTTTAAACATTAATTCAGACAATTAGTTAATTAGTCCAGACCAGTAAATCCGAAGGTGCTAAGAATGTCAGGTGTCAGTCTCTGATTTCCCATCACTCAGAGATACACACTGTAATTATACTTCAGAATCTTATAGATGTAGTTCTACACAAACACACAAAGATCTTTTATTTCTTAACACTTCAGGTATTGGAAATTTTTGTCATCTGCTTTCTCAATGTCCATATGCATTGGACAGCAAAATGGGGACACATTCCCAATATTTTGCCCAACGTTCCCTACATCAGCCTGCCTACATCAGCTAGGTACACATGTGTATTTCAGCCTAGGCTGAAACCTGCACTGCTTGCTCCTCACTGCTTTTTTCAGCAGGAATGAGGGTAGTGATGGCTTGTTGCATGCTCGCACACTAATCTGAAGGATGGCTGCGAGTGATTTCCTTGCACCTGAAAAGAGTTGTCCCTTTTCTGGGCTTGGCTAAATCACCCCCTACCATAGATGACTTACCCTGATGAGTAAACCCTTTACCTCTCTGTAGGCCAGATTGCACAGAATGAGAGATTCTAATTTTTCAGAACTGTTCTTAGGGGTGAAAGCCCTGGCCTATATCTGCCCCCTTTACTCACATTACTCTGCCAGCCATCTGATTGAAAAGTGCAGACATTTTTCCAAACTTGTCTTAAGTGGAGATTTGTGACAGGTTATTTTATCTGAACTATGTTGCCCTTCTCTGTTAATTAATCCTCTTCTTATATATTGCACTTAATTTCCTTGTTCCTCTCATGATTATGACCCTGATTCAGCAATGCACGCAAACTCATTGACTACTCTACAGGGATTTGACTCACATCCTTCAGGTGAGCACGTGCTTAAGCACTTTGCTTATGTACTTTTTATGAAACATAGCTCTTCTCCAGTTCCACGGTGAAGTGTTCTCTCTTTCCTCTCCATAGGCTATACAAACTGAATTTGCCTGAAGCATGCACCACAGAGAGAAAATAACATCTTCATGGCTGTGTCTACACCAGCCCCCCCACCTTTTGAAAGGGGGATGCTAATGAGACCCTTCAGCAGATGCTAATGATCCCCAAATAGGAATAAGAGGCTGTTGAAGACTGGGGGATCCTTTGGAAAGGCCCCCGTCTACACAGGCAGCGCATGATTCAAAAGTGGCACTTTCGACTCGCCATGGCTGGCATTATGCTAATGAAGCACAGCATATTCATGGAAGCACCTCATTAGCATCTGCCAAAGTGTCTCATTAGCATCCCCCTTTCGAAAGGCAGGGGCTAGTGCAGACATAGCCCACGTGTTTTTAAATGAGTTACAACACACCTTTTCTCCAGTTCATGGCAAATTATATGAAAGTTGCAATACACAGCTTGGTACAAGTGACAGGAAAGATACACTTTGTAGTCTCATTGCATTAAGCCATTGGTTTTTCAAAGTTCGTAAGGGTATTTTTAAGAGCTGTCACTAATGGAGACAGGCAGTATGCATTCATATGTGTATAGAACATTTATATTCTACCCCAGACTTCCTCCTGCTCTGCTGAGCCTGCAGATTGAATTGCAGATACGATGTCCTGTCTAGTAAAACAAATTAGTAATTGAGCCTAGTGCTGATTAATTTGTCTTAGATCTGGCAAACTTCTTAAAAAGAAAAAAAGAATAGAGGAAAAAGAATACCTAGGAGACTTCAGAAAATACTGATGTATTTCATTCTCAATTATTTAAACGGTCAATTAGTATTAAGCTGCAAATTCCTATAAATTAATAAGGATATATTAATGAAATCATAAAACTTCTTAGGGGATGGCTTTTTTGAACCTATGGGACAAATCATTTTAGAATTCTAAGAATGAAATGATTACACTTAAATATCCCACACACCCAACGTAATAAAGGAAATTAAAGTTTGGACTGACACACCATTCACAATATTCAGCATTGGGTATTAGATTTAACTTTTTTATATTAAAAAAGGACATTGAACCATTAAATAGAGCCTCTCTTATGAAGGATTCAGAGAATTGTGACAGTACCCTCTAAAAGGAAACTAATTTGCATGTCAAGCATTATTGAGATTATGTCTAAAGAAAAGAGATAAATCTGGAAAGAGCAGAACTATTCAAGAGTACTGTGTATATACTCGGCCAATATATTACCAGGCTGACATCCTTCTATTGGGTGCAGCCTGTAATAATTTCCACTGGTGACGTAAGGCACTTTGGGACTTAAAACATCATAGTAGTTTATTTTTTCCTCCTTAATATTAAAGCTGAACAACCCCCCATGCTGATTGAGATCCCTATGGCATGCAAATGAAAGACAGCACATTAAGGATTCAACCCAAGCACCAAATTACCTTCTGTTTTTCAATTCACTAATATAAAATTTAAGGGGTGCTAATATTTCTTTTTAGAAACATTTTAAAATGTAATCCACTATCCTTTAAAGATAATCAGGCACCTTGCTGAATTGGGGCCCTTATTTCATTTACTACATTTATTGTCAGACATGTTAGATGCCTTTCTAAATGAATTCCTTCCTTTCCCTCAGAAATAACACACCAAGGAATCACTTGTCCTTATTACTTTAATTTAATACAAAACCCCCATTTTATTGATTCTACTGCCATAATACCTTCAAAGGATGAATGTGGGTTTTGTACTTTTATTCATCAGCAAATTACAAATCCCTACAAGCAGATGTTCCAACTGGAAATTGTCAGATTTTGCCAGCCTTTCCATAGGCCAAAACACAATGCGGAGTGTGAAACTGTAATATTAAATGGACAGTTTGACAGCTAAGGGTGGTGAGAACATTTTTGAGTTTTTCAGAATATAGTACATGTGGATTCCAAAAACTCTGAGAGGTTTTTTCCTCATGCAACTGTGCAACACAATCATATCTCATTTTATAACAGGACATTTAAGCTGTGTCTACACGTGCACGCTACTTCGAAGTAGCGGCACTAACTTCGAAATAGCGCCCGTCGCGGCTACACGCGTCGGGCGCTATTTCGAAGTTAACTTCGACGTTAGGCGGCGAGACGTCGAAGTCGCTAACCTCATGAGGAGATCGGAATAGCGCCCTACCTCGACGTTCAACGTCGAAGTAGGGACCGTGTAGACGATCCGCGTCCCGCAACGTCGAAATTGCTGGGTCCTCCATGGCGGCCATCAGCTGGGGGGTTGAGAGATGCTCTCTCTCCAGCCCCTGCGGGACTCTATGGTCACCGTGGGCAGCAGCCCTTAGCCCAGGGCTTCTGGCTGCTTCTGCGGCAGCTGGGGATCCATGCTGCAGGCACAGGGTCTGCAACCAGTTGTCAGCTCTGTGTATCTTGTGTTGTTTAGTGCAACTGTGTCTGGGAGGGGCCCTTTAAGGGAGCGGCTTGCTGTTGAGTCCGCCCTGTGACCCTGTCTGCAGCTGTGCCTGGCACCCTTATTTCGATGTGTGCTACTTTGGCGTGTAGACGTACCCTCGCAGCGCCTATTTCGATGTGGTGCCACGCAACGTCGAAGTTGAACATCGACGTTGCCAGCCCTGGAGGACGTGTAGACGTTATTCATCGAAATAGCCTATTTTGATGTTGCTACATCGAAATAAGCTATTTCGATGTTGGCTTCACGTGTAGACGTAGCCTTATACAATTGGCTCTCAATGCCCATCTGTAAAAACAAAAGATGGAAAAATTCCAGTAGGAAGTGATTTGGAGAGGACAGTGCAGGAAAGACTAATAGGGAGTGAAAGTTTGTTAAGCATAACTCTCAATACTGAGGAATGCCTTTTGAGGTGTATTTCACTTTTATTGAGTTGTAGGGAACAGGTGCAATGCTCCAGAGGTTCTCATCCTGCAAGGTGCTGAGAGCCCTGTAGCCTGATCCAGCAAAATATACAAGCTCATGTTCAATGCCAAATATGCCAACAGATCATACGAGCTCAATGGAACTATTCACATGCTTAAAGTTAAGCACATTCTTAACTGATACTCTGGATCAGACCAGAGTGATCAAGATCTTGCTAGATTAAGCACTATTCCAGTAGCACCAAATAGCTCTGGCCACATAGCCACTACTGCAACATTCCTTCTGCTTCTCACTTTGGTTATGTTTAGACTGCAGAAATGTTGTCAACAGAGTGTGAGTCCAGACTACAGATCTGTCATCAGAGCTCTGCTGGTTGAGAGCATTCTGTTGGAATCCCTGTACACTTCATTTCACAAGGAAGAAGGGATGTCTCAACAGAGGGTTTTTTTTCTGACATTTGGCTCCATGTGGGCAGGCCAAATGTTGGAAAAGCTTCTCCTGACAGAACTGTCGGCAAAAGATATGCAAATGCGTCATGCAATTTGCATACCTTTGGCTGACAGTTCCAAACAATCTAGACAGTCTTTGTTCCTTAGTCCATCCTCATTTCTGTCTGATGCTTCTCAATATTTTTCCTTTGTGATTTCCTCATTCTCTTCCCCTCACTTAAGTTCAATCATTTATTAATGGAAATGGAGAAAATGGACTAGCATTTTTCATTTTTGCTTACAGCATTGTTTAATTTTAACCTGTGTTATCCTTGAGATACAATGTCAAGCATATGCAGGAAACAAAATACATTTGTAGATTTCAAATAGAAGGCTGAATGAGACAGATAATAAAAATATCTTCAACCCTAGTTGCGAAGCACCATTGCACATTATCTTGAAGAGTAATTTTCTTCACTGTGCAGTGTTTACGCACTTTTAAAACATTTATCAGTGTTGCTTCCAAATTCTTCATGGAGTAGTAAAGATGGTAATTCTATATGTTTTATATTTTATTATTACTTTATAAAATGAGGATGATGTTGCTCACCTCCTTTATAAAGTGCTTCAGGATCTACTGATTAAAGAGGTCGTTAATATTACAATATAATTGCATTTAAAATTAAGGATGTAAAATCAATCACTTAAAAGTGAGAAATGTCAGAATTTAGTTTGCCCTTGAAACCTTAATTCTGTCTTAATTTACCTCCACTGTGCGCTAAATACTCTCATCTCCAGACTATACTGTGTCACTGCCAGAGCACATGAATAGTCAAACCTTTCACTAATGTCAGCTGCCATCATTAGTGCTGAGAACATCTGCCTCAGGTATCAAGTTATGCACCTAGGAAATGAGCAACACACAGCAGAATACCTGTTTTTTTTTAATTTTAAGTGACTTCCTCAGCATTACATAGGAAAACTGTGGCAGGTATAGGATTGAGTTCTCAGGGTGCCTCAATCACAAGGCCATCCTTTGTAGGACCCTGCCATGTTCTGTTCAGACATTCCAAATTCTAGAAGAAATGAGGCACTGAGTCTACAAATTACCACATTTGCTACTCATCCTCCATCCTGTGCATTGAATGAGGCAGGAATTCTAAGGAAAAATCATGAGATCAAGTAAACGCTGTATCATTACATATACACAAAAAGGAGCTGATTAGAAGTTGCACAGTCTTGGCATTTCCCGAAACAGTGGTGTGGGGGACTGCTGGGAGAGAAACAAAAAAATTTGAGATGGGAGAAATGGACCCCAAAGGGAAGGAAGGAAACACACAAGAAGGAGCAGAATTAGAAAACTGTGGATAAAAGCATAATTCAGGGGAAGGGGAGGAAAAGACTCTCCCAAGTAATTGAGGGGAGAGGATAGTAATTAAGGAAGAATTAAGGGATGATGGAGAAAGAGAGTGAAAGCTCCTTAATGAAATATTGAGAGTCAATGGAGTCCCCCATGCCATATCACCAAGGAGAATAAGCCCAGGCAAGACTTTAGTGATTGGAAATATGCAAGATCCCCAGTGACAACGTGGATAAAGGGGTAGTCTCAATCTACCACCATCTCTAAAGGGTGAGACTAGGGAGAGCTATTCCCCAGGGTGCCCCTGGTGTGATGACTCATTGGGTGAAATGGAACTGTTGAGGCATCTTCCCCCCACCCACGCCAGTGTGATTTCTATTGGTGGAGAATGAGAGTGAGGTGATCATCTTAGGGACCCAGAGAGGCTACCACAGGGGAACACCTCCAGTAAACAACAGAGAACATGGGGAAAGAAAAATCTGACAGTCAGGTAACGTGCGGGGGGAGGTGACACAATACTGGGAAACACCCTGAGCCAACTCTCTGCTTACTGTGCCTGCTGCCTAGTTGCCCCACTGGAGTCGGTGTAGCTATAGGAACTGCTGCCAACGTGGGCTGGAGGGAATTAAAAGGCTCATTCACTCATAGATCAGATGGTACAAAAGGCACAGGAAGGAAGTGGGGGATATGGAGATGAGAGCTCTACCTGTCACTTTATGCATAGGCAATATAGTCTGCAAAGTTGGCAGAAAAGACCACTGTAAAGAAAATGCACAAGGTCTTTTACTAGGAGGTCTCCCAGACATTTCTGGGGATAGAATATAGGTAGGCATCAGTCCCTCCTGCCACATGGCTCCAATCTCTAACTATGACCTCTACTACAAAGCAAGTGATAATTACAACTAAGACAAGGAACAATTGAGCCTTACATTTAAAAATGCATATGCACAATTACACAGCTTCTTTGCATATGCAGTTCTGAAACACCTGTGATATTTTAGAGCATAAATGGCCATTCGTTTTCATGAGGGCTCATATTAATTGTTAGTACAATCTTGCATATAGATTTTTGACCCTCAGGACCAATTTACATTTTTTGTAAAAGAAGTTTCCCTAGTTTAATGATGTACAGCCCAACTGTCATATATTGCAATATCAATATCCCAGATTATAAACCCAGGTTTTTTTCCAAAGTGGCCTCCAATTTTGGGTACGTCAATTTTTGGCTTACTGGTTTGTGATAACTTAAGGAGGCCTGATCTTCAGAAAAAATATAGCAGTCACATCTTATATTTTAAAGACCTGTAGGTATTCACCATCTGTACAAATCGAGTCAAAGGCAGATTACAATGTCCCAGATTATTTGCTTGTTTATTGAATTTTCTCTTTCATATGAAAATGAAACTTGTAACAAAAATGTTCCTTGTTTTCATGTAGCACTTTATATTGTTGAAAATATGCAAAAAAGAAGGGATGATGCTCTGAATAGTTTAAGTGCTTCCTGCAATGGATTTTAAAATAAATGTACTAATCCATGCTAATCTAGTTCAATACTTTGAAAACAATTACGTTTATTTTACAGCCCACCTGCCAGCCTAACTAGTATTATAAATATGCTCCAATGCATACCCATTTTCACTTTATTGCACCTGTAGGCAGAATTAAAGCAAATAAGCTAATAATGATGATTTTGACTAAAGAGGCTCAGTGGCATATTTGTACAAACCACTGCAATGTTTGTGATTTTTTTATTCTAGCAAATTATCTGTGCACAGGAGGAAAAGCCATAATATGCTGCACCTTATATAAGCAATGTTAAGAGTGCTCTGTTCTAGGGATAGACTTGGCTTGGTTTAACCAGAATTTTTTTTCAGTTGGAGAATAAGTTTTCACAATACCACAGAAGTGTTATAGATCAATACATACCTGCATTATTATGGATAAAATATAAGCCCAGGTTTTTTTCTAAAATGGCCTCCAATTTTGGGTACCTCACTTTTTGGCTTACTAGTTAGTGCTAACTTAAGGAGGTCTGATCTTCAGAAGAAATATAGCAGTCACTTCGTATATTTTAAAGACCTGTAGGTATTCACCATCTGTACAAATCAAGTCAAAGTCATCTCAGTTTGAGCCCCAGAAACTGAGGAACCCAAGATCCACTTCCAAAAATGCGGCTGCTGTTGCTCTGAAATCACCAGACTAGTGCAGAATTCTAATATGGACACTAAACCATAATACTTACTCTTAAATTTCCGAGAGCAATGATTTGGAGTCTGAAAACAAAGCACTGAAAAATAAAGTGATCTGTCCATATTCACAAAGTAGGTTATTGGTACATCCAAGAATAAAACCCAGGTCTCTTGATCAGAGCTGGTCAGGATTTTTTTTTTTTACAAAATATTTTTTTCTTCAATGTGACTGAAAGCACCCCATATTCCACTCCCTATACTCCATCGCAGAAATCCTCGTACTCATGCCTTGGAGTATTGTACTCATGCCTTTATGCCTTGCAAGGTATCACTTGGAAACACATACTTTCCATCAGTAACATCCTGGTAGAAGGCACATATAAACTTATGAACATACACTGAACTGTGGTTCCCAGATAAATGTGGAGAGTAGCCAAACCAATTCAGAGGCAAAGAGAAAGCTGATGGCCTATCCGGGGTCAACAAAGCTGATGAACCATCACCTATCAAGAGATCTGAAGAAGTGGGTCTGTCCCACAAAAGCTCATCACCAAATAAATAATTTTGTTAGTCTTTAAAGTGCTACGTTTCTGCTGTTTTGTTTTGTTGACCTATCAAGTGGTCATTCTTTAGCAAGAAATGGAGACAGGGATGAAGAAATCTACATCTTAGTAAAGAAACAGCACAAGAGATCTCCTTCCTCCACCAGACCCCATCTCTTGGTTCTGAGCTGGAAATGCTTTTCAGAAGAGGGAATGAAGTTTTTAAAAAGCAGGGGCAACAACCTCAAGGCGGCCCACTCTGCCCCCCTCCATGTGATTCTTTGCACCTGAGAAGACAAAGACTCCAGGGTGGTGTCCTGACTTGAGAGGTTAGTCGGTAATGCTGTTGGAAGCATGTGATGAGAAGCTATGCTTAGAATCCAATATAGTTCATCAAGTGAGGCACTAGAAAGCATTTTCTTCTTTATTTTCCTGTAATAATTTCTGAAATGGATGCCTCATTGCTCATATTCACTGAAAATCTATAGTTAATACATTTGTTTTACCCAATCCAGTGTGTTTAAAGTGAAGTGGCTGAGTAACTTCATGTAAGGTGGTAAGCCAGTGATATAGTGTTCCCTTCAAAGACTTAATATAGTTACACTTTGTAGGGCAGTAAAGAACCTACATTTCGGGTGGCAGGGGCGGGGGGAATCAGGGAAGTCAAATCCCGAAGTTATAATCAAATCTGGTGACAGCCAAACTAACGCAAGAGTGGCTGGCAGGATGCTGTTTCTCTTGCTCTCTCCAGCATGTGTACTAAAAAGCTGTTTGTGAGTGGCCCAGGTAGGAGCTACTACCCTTAAGGTACTTTATGGTACCCAAGGGTGCAGGGCAGGGGTGACACATCTCATTACCACTCTGGATTGGACCCCAGTATGACACAATCAGAAAATACAGATTCATCAAAACAGACTTTTTGTGGGAATGTACCAGTTTCAACAGAAGGTTTCAGGATGCAGTTGCTGGTTAAAATGTGTTTGTGCACATCACCCCAGAACATCCAATAGTTAGGGCACTCACCTGGGATGTGAAGGAATAGCAGAGAATGGATTTGAACCTGGGTCTCTCACATTTCAGGGAAAGACCTGACCAAAGGTTATGTGGACCTACCACTCTCATTTCTGTGAATAACTTTGAAAGATTTTACATTCATCCTGATGTGCAAGAGAAACAACTTTGAAAACTCTGAAACTGGGTCCACACGTGAACGCCCTTTCAAAAGGGCTAAAATTGAAGCTTGGTGGTCAAAGTAGCGGCCATCAAAAGAGAGCACCCAATGCCATTATCAGATCAGCATTTCGATCCACTCTTTTGAAGTGCCGCCACAGGTCTTCTGAAAGAGAGCGTCCACACAGCTCCAAGCCCTCTTTCAAAATAAGGGAGGCAGGAAACACTGCAGAGCAGCCCCTTCAAGAAGATCTGCCACTGGCTCGCCCCCACACTCCAGCACCAGGACACCTGCATGCGGCCAGCCCTCACCCTGGAGAAATGTGTCGCGATCGCCATCTGGAAGCTGGCCACCCCAGACTCCTACTGCTCCATGGGACAACAGTTCAGGTTGGGCAAGGCCACCATCGGGGCTGTACTTATGGAGGTAAGGTGGGGCTGGGTCACACGTCCCCCATGGGGGGGGGGCTGATGCGAGGGGAACTCACCGCTCAAGGGGCCGAATGGGAGAGGGCTGGACAGGGTGGGGGCTGGATGGGAGGAGGCAGAATGGGCCTGAGGCACGAGGGAGATGGCCACCACACCTGCACTAGAGCACGTGTCCCCCTCTCCCTCCCCCACAGGTAGTCAGAGCCATCAATGCGATGCTGCTCCATAGGGTCATCCTCCTGGGGGGGACCTGGACAACACCATTGCCGGCTTCCAGGACCTGGGCTTTTTGAACTGCATTGGCACTTTGGATGGCACGTACATCCCCACCCACGCCCCGCCACACAGCACTGGCCAGTACATCAGCAGGAAGGGCTACCACTAGGTGGTGCTCCAGGCCCTGGTGGACACAAGGGGCCAGTTCACCGACACCTATGTGGGCTCAGCCGGCCGCACCCACGATGCCCGGGTCTTCCAGAACTCCAGCCTCTGCCGGCACATGGGGGCGGCACATTCGTCCCCCAGCGGGAGATCCCGGTGACAGAGGACGTCACCATGCTAGCCTGTATGGTGACAGATGGGGTGTACCCCTGCAGCTGTGGCTCATGAGGCCATACATGGGACACCTCAATCCCACCCACAAGGCATTCAATCAGCACCTCAACCACGCCCACAATGTCATGGAGTGGGCCTTCAGGCACCTAAAGGGGCGGTGGAGGTGCCTCCACGTATGACTGGAGGTTGGGGTCCTCAATGTGCCCCACATGGTGGGCGTCTGTTGCGTCTTTCACAATGTCGTGGAGGCAAAGGAGGATGCCTACGTCCCCGGGGGTTGGGCCCTTTGGCTGGTGCTGGCTATGAGCAGCTGGGCACCGCCCCCATCCACCAGGCACACCAGGACTGCCACTGCATTTGGGAGGCCCTCAGGTGGGTCTTTGCTGATGGCCACCTCTGACCCACATGCACACCCACATCCCATGCATATCTGCCACCCACTGTCACCCCCACCACCAGCACTGCACCCACACATCTACCACCACCATCCCCCTGAGGAGCACAGCACGGAGTGGTGAACATTAAAATAAACATTTATCTAGACCCCACGTTAACTATATACAAGGGATGGGAACCTAAATTGGAGGAGAGTGCGGGAAACCTAACTTGGAGGGGGGGAGGGCAGCTCATTCCAGGGTAGGAGTGGTGGGCTGCAAGCCCAGTCAGCCCCTGGAGCCCCTGCCTTCCTGAGTACAGTGTCCCCAGTGGGGTGGAGAGGGTGCAGGGAGCACCGGCAGGTAATGCCAGCGAGTGGGCCTGCTGGGGTCGGAGGCGGGTGGGCCAGGAGTTGGACAAAGTTGGCCGCATGATCCTGGAAGGTGTGGCCAATACCCTCCAAGGTGATCAGCAGCCTCTCCCAAGCTGCCCTCCACCACTCCATCTCAGCCTGGGCAAGCCACAGGTGCTGTTCGGCCACCTTGGCCTGGTGCTGGCTGGCTGGGGCCTCCTCAGCCTGTTGGGGGGCCCTCCGGCCATGGCCCCAAAAGTGTGTCACATGAGGTGGCGTCCCGGCACCTCTGAGGGCTGCAGGGGGGCTCTCGGGTATGAGGGATGGTGCAGGGCTCTCCCATCCCACAGATGTTACGGCTGTGTGGAAAGGAGGACAGCATGTCAATAATGTGCCCCCGGATGGAGGGGACCTGGCTGTGGCCCACCTGCTCAAGCCCACCCCATGGGGACCCTGCCCCCACAAAGAACACTGACCCCCTCAAGGGGCACCAACCCAACCCCCACAGGCTGGGCCTCCAGGCCTGGGGGTGCATCCAGGGGTCTCTCATGCAGGTGGCCCTTCCCAGTCTGCGGTGTGCAGGCCCCAGGTGCTGTATGGCACTGATCGGCCACCGCCCCTGTGTGGCTTGCGGCACTATCCACTGAAGGCGGGTGCTGGGCATCACTGGTGGGCCACCACAGGGTGCCACATCCCATGTGGGAGGTAGCCTGTGTGCAGCCTGGGACCACCGGTCCTGTGTGCAGGCGACCAGCTGTTGCATCACCCTCACCCTGTGGAGCAGGTGTGCGCCCCTCCCTGTACATACCGGAGAGTCCCTCGGTGACGTCCAGGGATGTCTGGCTCCCCGTCGCCTAGATGGAGGAGCGGGAGGGGAGGACGATGGTGAGGTCCCCCTTCTCACTCGACCACTCTGTGGTCCCCTTGCCATCCTGGGTCCCCCGTCCGAGCTGCTCCTGCTCCTCTGGCTGCAGCTCCTCGGCTGAGGTGTCCAGGAATGACGAGGGTGGGGAGCTGTCCTGGGGCCCCGGAGGTCCCAGAAGAAGGGGCATGTGGCTGGAGTTGTCCCAGAGCAGCTGGCCTGGTCCCTGGCCCAGGCATAGCCCTCCACAGCTCCTTTACCTGCTCTGCAGAACGCTCCAGGTGGCCCCTGGTCTGGAGGTCCTGAGCCAGGTGGCCAAAGGCAGCGGCATTGCGCCGCTTGACCCCTATCTCAAGCAGGACGGCCGCCTCCTTCCACGGGCCGAGGAGGTCCCACAGCTCCCACTCCGTCTAGGAGGGGACCCTTTTTTTGCTCACCCTGGGAGCCCTGAAGGGGCTCGGGGAGGGAGGCATGGGCCTCGCTGGGGGTCTGGCTGCTGGCCATGTTGCGACGCTGGAGCATGGGGCTGGAGCACATGCAGAAACTGCTCCTAGCACACTCTCAGCTTCCTGCCACCGCTTCCTGTGTGCATGCAGCTTTAAGGAAGCCAGATGCAGGGACCATAGAGCCCCACTGCTGCTGGCTGGAGTGGCCCCATGGTCCAGCTGACCGGCACCATGGTGGACCCATATTTCGAAAAAGCAGACTGTGGAGCATCTACACATGTACTCTTTCAATTTAGTATTTCAAAAGGAGCCAACCTTCCTGATCTGGGATCAGGGTTCGGATTTTGACATCTGTGCCCCGTTCTTTCCATTTCCTTTCGAAAGATGGTGTTACACATGTGGATACTCCTCCCGCTCTTTCCAAAAATGGGTCGCTTATTTCAATGTTTTGTGCACGTGTAGACACAGCTTGAAAGTTTTGTGGTTAAGGAAGAACATTTCCCCTGCAGATTTACCCTGGCTCCACATACAGTGCCCTGATCCACAGAACAGTATTACCTCTCTAGACAAATTGGACAGTTACACGTAGACTAGTATCAGTTTGCATTTCTTCTCCCTTTTATTTTATACATTCAATTTTCCTAACAGATGTGGGATAGAATATAATTGGATTGCAGTATGTTATCTGATATACTATTATTTCAGTTATATTTCCTCTCCCTAACTTATCTTGATAACCTTGATGCAACACATTGTCATTGCTATTTTCTTCTGATTGTTCTGTCTCATTACAAATGTTCTGAATAATAAGTGACAGCCGCTGATGCCTAAGACACATTTTATGTTTCAAATATATGAGCACTGAGACAAGATACTTGAAATGCTCCATGAGTAATACTTATTATCTTCACTGTATTTATTTGCAATTAAAGACGCATCCATTTATAAGAACATTTATCACCTTGTTATCAACAACATCATATTAATTGTGAGAACTGAGCACTAAAACCTCCCTAATGTGCACTGGCTGGTGGAAGTCCCAGTACCCCTGAAAGGTGGTGGTGGAGGGGAGGTTCATCTTCCTCCTGGATTTGGAAGGGATAGAAAATCAGAAGACGTCTTCAATCTATGCTTTAATAAACCATATTTCTAGAAATCTAATTTTAGGGCAGATGTTCTAGAGTAAATGACCTTGCTGAGATTCATTTTCCCTTCCTGGTAGAGGAAGGCTTGGCAAAATCAGATATCCTTTACTCAGAAATAATCTACTTACCTCAGCATATGGAAAGAGTACTACATACGGAAAACAAGTGCAGAAGAGAAGCTTCTCAAGAGAATCTAGCTGACACTTCCATTAATAGCAAGTACCAGGACAGTCACAGCTATTTGTTTTCTCCCAGTTTTACTGTTAGTTTATAGAGTAATATTAAGGTTTATAAACTGTGTTTTGGAAAATTTACTTTTATGTTCATTTATGTACATTAACTTTTATGTTCGTTTATGTACACTTATGTTTATTTTTGAAGTTATACTCATAGTTGTGGTAATTTATTAAGCTGTTGTGCTAGGGGACATGTATGAGTGTGTTCATCCACATTCATGGAACATGAAAGATGCGGAATTTTATAAAGTTGTTATTGATACGCTGATACTTTTGAGTTACGCAGGTCATCCCAAAGGAGGGGCAAAACTTCCATAGCATGGTTCACCATGTTATATTTTCTTCCCACACCTTGCAGAGTATATCACAGCAAAACTATTAGAATTTTAAAGTGACTCTCTAAAATAAAATGAAAAGATGTAAAATGAGTTACCTCCATCACCCACAAGCCCATAAAAGGAGTGAACTCTTTGCATTTGTTACAGTTTATACACATGCTTGATGAAACTGTGATTCTGTTTCTTGTGCTCAATCCATATTTTGTTACACAGTTTAACCTTTAAAATGTGTAATTACTTACCCTAATGTTTTAGGAAAGAACATTCAGTTTTGACTTTCCAATAAGCAAAATTACCCTTCCTGCAATAGACTGCTATCTATATTTAGTATTTACTTTGCACTTGGGCAACATTTATGTGCCAAAACAGCGAGAAATCCTGTGACACTTTATAGACTAACTAGACACAGAACTTCTGTTTGTTTTTGGGAAAAACGATTCCCAGCTTATCTGTTGCCTTGAGCGAAAAACTCTTCTATGATAGGCAAGGCCACCTATGCAGAATTTTATTATATATACAAAAAATGAACTATTTCTGCCCATATCATGCTTCTTTTCTGGTCCTAAGGTACAGGTTCAAAGTTGTTTACTTTGCTGGAGCTGGTGGCCAGGAGGGAATCCCTAAGGGCTTTGACCACCCCAGTCCAGCAAAATCCCTCATCTGGGACTGCTCAGGTCCTGAGGGTGCTGGACCAGGGAGGTGCAGCCGATAATAATAAAGCCTGCCTACACGTTGGAAGCACATTAAATTTTTAGGGATGTACTCGCCCTACCAGGCTGTTTATGTTTATCTGGAGCTTTAGCATTGATTATACCCCATGTGCATTTAAAAATGTATTAGAAATTTGGTCTCTTAACAGTATAATCATTCCCTCATACAACAAATTTTCTTGCCTGCCAAAGCTCCAAGTAGCTTGCTTATTATCTTTTCTAAGGCACATAATCCTCTGGTCATAGCAAAGGGTTACGATGTGCTTTAAAATCGCAGTAGCACTCCTAGTACTCGTGAGCTGTTTGCAGCCCATCGGAGGATTATGTCTGGCCAGCAAGACATTTTATTTACCACTGCCAACACACAGGGGAGCCATACTCTGCTGGTTTCCATCAGTGTAGTTTATTGCCCTACCATTATTAATAATATAAGAACATAAGAATGGCCTTTACTGGGTCAGACCAAAGGTCCCTCTAGCCCAGGATCCTGTCTGCCACCAGTGGCCAGTGCCAGGTGCCCCAGAGGGGGTGGACTGAAGACAACGATCAAGTGACTTGTCTCCTCCACCCTTCTCCAGCCTTTGACAAACGGAGGCCAGGGACACCATTCCTACCACTGGCTAATAGCCTTTTATGGACCTACCTCCATGAATTTATCTAGCTCTTCTTTGAACTCTCTTATAGTCCTAGCTTTCACAGCCTCCACTGGCAAGGAGTTCCACAGGTTGACTGTGTGCTGTCTGAAAAAGAACTTTCTTGTATTAGTTTTAAACCTGCTACCCATTAATTTCATTTGGTGTCCTCTAGTTCTTATATTAGGGGAACAAGTAAATACTTTTCTTTATTCACGTGCTCCACACCACTAACGACTGTACATACCTCTATCATATCCCCCCTCAGTCTCCTTTCTTCTAAACTGAAAAGTCCCAGTCTCTTTACCTTCTTCTCATATGGGACTCTTTCCACACCCCTAATCATCTTAGCTGCCCTTTTCTGAACCTTTTCTAATCCCAAAATATCCTTTGTGAGGTGAGGAGACCCCATCTGTATGTAGTATGCAAGTAATAAAAGCAGCTTGCATATAAAGCAAGGGCATATGTCATGAGAGGTGTGCTGCTTGCACACAACACTGACTGTGAGAGCTGTGTACTCCCTCTGAATCCAAAGTGCTGGCACACCCCAAAAGTTCTAGGTGCAAAAGTGCAGTTAGCAAAATTATCCTGACTGGGACAGCATCATGGGTTACGATAATCACTTATATGTCCCATGCACCAGCCAAAGATGCCTGTCACTGTTCTAGTATCATCATGGGTAAGGAATGACTGATACACCAGTTGAAAAACAATATTTGGTGTGCACAATTATGCAGAAATGCACTTCCAAATGACAGATCCACCACCGGACAATGAATGTGACCTATTTCAAGTTTGAACTGCACAGCCCAATGGACGGGTGGGCAAAAGGGGTAGTTGCACAGGGGCCCTGCGTTAAGGGCCCACAGCTCCAGCCACTTCATCAGCAGCTGGAGCACTGGGCCCCTTTTAAACACCACAGCAGTGCTGCTCTGCTGTTCCATGCACCTTTGCGGGGGCAGCACTGTGGTCTGAGCAGAACTTCAGGCTGATTGTCCTAGGCCCCGCCCCTTCCATCCTAGCCTCCGCCCCTTCAGAAAGTGTGGTGATGTGCCCCCGCCCCCGCCCCCGGCCTGGTCCCAGGGTGCCTGGTGGTTGTTGGCCCCACCAGAACGTCATCAGCCATAGGTTCCTGGATTCATATAATGTCAAAAATTTATTTTTTTCCTTAAAATCTTTATCCTAACTGTAACTGTTGCAGTAATATCTGCTGGAGAATTCAAACAGCTTGAAAACATAACTCAGAGCCCATTCTTCTTCATAGGGGGTTAACTCTGGAACTTGCTGATGGTACTATCCCTAGGGAGGTCTCCAACTCAATTGTGGGGACATTCAGTGCTGCCATGCCTCTATGAGTAGAGGTTATGAGTAGAGCTGATTGTGGTATGAGCTCCCATTCAAAGGCCTCTCTATTTACACAGGTGTGAGTTCAGTTCTCTGTTCTCCAGGAGATTGTAAGCACTTAGTGACATGAATATCTGGCCTAGAAATTGTTTAACACATTTTTTGTCATCATAAATTTATAATATGAATATCTTTAAAATCAAATAAGTACCATAAACACTGTTTCATGAATGACAAATCATGGTGCAAGACTTGATAATCCTTGCTCGTCATGCACATATTGTTTCTCGCTCTATACAGAATTTCCTAAGGCAAATTACAAAAGGGCTAGGCTTTTTGGTTAACTGGAGGTGTTTAATTACTTTATAATATTGCCTTATACTAAGATTACAGTGCATTATAAAGCTTGACACTTCAACTTTATTAGCTTAAACAGGAACACAGTTTTTAGAAATACTATTTATCAAAGGTAGATTGCTTGTTAAGACCTAATTATTAAGGCCATGCAATCAGTCTTCAGTAAAATTTCATTACAGAGATTGAAGTCCTCGAGAAAACCATTTGCTCACTCTTATGAGTCAGACCAAAGTTGAAATGTCTGAGCCATCCCTTTTTTCCACAAGCACCATCTATTCAAATTGACTTCAACCAGTCTTTAGAAAGAAGGCACAACAAGGTATGTGCAGTGATGGGATGCTTCACAACCATGGTACAAGACAGTCTTTCCCCCCAAAAGTTTACAGTCTAAACAACAGATTCCAAATAATATTCTCCATCCACAAATTGCTTTATGGATTTAATTTGGCTCTGAGTGCTCGTCCTCCCACACTCCCTATGTGTGTAGATGTCCCTCTCCATATTTCTTATAGGTGTCGTTATAACAGCTGATCTGCTGTGCCTTCATGCCAACTTCATTTTAGAAATTCAATCACTTTGATTACTTAACCTGCATAGTAAGTGGCCTTTCTGTGTTGCACGTGTTCATACTAATGTGTGGTGAGCACCTGCTAAAGCATACAAAGACACACTATATCACCACCCCCAAAATAATGCCTGTCTTCTCATTCACTTCAGGGTTCAGGTTGATCTAGTTTTCTTAACTAATGGCCTGTAACAATAATATTATGGCTGAACATACTACAACTGCATTGGGAAGAAAGCCCACCCAAGTAATCCCTGTGTGTGGCTACTTTCGTGATCCCCATATGTTGGCTAAGGGCTACAAGGGAGAGCAGCCGCTGCATGTTCAATTTGCCAGCAGGAACATGGGAGGACTGTTCCCTCTGCCTCCACAACAGTTGGGTCAGCTCAAAATGAGTAAGTGACATGCAAAATAACAGGTAAGTAACAAGGTCTAGAGGAAGTCTGGCTAGATCTACAGTACAGTGCCATAATGTAGGTGTTTCCCATCCCTATTGAAGAGCATCTCTCTGAAAGGTGATAGCTAAACCAGTAGAACAATTCTTCCTTTGACCTTGCTGCATGTTTGCTTGCCACATAAAGAATTAGACTGACATAAGGCACTGACTTTTTCACAGCCCTGAGTGATACAGCTAGGTGAATCTAAGGCTGTGTATATGCTACAAGATAAATTTGAATTTAATGCAGTTACCTCAATATTACCACGTGACTGTCTTCACTTTAAATACGATTAGCTCGATTTAGGGAGCACTAATACTGAGATTACAATATCGCCATTACATGGTGTGGATAACAGCAAGCTCAAATTCAAAAGTTCAATTAAAGGCCAGTGTGGAAGCATCACATCTTAAAATTGAATTTATTGGTCTCCAGAGGTGTCTCAGATGTACCCCACAATGACCCTCAGTGCTCTGATCTGGCCGCTGCTCTCCAAGTGCTCTGGAATTAGGTAGGAGGAAGACCATGAATTTCAGATCATGATCAGGAAGCCTGTGGATGTTGGATCATGTTTGTACGAGAGCCTGAGATATGTCTTTATTTCTGTACTATTAGCGCTGTGAGCGCGTCTACCAATTACAAGAAGCCCCCGCATGGAGTTCGTGATTCTGTCTCTACACCTGGTATTTTTTTCTGCGCTGCCACTGCACCACGTGGCAACAAGGCTGTTGTGCGGGTTGTGCTTGTACAAGAAGCAGAGAAACTTCTCAGCAGTTTATATTTGTGTGTGACTCCCCCTCCCTCCCTCACAAATGCCACACAGTAGGGGTCCTTCCCGTGCTCAGCCATATCACATGGGTAGTCCCTGACCCAATACAAGGATGTGCCTGCTGATCAGTGCTGACCAAGTTGCCAGGCAGCACCTTGTCACAGCTTGTGTGCATTTAGGAGTCCAAGGGCAGGAAAGAATTTTGGGGGCTTGCAGCTGTGGGGGTAGGGGAGGAGTCTCCCCTGATGGCTAAGATACTTGGGGGCTTGCAGCTACCAGTAGAAAGTCTCACCTGGTGACTAAGATACTTGGGGGCTTGCTGCTGCCGCAGGGAAGTCTCCTGGCAGCTAAGATAGTTGAGGGGAATACTTCTACTGGCCCCTCACTGAAACTTGCCCCCCCATGCCCCTAGTATGCCACTAGGGGAAGTCTCCCTCGGTGGCTAAGACAGTCGGGGGACTACTTCAGCTACTTCAACATGTCAACTGGCTCTGCAGCCACAGACCACACATCCCCACCACTACCAAAAATGTTTTCAGGGGCTTGCTGTCCATTGCACACACCTGCTGGTTTGATAATTCTGTTATAAAATCTTTTCCCTATCATTTCCAATCTGTGTTCATGCTTTGACCCCCCAAAAACACAGGGGGAAGGGCAAGCTGAGATTCCTGTTTCCATTATAAGTTCCATGTATGATATTTCACTGCGATCTCCCATGTTTTCTTTTTTTCCTAAACTTTTCTACCCTCTTCCCTCTAACTTTGAGAATAGAGTCAGGGCCCCTTTGTTATTTTCAGGGATCATATGCAATCATGGGAAGGGGAGACACTCAGTGGATGGCCAGCTGAGAATTCAGCTGCAGAAGAAAAAGAGTTCTGTCAAGTTTTTTGCCACCTCTGTGGATGCTCTACTTTTCCTTCCTTCCAACGGGAAAAGTGGACATTTGCTTACTATGGGAGGGGAATGAGGAAAATGCAATGTTGGAAGATGATGTCAAAGACCAGAAAGCATACCCAGAATGCTACAGGGATGAGGGAACTGTGGGATAGGTTCCCACAATGCACAACTGCAACAGTCAATGTTTGCCAATTGAGTGTGCAGCAACAAGTCGACTTTGTGAGGAGCACATGGGGAGGTGAAGATAGTCAAAATCAAATTTATAAATTCCAGAATTACAAAATTGAGATTAAGAAATTTGAATTTATCTCATAGTGTAGATGCAGCCTAGTTTTTATTCCTTCCCCTTGGAAGGAACTGTGTGTCCACCAAGCCACACTTCCTTCTCTGAGGTCCTGCTGGAGCAGTGATAGTAACACACCACCCAGGGCTGAACTTAACATCTCCCCCTAATTTCCACAGCCTGTATTTCTCTCTATTCTCTTCCATTATTCAAGAGAGAATGCTTTCTGTTCCTTCACTGTGTTGAGAGAGTCTTGCCATCAATAGTACCTGCCATTGACAACACCTTTTTTATATTTCTCCACCTCATGAGTTTTGTCTGTGTCCAAATCCCCTTGAATATATATGTTCTTATGTATGCCTCACAAATTCTAATCCCAATGTACCTCCTATTCCTGACTTTGCCAGTGAATGTTATTTATTCACGGCAAAATAACCTCTGTTGTTTCTTTCTATAATTGTTACTATATAGTGTCTTACAATAATTAACTAAGCAAATCACTTTGAGATACTTCGTTTAAAAAATAACATCAAGCTCTGTTACAAACTACCATAATTAATACTTTGGGAAGTTTTCAAGAAGTGTAACATGGGGCAGGGGGTTCTTCTGGTACAACATTTCATGAGGGTTCTTCAATATGAGTTCATACATCACTCAGTCCAAAATAATTTGAACCACTTGACCTTCAGAAAATTGTTTGTTCTCCTGACAGTTTGGGAGACAGGTGGCAGGGGGAGAATAGAGGAGCAGGGTCTGGTGGGGGCTTTTTTTTATACAGGCATGTCACACTGAATGAACGGTCCAATTTCTAATGTGGAGTTGTGCTGGTTAGCTTGAATTGGATTTTGATTGATTGGTTGTTGGTGGTGCTTTGTTTTGTTTTTGTTGGTTTTGTACTGTATTTGAATGAAATTGTTTCATCATGATGGTCTTTTGGTGGGGGCAGGAGGATTATTTTTAGTTAAGAATTTCTTTAGTTCACCTACCAACAGAAACATTATCAAGCAGAAATATTTCTAAAAAAATCCTAAAGCATTTTATAGAGGGGAGAAGAACTAAGAAAAGGCAAGGTCTGTGACATAAGTTCTTGTAAATCCATGGCAAGTTCTTTATAAGGTGATCGTTGACTTTGATTTGGAAATGGATGACATTTTGAGGATATAGTGTTTCTTTATAATAAGTGAAAAGGCAGGCATCAATGCTCAGCATAAGCTAAGACTTCAGAAGGACCAAGGAAAGGAACACAGAATAACATGGGCAAGAGATGAAACAGATACGGATTTCAGTAGAGCCAAGGAAGTTATATCCATTGGGAAGAATTATAGAAGAGGCGATAAATGAATTGGAAGCCATTGAAATATGAGGGGAGAGAACATTCATGGCCATGTATCAAAGCAAGGCTACAGACTCTGAAGGCAAATGGGTGCTCTGAGTGTGAGAAAGAGCAGCAGAGCTGTGGGGAGCATCCACCTCTCTTCCTGTTTTTTTGAAGACATTTATGTCAAGAGAAATATCCCAATTTTCCATGATTTGCACAGGCAGAAAAAGTGCACCAAGAGTATTGGTAAAAGCAATTGAAAACTAATTACTACTGACCATCTTCATCAAGGCTGTGTCTATTCCAGCAGAGCATCTATATACAAAAAGCAGTCCTCATGGTGCCTGACTTTCTGATCCCTGGACCATTATTTCAAAAGAGCAGGGGCTGTTCGGATGCTCTCTTTTGAAAGAGGAGATCACTCTTTCAATCCGCTTTTTTTCTGTGTGGACGCACTCTTTCGAAAGAAATTCTTTTGGAAGAGATTTGTGGAAGGGCTTCTTTTGAAAGATCACTGCAGTGTAGACATAGCCCCAAAGTGTATTTGGTGGTTTGTGACTCTCTTGTTATACTTGTTATATTCAGGCATGCTATTAACAGCTGCATGTTAAACTGATGAATTTGTTTCTCTTCAAGAGAAAGTATTAGGAAACTATCAGAGGCAGAAGACCTGGAGGCTGGAGAAGAGAGACTGGGATGTTAGGTGTCTTTTAAAGGAACACTGTGCTAATAGTAAGTGTGTGGAAAATCTTCCTGCATAGCTAGTGTGTTGTACAGTCTCTTAAAGCATAATAATATCACATTACTTCAAATGCAGACAGTTTCCCTGATATATTTTTAATGAGAGAAACACTTTGGTTTATCTTTTAAATAAACATGATGTTTGTGTTACCAAAATGTTTAAATGTAACAGAATCCTGAGAAATAAGCATGAGCATATGAGGAGGGCTGTAATTACAGCAATTATGGAAAAGTAATTTACTAGCTGTATAAATTGAACAGCTTTGAAACAGAATGGCTCAACCATAAAAAGAAATTCAATACAGAAAACAAATATTTTGGGATCTAGTAAATGGCCACTATGCACACAAGCAAAAATGTAAATATTTTGCTACTAAATTAAATATATTTTCATTTTGGAGATCCTTGTAAATGTAAGTTTGTGGATATTAAAAAAAAGACCTCAAGATGTAGGAATGATGATGTCTTGTGCATACAGTTACTTCCCATCTGGTACACAGGGCTTACAAAGAAACTAATGCATTTTAAGTGAATGGTACTTGTGCACAACAAAGCAAACCTCAGAGGATAATTTTGAATCAAATAAACTCTTTCAGATAATTAATATTAAATCAATGGTAAAAGATTTCAGTGTCTGAAGTAAAACTTCTTATTATCTGGAAATGGATGTGATTCACACACACACACCAGATATGATGACACCTCAGATTTGTAAGGTTCAGATAAGCTGGTCTAGATACAAATTTTGTAGCACTAGCTTATTAAACTGGAGCCACATTTCAGCATCTGAATATTCCATTTGTTGTGAATATACTAGTATTAAGTAGATTGGATTCAGGTGTCAGAGCAAAGCCACACTTATAAAAACACACCTGGAAATAGTAATGCATCTGAAAATAATAATTCATAATAAAGCTCCTCTGGAAATGTGATGCTTTGATTACCTATTGTCATCTGCCTATGGTTAATGATTATAATATTCTCACTGGTCTATGACTAATAGCATCTGTTATTACTGCTGGTCATATACTTCAAGCAAGGTGAACCACGTTTCATTCTTTTGTAGAATGTCACAGCATTTAACCACATTATCACAACACCATGCCATTATAAGCCAATCAGTAGTAGAGTCCGGGAATGAGTGACTATTGAAAAATCATACAGGCTTTGAAAGCTGTGCTTCATGAGAAACTTCCATGGACACTTTGGGAAGAAAGATGGCAATAAAAGCCTAGCTATTCATAAAATGCTACTGAAAAGTTGAGCCAATACCAGTGTAAGAAAGAAACTGCTTGAAAAAAATCCTACTGCTCTAAACTGCTTCTTTTGACATAAAACACTTCTGCTCTAGCCTTTTTTATTTAAATGGGGTGTGGTTGTTCTTGGCTTTGCAAAGAAATATATTCTTACTGTGTCAAAAGTACTACACCACTGTTGGCCAAGTGTTGCCTAAAAGATAGACAAGGGCCATAAGAACATAAGCATGGCCATATTCCTCACAGTCAGCAAACATGAGCTCAGTGCCCTTAAAGTGTCTAATGCCTCTCTCTCACTATTGTCTTCCATCGTTCCCTGTCCAGTGCAGAGTGGCTAAGTTTCTGTCGACTAGCTTTTCACCAGTCTACTATATCATCTCTGTGTGGTCTGCCTCTCCTATTCAAACTGCCCATTATGCCAAATACCAGGGTCTTGATTTTCCATTTGTCTTTCACTCTGGAGATATGCCCGAACAGCTGTAACTTCTATTACATAACCTTCTGCATCTCTTTTGGTTCTCTTTTGGCTGTATCTTCCTATATAATTACTTGTTAGTGACCTTCTGCATCTATCCTATTCTCAGGATCTTTCTATAACAACTCCCTCAAATGCCAATACCCTTCTCTTTGAATCTTTTGTCATCACCCATGTCTCACATCCGTAAAATATGCTGAAGAATACACACATTTTCAAGATGCTCAGCCTCATTCCTAAGCTAATCATTTTGCTTTTCCAGATCTTATCACCTTCACACTCACTCTTGCTTTCACTATTCTAGTCACTGTTTCTTTCTTACAGTCTAGATCATATGTTATGTTGCTCCCCAGACACATGAATGTCTTTACTTTCTCTAGTTTGATCCTGCCTACACTGATCTTCTTTCCTATTTCCTCATCTCCAAATACCATGTTTTCATTTGCCCATATTGGATGAGACCAAAGATCCATCTATTCCAGTATCCTCTCTTCTAATAATGCCAGCTGCCCCAGAGACAGTGAACATGTAATGCTGACAGACCCAGGTTTCTAGCCCTAGGGGTAGAACCTGAGAGCATAGGGGCCTAAGTCCTGCACTCTACCACATGAGATAACGGACAGCTGGCTCTCAACTGAGGCTGTAGAGCAGAAACTTTACTCACCCCAGAGGAGGTCTCAGTGCCTCTGGGTACTACAAACAGAACAGTTAATCAGCAAGGCTGTGGCCACCGCTGGCCAAAATTTTTAAATGGCCATGCTAATGGCCAAACCAAAGAATAGTAATGAGGTGCTGAAATGACTATTCAGTGCCTTATTAGCATGCTGCCAGCTGCGGTGCTTTTCAAAAGTGTAGCTTTTGAACGTGTGAGGCTCGGCTACATGGGGGGGTGGGGCGTCATTTTCGAAAGAACTCCACATATTTTGAAATCCCCTCAGCTGAGAGGAATAAGGGGATTTCAAAATATGCGGAGTCCTCTTGAAAAGGACCACCATGTAGCCAAGCTGTGCACATGTTTGAAAGCAGCACTTTCAAAGTGCCATGGCTGGCAGTGTGCTAATGAAGCGCTGAAGATTCATTTCAGTGCCTCATTAGTATTTTTCAATTTGGCCATTTCAAAGCTTTGGCCAAGTGTGGCCACAGCCCAAGTGGTCCATAATGTGCTGCCTATTGCTAGTGTAACACCAACAGACCCAGGTTGCCAGCCCCAGGGATAGAAACTGCAAGCATAGGGTCTAAAGCACCACACTCTACTGCGTGAGTTAAAGGCCAGCTGGCTCTGAGGTGAGGTTGTAGAACAAAGACTTCACTCACCCCAGATGTGGTCTCAGTACTTCTGGGTACTACATGCTTTCCTGACCTGAGGAAGCACATCCCAAGCTTCTGAGACCTTCCAGCAGTTCTTCTTGGCCAATGCACCAGTTGTAACATCAACAGACCCAGCTAGCCTCTAGGTTGGGTGGTAGAGTGCAGGGCTTTAGATCCTACGCTTGCAGGCTTTAGCCCTGGTACTGGCAACCTGGGTCTGTTGGTATTACACTAGCTTCTGACAAATAGAGGCAAGGGAATCATTCGTGCCCATGTTGGTTAAAAGCCATGAATTTATCTAGCTCTTTTGTTGAACCCTGTTGATGTCCTAGACTTCACAACTGCCTTTGGCAATGTGTTCCATAGGCTGACTGTGTGTGCTGTGAAAAAACAAACAAACAAACCAACCTCCCTTTTGTTTGTTTTAAACCTGCTACCTATTAATTTCATTTGGTGACCCCTACCTCTTGTATTATGGGAACAAGTAAATAACTTTTCTTTGTTTACTTTTTTTCCTACCAATCATGATCTTATAGACCTCTATCATATCCCCTTGGTAATCTTTTTTCCAAGCTGAAAATTCCTGCTCTTATTAATCTCTCCTCATATTGCAGCTGCTCTATAACCCTAATTATTTTGTGTACCTTTTTCCAATGCCAAGAGATGTTTTTTAGATGAGGTGGCTACATCTGCACACAGTATCCAAGTTGTGGGCACACTATGAATTTATGTAAAAGCAATAAGACATTCAGGCTGTGTCTACACTAGCCTCCTTCTTTGAAGAAGGCATAGAAATGACATGGCCCAGAGAATATAAATAAGGCACTGCCTTGCATCTGCAGTGCCTCATTAGCATAATGACAGCTGTGTGAATTTTGAAGCTGCTAACTTTGAAGTGCTGACAGGCAGTCTAGCACTGCTGTTTCGATGTAGGCACCCAACTCCAAGATTCCTTTACTCCCAAAACAAAAAGGAATTTCTAATACCGTTTACTCTTTTGACTGATGCTGCACATTGAGTGGATGTTTAAGAGAACTAGCCACAATGACTCCAAGGTCTCTAAGTGATAATAGATAATTTAGTTCCCATCATATTATGCATACAGTTGGGATTATGTTTTCCCAACATAATTATGCATTACTTTACATTTATCAGTATTAAAAATCCTCTGCCATTTTGTTGCTCAGTCACCTAATTTGTGAGATCCCTTGTGAAGCACTTTAAAGTCTGATTTGGACTTAACTATCTTGAGCAGTTTTATATCATCTGCAAATTTTGTCACCTCACTGTTTATCCCTTTCTCCAGTTCATAATAGCAGAATTTGCTCCCAAGTGAAAATGAAAGATTTTTTTAAAGAATTTTTCACCTAAATGTGGGGGCAGGGGAAGGGCTGGACAGGAGAAAGCTGGTTTCAGAAAAAAATTTACTTTGCTTTGATCAACCATGAGACAGATGACCAATTTTACTTTGTAGAGGCTGAGTATCAGTCAGATCAGATTCTCATCTGGTATAAACTGGCATTATTTCATTTCAACACTATGATTTATACCAACTGAAGATGTGACCTCAAGTTTCATGGGAGGAGAAGTTTACTGAAATGTTATGTAAACGCTTAATAAATACATGCTTACAATGAACATCCTAACATAGCTAAATATTGCAGTGCTGAAGAGACTGCTGTATGTATGTGATAAAAGACAAAATCTACCATAGTTGCAACTACTGCAATATGAATAAAGCGTTTTGATTAGAAACCAACTAGATCAGACCACGACAATGCTGCAGATAAACTGAAAGCTCCTAGCATGTTGTTGGTTCTATAATTAATAATAAATCCACACTGAAGCCTATTGTAATATTTTCTATTTATTGTTGTATGTATTTGTAATACTTTCAAACACAATCCAAAAGCCATTTGATCATGTTTTATACATGTTTTTTTCCAGGGTATAGCTCTGTGTGATGACCATATCTCAAAATACCAACATAATATACTTTTAGATCAAAGAAAGATGGATGGAAAACTGTAAGAATATATTAATTATATATGGAGAAGTTAGTCAAACCTAATATCAGAAAAGGACTCAAAACTGCCTAATTTAAATAAGATTCATTCTGGTGCAGTCAGTTGACTAAGATGGGACTGTCAGTCATTAATATCTGTCATACAGTAAATTTCCATGTTAGAAACATATGAATTGAGCTATAAGGCATGATTCTGAGCAGCCATAACAGAAATCTCCCAAGGGTTAAAGGCCAGGACATGGAATGGATTCCCTTTCTAAATGTTATAATAGCTAACCAAAGAATTAAAATAAAAACAGAAAAAGGAAAACTAATTTCAACAAATTGTAAGGCATCAATGACACCAGCAGCAAATAATGTTTCAGGATAAACTGTTTAGTCTATTGTAAGGAATACATAAACATTTGCTTGGGAGTGTATGTACAGAATGTAAACGACAAATTATAGCGACTTCTGCTAATACTACCATTATTTGAAGTAACTTTAGGAAAGTCACTGTAAATCTCTAGCAGTGTTTTATAATTAGTATGTAAAAGTAAGTGTGCTTACTTTTAGCCAAATATCACTGGATGTATTCTGATTTGTTACAATAAGAGTTGAGCTACCTGGAAGTTATGAAACACACGGAAGTTTTGTTATGGTAGTTATGGGACTTATTAGAATGTTTGCTACTTGTGAATGCTGCCTTTTTAGTGATCTATACCACAATGTAATTGTCTGTTTCTTTTTGTATTTTCCAGGCTCTTATTTCTGAGGCACATTGGTTTTTTGTGCTTTGGCTTGAAATTTCCTCCTGCGTGCTGGATGAATTTAGGATACTGCACTGAAAAATGTGCTAGCGTAGATCACTGACCTAATTTACAATATTACTGGGTACTTGGCTAACCTGGGTGAAATTGTATCCTGGGTGAAACATAGGCCTATAATACACCCTGTATAGTGCTCTGGATTTCAAAGGTTAATCAAGGAAGAAGATAAGTTTAAAAGCTCTTCGTTGTTACTGCAAATCAAGGTGTGTTATTAAGCAGGGGAAATACCACTTACGTGGAAATTTCAGTCTCTGCTTTCTGGTGGCTGGAGGAAAGTGCACATCCTAGGATTTTAAACTCCCATATGTTAACTCACAATACAAATGCCATGGTGGGGGTACTGAATGTGATATTACTGGACTAGTACTACCTTTTTCATAAATTGCAGAAACACTGAGAATTGTTTTTTCATGTTTTATTCCATGACTTTAGTTTCTGTCTTTTCTCAATCTTCTACCAATCTCTTTGATAATTACCAAGGGCAGTGGAATGAAAACAAATTAAATAGTGAAAATATCCAGATTTACCATGAAAAACACTCTCTACCCCCAACTAGAACACAGACACTGTTGACTGTTTACCACAACAGTAGATTATGCCTTGATCACATGGCAGTAAAAATGCTGGAAGCCAGCGCATCCTGGTCACACTAGTTCTCACATTATTGCTGATCTGATGGTAGCAATGGTGATACATCTGTCCAAAAAGCCTAGAGTAGACAGGCCAGTAACAGAGAAAGAAGGGATTTTGCCTCCCTTACAAATACTGCACCTAAAGGGTGGAGAAGAGAAAAATACTTTTCCTTATTTTTCCAGATGAATGATGAAGAAAGATCCTGTTTCTTCTGAAAATCTGTCTCACACTAATCTGATTTCCATCAGAACAGAAGAACGGCCATATTGGGTGAGACAAATGGTTCTGTCTTCCAGTGCCTGGTACCAGATGCTTCAGCGGAAACAATGGTTATGTCTACGCTAGAGAGTTTTGCCAAGAGAACCCATGGAGCTTCCACATTCCCAAGGCATTCTGTCAACAGTAAATCAACAGAAAGCAGCACTTGTGCCGCCAGTATTCTGCCGCTCCCCTGTGAGAAGACTGCTACTGTTGACAGAAAGCTGGTCTCAACGTGCTAGGTGGCCCTCCACTGACAGATAGGGCTTCTGGGACACTGGGCAGCCCTTTCTGCTGTACTTCCAGTTGGCTGTTTTTTCAAGAGATCAGCTGGGCAGTCTGGTCATTCTCTGTTGATAGAGCAGAGAGCTCTTTCGATCTGCTTGGTAGTCTGGCCGTGATCTGTCAACAGAAGTTTTGTCTGAAGATCTCTTCAGACAGAAATGTCTGTCATAGATTGCTCTAGTGTACACATAGCTAAAAAGACCAGAGTGATTATTGAGCAATCCACTATCTATTGTCCAGTCTCAGCATCTGGCCATCAGAGGCCTGGGGACACCCAGAGCATAACACTGCTTCCCTGACCATTTTGCCTAATAGTCATGGGGACCCAGCTTCAGTCAACTGCTTTTTAGAGACCAGTTATAATTTTGGCCTTCACAACACCCCCAGCAATGAGTTCCACAGGTTGGCAGTGCATCTTGTGAAGAAGTACTTTCTTTATGTTTTGAACATGCTCCCCATTACTTTAATCTGGAGACTCCTGGTTTCTGTGTTATGAAAAGGGCCAAATAATACTTTCTTATTTACTCTCTCCACACTACTCATAGGACTGGAGGGGATCACAAGTCATCTAGTTAAGTCCCCTGCACTCATGGCAGGATAAGACAAGAGTTTGTCTAACCTGCTCTACAAAATCTCCAGTGATGGTGATTCCATAACCTCCCTAGATATAGTCCAGTGCTTACCTACCCTCATAGTTAATACATTTTCTTAATGTCCAAAATAAAACAATTCTTCAACATAAATCCATTGGTTTTTGTCCTATCCTCAGGGGTTACCCGGAAAATCATGATTGCATAGATATAAAACATATCCTCCTCTTTGCTGTCTTTTCTAAACTGAATAGTCCCAGTCTTTTTAACTTCTCCTGTTCCAAGAAAAGTGTTGAACAGGGTTCTCTTGGAAAGAATGAAAACAGAAATTGGCAGACAGTTCGGGGAAGAACAGCCCGGCTTCTGAAGTGAGAGATCTTGTACTGACCAAACAGCCATTGAGTGATCACAAAATATTTGCTAGAGAGGAACTCCCCACTGTAGATAACCTTCATATACTTTGAAACAGCCTTCAACAGCACTGATAGAGGCACTTTGTGGACATTGCTGCAACACCACGGCATCCCGTCCAAAATTATTATTCTGATTCATTCAACCTACGAACCCTCAACATGCCAAGTTGTTTA